>NC_142179.1:6525000-7125000 GCF_026936395.1 Plectropomus leopardus
AAAACTTTATGGTGGTAATTTCTCTTTTCTATATCTCTTACTTACTCAGTCTCAAACTCAGTGAAGACTTATTTGGATGGATGTTTTAGAGCTGCTTAGGTGGAGACAGAGTGTATTTTGTGATTACTTGTCCTTGCTTTTGCCGGTTAGGGAGCTGAAATTAGTACATTCACTTAGGAGTTGTGTTTCCATCAACTACTGTAACTACTGTCGAGTCATTTGACCAAGGTGTGAATGCCGTTTGTTATCTTAACAATTGCATTGAAAAGCCAGATATTAGCTGGTACTAGCAGGTTTTTTTGTGCCGTGGGAATGAGGCTTAATGCAGCTGTTCATGTTCATGTTAATCACTGCTCATGAACTGAGCATGCCTATTGCTTGCCTCAGATGTTTTCAGAAGCATGTTTTAGTGTACTGTTTAGCTGTAGTAATGAGAAAGTTGGTCCAGCTGGTGGGCAGTTTTTGGTCTCACGGTCGACTATTTCCAACTGGGTCACAAACTCTCATTTTACAGCTAAACGGTACACTAAAATATGTTACTGAAAACATTTGAGCGGAGAAATCAGCTCTGCAGTAACAGAATCTTGATTCATATTTGATCAGGTTGCCTAGTTTGGAAGAGGAGGAGGGACATGATTGTTTTTAATCACTATCCGTCTCATGTGCTTCTTTCAGTAATAGTTACAGTTTTAAAAGATATGACACAGAGTTATTTTCATAAAAGTTTCCAGCTGTCACTTAAAGTCTCTATATTACAACATTATACTTAATATGAGTAGGAGTAAGGGGAACAATTGAGAAATCACTCCTCATCAGGCGCACGCTGTTTACATTGCTGCTGCAGAGAGTCAGGGCTCTCACTGGTGTTGTTTGATTTTCATGCATAATAATACATGTCACATACATGTCACATACATATCATACATATCACATGCATATCACATGCATATCACATGCATATCATTTACTGATAGCTTGATTGGCCCCGTGCCGATTAGCCAGCCTCCTCTGTGATGATAACTGCAACAACAAAAAACAACCAAAATATTTGAAGTGCAGTGTACAGTATATGTTGTGTTCATATGTGGGGAGGATGCATCTATTCATTTCTTTAAATGCGATTAAGGTCGGCAATTAACGTTCTAATTTTTAAAAAATCGCCAGCTGTCTTTCCCATCTTTAAGAGGCTGAACCACCGTGAGTTTTAAAGCTGGAGATGATAGTAGTATCGCATGAAACTAGAAGACCTGAGGAATCCAGTGGTGCCCGGTCATGCTAGCTTCTCAGTAAGGTGGCGTAATAACTATATTTTTATTTTACTGACAAAGTGAACATGCATAAAACATCAACCCTAAGCTGAAGTATTTTCTTATTTTGTACAATGAATGAATATCACATACACTGAAAAGCATTGTATTTTATGTCTCAATCTGCTGGTGGGCCACAAAAATAAAAATATGCATAATATGATGTTAACGCCACCACAGAATTAACTTAATGATCACTAAAATCAGGTGGGGTAAAAAGCGAATCGATACAAGTATCAATTATCAGCCAGATGACTAATTATATGTTCGCCTATTGGCATCACTAAGATATTTAGAGGGCTACGCATGAAATATTTAATGGCTCTGAAGCCTTGGACAGCCAGGTTTATTGACGCCACTGTATATGTGTATCTGTCTATCTATCTATCTATCTATCTACACAATGTAATATTCCCTCTGATATGGTCATCAATCACTTTTGACAAAGATATGTATACAGGCATGATATTTTACAGTTTAACAATAAACTTCATAATAAAAAATGATATAAGTGCACTGAAACAGTAAACTTATTTGGTAATTTAATTATTATAAAACACCAAACATACCGATATTTCTGCAAGAGGCCAATAAAAAAAAATCGTCTGACCGATCTATTGGTCGGGTTTATCATCCGAGCAGAATGATGATGTTCAACATTGCATCCCAGCTGTGATCATTTCACCCCTTAAGTAATAAATATTGTTCACAGGGAAGGTTTTGCCTGCCTAACTCCAATATATCCCAAACCCAGTGAGACCTCATGGTTTTCGATTAAAAAATGCATTTTTTTAAGAATGCAGCTGATCATATTTGTAGGCCCGACTGTGTTCAGATAAATCTTAGCTCCTACACAATACACTCGAGTCAAAAGCAGCAGCTTTGAAGCTCTCTGTGGGAGCGGGAGAGAGACTAATCAGTATGCCCTGCACTGCAAAATATCTTTCATAGACCTGTCTTATTATTCAGCCCGTCACATAAAGCTTGAAGGAAAGAGCGCAGGTGTGTGCGGCTTGGCATCCTCATGATAACGCTCTCGGTGACTTTGTAATACTAATCCAGAATCTGAGGAGAGCTAATTGTTACGCGCTCACTCTCTAATGGTGTCACTTTCTTAGCAGAGCTGGTGACATTTAAGCATCGTGCCTTTGCTCTAGTATGTTTAGCCAAGTGATACTCAACTTACGGTCCGAGGGCCAAATCTGGCCCCTGATAGTTGGCCGGGTAGCCCCCCCCACCCCAGTCTTTTTCTAATTCTAATTAAAAATAAAGTGATTCACAGTGCGAATTGTTTTTGTAAGGTGCCAGAGAGCATTAAAAACCTCAAAATGGAACTTGTTTATCAAAAAAGTGTCAGTAGAGGATCCACTGCACCCAACAGAGCTCCTGGCTGCCCACTAATGTCCTAAAATCCCAGAAACATCCTAAAGTCCTGAAAATGTTCTGAAATCCCAGACATGTCCTTTAACTATAAAAATGTCCTTAAATCCTAGAGATGTCCTACACTCGTAGAAATGTCCTAAAATCCTAGAAAGTTCCTAAAATGCTAGAAATGTACTAAAATCCTGAAAAAAGTCCTAAATCATTGAAACATATTAAAATCCTAAAAAAGTCCAAAAAATCGTAGAAATTTCCTAAGATCTGAGAAACATGTATGGGGCTGCTGTGACTGGCCCCTCACCTCCTGTTTGCAAAAGTGGCCCTTAGGAAAAGCAGGTTGAGTATTTATTAAAGATTACATCTGCCATACTTAACTGCAACCGCCACAGCACGCTGTAAAAAATGATCAGCGACAATGTTAATTCGTGTAGTAAATGGACAAAAGTGTGCTGCAACTCTGGAACCGTCCTTTTTCAATGTTTTAGGTTTTACATTTATATTATAAAGTAGAGAATCAAACGATTCTGGTTTTGAAGTCTTGATAATATTGATAATGATAATTAATATTGATAAATGATAATAAAAACACCCTTTTAACCTTGCATCTTGGAAGATTTTCACACTAATATGAACAGTCACACAGCCTTGAATGTCGCTTCCTGTCACAGTTACTCATTGAGAAAGAATCGCGCTCAAAGGGCACCTCTCTCGAGTCCGTCCTTCTCTCACACAGCTGCTCGAAAGAAATCTGTAGCAGCAAGAAGACATGTAAAAAAAAAAAACTTTGTTTGTCTTTGTTTATTCATTTCTTGTTTTCATCTCAGTTCAACTTGAAGCTTTGGAGTAGAGATTTACAAATCCTAATTCTACAGTACACAAGTCTTCTGCTTCAGCTTGTGAGGCTGTAAGAGCACACCAGCAGCTCAAAGTTATCCGGTTACAAAATATGCTCGACTGCTGACGGCAACAATTTTTTTTTTTTAAAGATAATTTATAAATTTTAATATCTCCAGGTCCATTTTCTGGCTGTCAAAACCAGACTTGAGAAACAATAATTTATGACCCTGTTTAAGTGTGTGTGTGTGTGTGTGTGTGTGTGTGTGTGTGTGTGTGTGTGTGTGTGTTAAAGCATATTTAACCCCTGACGGTGTCAGTGATTTGTTTGTGTGTGGCTGCTGTGCTTATACACAGCTGTGTCAGTGAGATTTTTTTGTTTTCGGGTTGTATTTCACAGTGTGTAAGTTTGTCCTCTGGCACTACATAAACCATCGAGTACTGGTCCTGAGACGAGACTGGTCCTGAGTCGAGATTCCAGACTCGGCTTTTTGTTGTTTACATCAGTTGCCTTGAATTTTGCTGGGTTTGTGTCCTCACATGGACGATTCCTCCAGTGTCTGCTCATTCATGTCTCAGCCAGCTGGTCTCACAACTTTCACCTTTGACCTTGACCTTGTTGGTGGTGTGTATCTGCCTCAGTGTGGAGGCAGACCAGTGGCACCAGTCTACGCTGTGCTGTCAACGGTGGCAGTAAGACTGGGATGGATCTAACTGAACAGGTCAGATCAGGTCGAGTCCGTGAAGCCTGTTGTCTACGAGAGCTGCAACAGATAGTCGATTTATAGATGAGTCGATGATGGGGATGTTAATGATTAGGGGTCGACTGATATTGGTTCTTCAGGACTGATACTGATTATTAGATTATTAGATTATTAGATTCTGAGTTAATGAGACCGATAACTGATACTTGGAATCAATGTGCATTTTCAATAAAAATGAAAATCCTTTTGTCAAAACTTAGAATTTGGATAAGAAACTCCAACACAAAACTTTGTTTAAACGTTCAACATCATATACAGCAAGTTCCCAGCAACTTTTTTCTTTTAATATATAAATTCAAGTGAAAATTTAAATAAAAAATGAATAAATAAAAATAGCTTTCCGAGGTTTCACAATGTGAAAGTTCCTCCCATGCTGACACGTTGTTTGCACTTCTGAATTAATTAATGTTATGAGCAATTGTTGAAAAAAAGATGCAGATAATCTGCAAAATACCAAATATCGGCCCCAATAATCCGCCAGGGTGATAATCTGTCGCCCCCTAATTCTGACAACAGATTTTTTTTTTGTTCTTGTGAGTGCTCGAGTACTAATAATATAATGCAAGTTCTCGAATATGGAAGTTAAAATGACACAGGGGATGTTTCAGTGTTTTATGACATTTTATTGACAAAACATAAATAGATTAATGGAGAGAATAATTGGCAGATAAATCAATAATAAAAAAATTCTTAGCCGCAGCCTTGTTTTGTGTTGAGCAGAGAATTGTTTGCTGCTGGACTTCGTCAGCTTTGAAGAGAGATATTTTTGTTTTTAGGGCAGCGGCTGCTGAAATGTGAGCTTGTTATGGTCAAATACATCCAGATAATCAGTGAGTGGCTGAAAATGAACTTCGGGAACACATACGAAAGTTCACATGCGGTGCTGTGCTTTGATTACGAGCCTGGTGTGAGCGTGTGCGTGTGCGTCATGTCAGGCTTTTCACGGTAAACGACCTCTTCACTCATGCTGGTTTTGTGTCTAAGAGCCCATTTTATCCCAGTTCCTCACACACCACATATGTGCGTGTTATTCAGAATATGCTGACTGCGGCTGGAAAACCTCGTGGGAGCCTATTAAGCAGACAAATCCTGGCAGCAGTCTTTTAATGTAGCTAGTCGCAGTTAACATGTGAGCAAGTGACATCAGGTCTGCTCACCGTTGGGCCTTGAAAAATGCCAACTGTGCTGAAAATGTTCTCAGAAAAGCGTTTGCCATAGTCCTTAAGTGGAGCTGAGGTCTCTTCGTCATTCATTAAGAAGCTGCAGGTGTGCTGATGGTACTTTTCTATTAAAAGCTGATGAAAAATCCAATTTAAAAAAAAAAAAAAAGGCATATTGTTTCGACTGAACGAAATGCACCAAAGCTTACTGAATGTTTTTTTTCTGTTTTTACAGGGGAGCCTTCTCAGTGGTGCGCAGATGTGTGAAGCTGTGTACAGGACAGGAGTATGCCGCCAAAATAATCAACACCAAAAAGTTATCTGCAAGAGGTAAGCGCACCAATATCTCAGGATTTTTCTGCTAAATCCTTTATAACACAACATACACTGGAGCTGAGACTGATGTGCTGGTCTCAAACAAAAACGACTACTAAAAGTTCAATGCACAAACATAAAAGAGTGACTCATAGTTCATAGTTTCTATGTCCCGGCGGTCACCTCTCCACCTACAGCGTAGACGGTTATGTAAGTGATATCTAACAGTAATTACCCTCTCAGATGGCGCTGCGTAGGACAGGATTTTTATCACATTGGGGTCTGTGTGTGAGGAAAAGAGGACTATGGAGCAGAAGTTTTGACAGAAAAGTAGAAATGCAGCCACTGCTGTACTGAAATGGCCCTGCAGTGGGCTATTTTGAGCACCAGCTCCAGCTTTTAAACCGCCCTGTTCCTCAGTTATACTTACTCTGGTTGAAGGATTCAGGTTAGGGCTGGGTGATATGGCTTAAAAATAAAATCAGATTTTTAAAAAAAATTAGTTAAAAAATAAATTCTGTCTTTAGAAAAAAACAATTACAGATGACAAAGAAATTACTAGAAACACATTTTAGGCAAACTGGATTTCTCTTCTGTTAAAGATGACTGAATTTCCCTTTTGGGGTTAAATTGCAAACTGCAAACTGTAGTTTCAGGAGAGTGGGAGTTGTTTACATTTGTACTGAAGGCTGCAGGCATTTCACAAAACACATTCACATTCATTTATCTTTATCATTTCTTCAGCGATATGCAGTGTGACTGCTTCAGTAGCAGGTTGCGCCGGGTCGCTTTCCTCTGTCGTACGGGACACAGTGGGAAAATGATCCGGCTGATGTGGTCTGCTTTGTAGCGGGTGTTTGTGGGCTGACGCGGTCTCAGTTCTCCCTCTCGGCCTGCGTGCTTCTGTCTGAGATGTTGAAATAAATTGGTTGTGCTTCTGCCTTTAGTTGTAACAGCTTTTAAACAAACTTTGCAGCGGGCTGTGGTTTGTTTGAGATCTGACGCCGCAGCACTGAACCAGATCCAGATGACAGACCAGACTGTGCCTTTTTTGGGAACAGACTCTTCATTGTCATTAACTCTTGCTGTCATGTTGTTGTGTGTGTTTGTCTCTGGGAGGGAAGCGCGGGGGGAGAAGGCGCAGCCCACTGTGAGCTACGGAGGCCCGAAGGGAGCGGCGGAGGAGAAAATTGAGATTTGTATTTTAAAAAATCATCCTGAACCACAATTTCAAATAAATCGATAAAATCGATTATCGCCCGGCCCTAATTCAGAGGACTTAATTCAGTGTTCAGTGTTATTTCAATGTGTGCTACAGCATTACATTTAACTAAAGCAAGATGACAGTCAATATGTTTAAATATTTAATTTCTCCCAAATTAAGTGGCTAAAAGATTTTTTCCTCTTCTTCTCTCCCCTTTTGCTTTTCCTGGAACTTAACCATTAAATGATCACTTTGGAGACAAAGATATTGCAAAAGATTTGTGTTCTTTAATAGTGATTAATACTGAATTTGGTGATAGGAAGTTAAGCTCCCTCTGCTGTGTCACTCACTTTTAATAATTGGGTGAAGCTAAAAGCTTCATCTTTAACATACTCACACTCTGAGTGGAGCACCGACCCATTGTATCGCTTTCGACTCAGAGAGTATGAGCTGTAGAGTAGAGACGATATAGAGTCGGCCACTGCAAATTAAACCATTTTAAAAACTCATTTGTTCCTATCTCGGTTAAACTTTTTAACAATGATGCCTGAGGAATCATGTTTTGTATGGTCTTATAGTGTTTTTTATTACTGGGTGAGTGCAATAGGTGTTATGTGCAATGTGTGCACAGTGTTGTATTAAGTGCAACTGGGATTATGTGCAATGGTACATGTGACTGTTGTGTTTATAATGTAATGGTGTGATTATCGTTTTTATTGTAAGTGTGGAGGCATTATCTGTGCAGCACAGTCCAAGACAAAATTCGCCTACAGGGACAATAAAGTATATCGTATCATATTTCATCGTATTGTATCGTATCGTATCGTATCGTATCGTATCGTATCGTATCGTATCGTATCATAGCACACTGCATCATATAATATCGTTTAATATTTTGCTTTATATCAGTGCGCCTTAATAATGTTTGACTGTATAATCTTATGATAATGTTATGCTAAAAAAAGATCTTTTAAGCACCCTAATTAGTATCACATGCTGTGCAGTCAGTAACAGTTTAAGCCAAAGCCAAGGCTAAATGCCATGACCATGAAGACCGATCCGGCACTGCAGTGGTCGCTGTGGCTCTTCACACCATCACTTGCCCAGTGTAAATCTCCTGCTGCCCCTCCAGACTCGTAACTGGAGCCCCACACCCGAGGCCCTGCCAGGTGGCAATGCACTGATACTTCACTGTTACCCTGCCTTCACACACACACGGACACACACACATGAACACACATAAATGAGGCGACTGCTTGTGTGTGAAAATGTCGAGTTTGGTGGAAGAGACATTTGAACCGATATTAGCGGAGGGCATCAACCGAGAATATCTGGTCATATCTGTTTCGCTCTCGTGAGTTTCAGTCTCAATCAGGACTGCATGATTTGTCAGTTAACCTTTTTATTGTGTCAGTGATCCCATCTGTAAATGTGGATGTTTCATGAAAGTCCGCTCTGTTGTGATGTGGAACAGGGATAGACCTTGTGTAGACGACGAGCAGAGTTGTCTGAAAATGTGAGACTAGAGAATGCAGGCACTTGGAAACAGCGTGGTGTTAATAAATAAATTAGATGATGTTGTAATGCACTTTTGGCGTTGTATTTCAACAGACTATTTCCAGCTACTGCAGACATGATTAATAATAAATATTGCTACCTTGACTCATAAAATTTTGTGCAGTGAAAATACAAATGTTATTTCTGTTTTACAGTCGTTAAGATTTGTGATTGCTGTTTTTCAGCTGTTTCAGCTTTCTCCAGCCATGACTGAAAAAGAAATCTGTAAAGCAGGTGTAATTGACATTTTTACTATATCAATATATTAAATGACAGTGTAATTAAGGGGTTGGTCATAGTGATGAACCTACACGCAGCTTCTCTTGGCTTTACTGGAGTAAGTTTGGTGCACAATTTTACAGTTTTTTTCCGCTCTTGCTGCTCTCGTAGCCTGGTAGTGTGTAGTTTTTTCAGCAAAAAACTACACACTACCTGCTCAGTACCACACAACAAACAAAACACATTTAGAGTCTAGCTTGTGAACATAGTGGAACATTTAGCAGTGAAAGAGCCAGAGGAGGAGTTGGTAGAGACCAAACACTGAGCAAAAAGAAGCAAATGTTGGACTTAAAGTTGTCAGTTGGGCAAAAACACGACTCCGTGTGAATGATAATGTCCAGTGTCTGAAATGACTTTTTGACTCACCAGCAAAGGTGGCTGGTAGATTGAGAAAATCTACTGGCCCAGTATATCTTTTTTTCAACAGCTAAAATAATGAATTGCTTTTTTTGTTTCAAATATACATTATTTTGTTTGAATAGTATGTTTCATTGAGATGATAATGTATAATGTTGAATACAAACGTTAGGAAGAAAATCTGATTATTTTAATATATTGAATGGCTCATCACCACAGCCTCAGCGTGTGAATACGTTCCTTCTGATTAGCAATTACACTGATTAATGCAGGGTATATGTCTTGGGCTTTTATTGTGAAAGGAAAGAAAAGAAGAAGTGGAGCTAATGTGCTGCCGCTGACAATATGGGAGGCAATAAGGAGTTTGCTTGGTTAAAACTGCGGGGTGTTATTATTCCATTACCTTCATTAGTACGGCAGCAATGCTAGTTAGAAGCAGAATGGCGTATTTTGCTGATCAGCTGATGTCCCATATGGCAAACGGTGCAGTAGCGCTCAAGACGGTCAGGTGTACAGACGGCACAGGAGCAGCTCAGGAGCAGCAGAGCTGTGAGTCCCTAAATGACGCCAAAACAGGACAGAAACTCTCAGCATAATCTTAATTACATGACTATTTTGGCACAAACATTTACTTGCCAGCGTGGTGGATAACCTTCTGAATTTACTTTCCAAACAGAAAATCTATTTACATTTGGCTCTTGGTGGATGTTAATTTTGGACCCTGAAATTGTCTCTTTGTAACTGCTGGATTTGTAAACAAGCAACTGTTTGCTCACAAGTTTGGCATATGAATTTAAAAGTGTGTTTACGTTCATAGCTTGTTTTTTTTTTGGCCAAAAAATCAGTTATTTTAGTTTTGAATGGCTCTGCTCTCCCAAGTTTATGTAGTTAAAGGTAGGGGCAGATATTTGACATTTTTTTTAACAATCACCAATAAAATCAAGTATGAAAAATTGTGCATATTACACTCAGCCAACACCAGGGAAGGCAGTCTGCAAATGCATGCAAAGAAGGTATCAGCATGAGAGGACCTTTTGCTTTGTGAAACTTTAGGGAACAATTTTTATTCATTCATTTTTTAAATTAAATTTTCACTGAACTTTATAAAAAAGAACTTTCTGGGAACTTGATGTTGAAAGGTTCAGTTTTGATTAAACATTTGCTGAAAGCATTTAAACAAAGTTTTGTGTTGGAGTTTAGTTATATTCCAAATTCTCAATTTCCACAAAAACATTTACACTTTTATCGTAAATGCATATTGGTTCCAAATTTCAGTTATTGATCTCATTAAGTACTGATAATCAGTATCAGTATCTGCCCTGAAAAACAGTATCGGTCGACCCCTTGTTAAAAGTGAATGTGTGGCATGTTCAATAAGAGTTTCCTAAAGTGTACATTGTCATTTGAAGGCTGTGCGCCATCATCCCGGGCAGCTGTTATGTCACTTTTGTCACATTTTGACTCAGTGTCAGTGCAGCGAGCTGCTTTTAATGAGATTTAACACATCCCAGATTATCCTGCTGCTATTAGCATGAGCCTGACTGTTAATCCCAGCAATTGGCTCTGTGAGACCTAAAGCAACACACAGACACACACACAGAATAAATAATTCACCTTTACGTTGTGCTATCATTGGACCTACATGTTTCACTCCTCCTGCTTCATCAGAGTGCAGCTGCTTGTAGATTTCTACCATATTTCTCAGGCGCGGTGTGATCTCCCCGGTTCTACGTTTGATAGCAGGACTGATCTGACCTGACTGGGAGGTGCGCGAGGCTTGTGGTGCACTTCCTACTAATGGATGAGCCATGTTGCATGAAACAGCAGAGCGGCGTTAGAGCCGGCAGAGCTGCTGCATACTACCTCTACTCCAGGTCCTATTCATAGCTCCATGACCTATCTGACATGGGCTGCTACAGCCAGCTTTTACGGCTGTCAGGAGGACTTGCCGCTCTACTTTAGAAGTGGGATTTGTCATAGGGCGTTTTGGTGTTGTGCCGTTTGTCAGGCAGCAGGTAAGGTCGCTGAGCTAAGAGACCCGGTTGCAGCGAATTAAGAGGAGCGTTTGCTTTGGACCGGCAGATGGAGATGGAGCCGCGGGGAGGGAGGGGTCATGTGAGAGAAGGCACCCCAGGCACTTGGCAGCTGAGGGCCATGCGCCTGTACGCCTACATGCCTTTAGCACGGGACTCTCATCTGACTCTCTCTTTCTCTCTGACACACACACACACACACACTCAAATAGATATTCAGACGGACATAAATGAGCAGACAGTGATGCACCGGCTCAACTGCGCAGTGAACTCTATCAATAATCTCTTATAGCTTCAAAAGCAAAGAATAAAGATTTCTTGTTTATTGCAGATAACATTATTTGATTAAATTTAGATTTTTATTTCATATATGTAAAAAAAAAATCATGAGTGGACAGACGGAAAAAAGTAATATTTACAAAATACGTTTGTTCAAAACACTTAAAAAAAAACCCCACCTGTTCAAAGGTGCTTTTAATGTATAATTAATGTCATATGAACTTTAATGTTTTGCCTATTTTATTGTGTATTTTAGTGTATTTTATTTTATGATTTTTTTTGTCTTTGAGTACCTTGAAAAGTGCTCTATAAATAAAATGTATTATATTTATTATTAAACCTTAGGGCCTGCTTTAATATCATGCACACTTGCATCTCTCAGAACACAAATTGCGCTTTTCAGAATCAGGCTTTAAAAAAATATTCTACATATGTATGATTTTCTACTATCATTGAGGTTATTTTTTTTTAACTTACATCATTCCTAATCATAAGTATCAAATACAGAATTTTAACCTTTTAGATACCAGGTTTTTGTATTGATGCCACTATGTTTTTCGATGAAAACAAAACAAAAAGAATGATTTTCAATATATTACATGCAAAGTACATTTTTAAAAAATATATTATCACAGCCGGGGTATGTCAATGATTTGCAGTAACATTGATTTTTTCGAACTACAGTTTGAATGGGTTTCAGTGGTGCATATTTTGCACTTAACAGTATGAATTTAACAATTTTGTTAGCGTATCTCAGACTTATTGTTGCGCTGAGCTGGAAATTTCAAGATTAAACAAAAATACACTATCTTGCCAAAACGTTTGCTATATGCATGAAAACAGCCGAATAAAGAATGCAAAGCGCATAAAATGCACCTAACAGTCCCTAACAGTGAAAAACTTGAAGCAAAATAAATGTCAAACACTTGATGACTTGGTTTGCACACTCAAAGGACTGAGAAGTACAAACCTATTTAACGTCGCCCCTCGTCCAGCTTCCTTATTGAACCTAATGAATTTTCCTAACTCGTCTAAATATAGTATCAATTTTCTTTTATCTTTTTTCATACAAAAAAAACCAAAAACGTATTAACACACACAGCCAGGGTTCTCTGTGTCGTCCAATCACCCCAGCCTCTTGCAGCCAGGAAAAGGTTAATGCCTATCCAACACATGTCAACAGGAAATGTAGGACAGGTCTGTTGGGCAAGGCTTCCAGCCAATCACTGAGCCTGTTTGCTGGCTGTGATGTCTGGATGGAGGTTGCCAGAGGTTGCTGTATGGCCTTGTAATGTATCTCTACAGAGACTACTACTGGAGAGGAGTTGTGTATCTTTTCAGGTGTGTGTCCATATGCGTGTGTGTGTGTGTGTGTGTGTGTGTGTGTGTGGTGTTTGAGAGATTCAGCTGCAATGCAGTAGCAGCAATCTGACCTGGTTTTGGCCAGCCAGCTTTGTGTCAATGTCAAATAAGCAGGACAGATGTAGTCACCTCAGTCGACTACGTGTTAAACATTATTATAAAGTCAAATCATATTCCTTTTGAGTACACGTAAGTACTTCTGTGTGTGTGTGTGTGTGTGTGTGTGTGTGTGCGTGTGTGTGTTAGAGGTTGACAGATTATCGGCCTGGCCAATTATTGGGACTAATTTGTGGCATTTTGTTACTTATCTGTATCGGTGTTTTGTTTTAATGATCGCTGATAAAAATAATTGTAAAACCACAGGGATCTAATTTTATTTATTCATTTTTTATTTAAATTTTCACTTGACTTTAAACAAAGTTTTGTGTTGGAGTTTGTTATATTCCAAATTCTAAATATTGACAAAGATTTTAATTTTTATTGTAAATGCTTATCAATTCCAATTATTGGTCTCATTAACTACTAATAATTGGTATTGGTATTGACCCCCTAGTGAGTGTGTGTATGTGTGTGTGTGTGTGTGTGTGTGAGTGTGTGTGTTTGTGAGAAGTGGAGAGCCATGTAGTGAGAAAACGCCTGTTGCTTATTAAAAACCACATGAAATTTTATACTTGATGTTCTCAGTATATTTATTTTCTATATAAAACCTGGGACAAGCCACGATACATCGAGTACATTCGATATATATCGCCCACTTCTGCTTTACCTGAACGTAGATATTATGTCCCTCTGTCCTGTCGTTATTATAAATGTTCAGGAAACAGACGGCTGCCTCCGGACTTCTCTGACCACAGTGCAGTTCAACATTTCCCAGCAGGCTCGAGTCGCACTGATGCTGCGAGTCAAATGTTCTGAACAGCGGTTATATCTGGCCGTCTTTGTGGCTGTCTTTTTACATCTCCTCCCCTCCTGAGACTTAAGTCCTCACTGGTGATGATTAACCCAAATTCATTCCTCTCCTCTCCGCTCGCCCGTACGCACAGACAGAGTCGGCTGAACGCTGTCCTTGGGTTATCTCGCTCAGTGAACACAGTGCTTCTGTTCTTCTCTGCAACCTATCTCCTCCTGCTTGTCCTCTTATCTCCACTTCCTCTCTCCTTCCCCTCAGGACCAGTCCTCCTCCTCCTCCCTTCCCCAGCACTCTCATTTCTTATTTAACCTGCTGCATCACCAGCACAGGATTGTTATCTGACTGCCTGGCTGTTTGAATGACTGAATGTATGAATATTTGAAGCAGCCTGCACTGCCACATTCCCATATTCGCATAAACTCATTACAGGCAGCGCGGAGCACGGAGGTTCTGTTCTGATCCCAGCTGTTGGCTACAAAAAAACAGGATAACATGTTTTTGCGTTTATGAGAAAGGGCATTTTGAACATGTGCACTTCTTGAGGGATCTCTTTCACCCTCAGGGCCCGCTTTAATAGTACACACACTCGTATCGCTCTCTACACAAAATGCGCTTTTCAAAATCGAGCTTTAAAAAATGTTTGTAAATACTTTCTACTTTCATTTAGTATTTTTTTTTCAACCAACATCAAACCTAATCAGAAATACCAAATATTAATTTATTTTCAGAATTTTTACACTTTAAATTCCCTTTTTCTTGTCATGGTGCCATTATGATTTTAAATTTAAAAAATGCAAAAATGCAAAAAAATAATTAATTTCAACATACTTCAAGTAGTAGAGTAGAAAAGTAGATTTTTTAATAACAGTCTGGGATATGTCAATGATTTGCAGCAATGTTGATTTTGACAGTGCACCTATTGGAGTAGCATGTATACTCTGCAGATGCCAAATATGGTAATAAACTATGTCATTAGGTGGAAAATAGTAAAAATGACAAATTCCAAGGAAAAAAAAGTTTGAATATCAGTCAGCTGTGGGATCAAAAACTGCGGTTTGAATGGGTTTCAATGGTGCACTTTTTGTACTTAACAGAATGAATTTAACAATTTTGTTTACACAGTTTGTTTTAGACTTCCATTAGGAACTGAGCTAGATTAAACAAGAGTACACATTCTTGCCAAAATTTAATTTAATTTATTCATCAACACAGTCAAAATTTTCAAAAAATTAAAAATTAAAAATGCGTAAAATGCACCAAAGCGTCCCTAAGGGTCACTAAAAAAACTCTGGCTGTAAAGCTGCTGGAAGCACAGCAATGACTCACTTAAACACAACCTGGTTTCTTATTTGTTGGCCTTGAAATTTGTTCTGCAGATTTGCAGACCAAGTTTTGTCACGATACCAAAATTATGACTTTGATATGATACTTGCCAAAATATCTCAATACCAATACTGACATGGTGCCAAGGCAGAGGCCCAAAATATTAGAAAGTAATTTGACTAAATAGACACCAGAAAAAGCTCAGTAGAGTGCAGACCTCTGCCAGAGAGGTGTATTTAGTCATTTGTTTTCAGTCTATTTTCGTGCACTACAGTGTGCAGGCTAATAATTTTTCTACATTTCCAGTTAATATGATAGATGTTTACTATTTTCACCCTCAATTAAGTTGTCATTTATGAGCTGTTAAGTGCTTTCTTGTTTGTTTGTTCATACATGTAGGTGTGTTTTTAACAGTGATAGATCTGCATAGGTTGAAAACATTTTATACAGACGGCCTTTGTGGTGACTGTGGACCTGCCCTGACTGTGGGCTTTGTAAGCTAAATCGTGCCATATTTCGCTTAGTGCGTGTGCTCTGTGGACAAGCAGTAGAGGGTCGGCAAGTGCACTTGTATTTTAAGCCATGCCTCTCCAACTATGCCTGCAGGGCGTGGAAACAGAGCGATGCACACACACTCAGTAGAGCAGTGTGTGTGTGCTGCGAGCGAGCCGCTGTCACACATCGATTCAACTCAGGAAATATAGCTTTTATTAAAACACTGTCGTACTTAAAGTACTGAGTAGGGCTGGGTGATATGACTTTAGAATAACATCACAATATTTTTAGGCTGCATCACAACACACAGCATATATCTCAATAGTTTTAAATCTTCAAACTACTGTAAACTAAAATACATTATTAAATGAACTACAGGTACAAATAAGTAGCTGCTGCAATAAAATGAAGTTACATAAACTACTGTTATGATAAAGTTTAATAAAATACTGTTATGATAAAGTTTAATAAAATACTGTTAATATATTAAATAAAGTGAAGTATATTGGGTTTTTTTTAAGTATTCTTAAAGTGAAGTTAAATAAAGCATTTTTCTAATTAAATAAATCAAAGCGGAACCCGGGGTGCTTTTATTTTGAAGGATTGGGCTCGTCTCGGCCAAAGTGTTGATATTTTCCCCACATTCGGTATTGTTTTCGACCTCCTCCATGTTCGTTTGTTTGGTGCCGTGTATTGTGTAGACGCCCCCCTCGGCCACGTGGACGGACACAAAGACGTAAACAAAATAAACGATATTGTATGACGTGAAACGATAGATGTCAACGCCGTAACCCACAGCCCGACTAATAAGACGGGAGGACTGTACAGTTTTTAATGGGTAGGATACTTTTCCACTGTTAGTCTGCCATGAAGGTATTAGGCTTGGACTGTTTCTTTATTCATCAGTCGAAATTTTTTATTCAGAACTACAGCTGTAGGAGCATCAAATAAGACGATGATACCTGAGAGCATCTTGACAATTCTCCACGCTTCCCCTCTCCTTTCGGTTATCTCACCCAGTACAGACAGTGAGCCTTCTTTATGTGCAGTACTTGTGAAGAGCAGCTTTTATAAAACCTTGTATGAGCGGTCTGAAAAGGCTGATTGTCAGTCATTCAGCGTGTTGGCTGTAGCTTTATCTCCCATTGATCCGGCCAGCCTGAGACCGCGGGGGTAAAGCCCCTGAGTGGTGACCTTCCTTGTTACACAGGAGGTTGGTGTATTTCATCTTAAGTCAAATCTCCAGCTTTAAATCCCCAGGTAAGTTCTCGATGACCCCATGAAGTGCTCCAGTTTCAGGATCTTAAGTAATAGCGTCATTGCAGAGAGGCACAATTAATTTCACATGTTATCATTTTTATTTGCTTGATGATAACAGAATAACGCTGTCTCAGCATTATTGAAACAGCAAGATTTATAAACTGTGTTTACTTTTAGAGGCAGTCTGTGTTCCAATACTCATAATACCATAACAAATATTATGGCAAAATAACATTTATTATTTCCCAAAACATAGTATGTCAAACACAATATGCAAAAAAATCTGGATGTATTTTGCAGTGTAGACATCACAGACTTTTGCTGCGTTCCAGATCGCATACTTTTTCTTTTTAGTTTTAGTACGTACTGCAACTGCCCGTACAAAGTACATACTGTTGTATGCAGTATGCATGCAGTTGACATACTTAACCATTCTAAGGTAACATTCGTTCAAATGTTGGTTGCCATTTTTTCACTCATTTATCCATTTAGCTTCCTGCAGTGATAGTATATTAAGATATTAATTGTACACACGAGTCGCAAAACACTTACTTACTTACACTTGAATGTGCTGTCATCTGTCATTCTGTCAAACCAACTGGCATCTGTCAGTGAGCTGTCAAATGTTTGTGCTCTCTCGACTTTGTTTATATTCGTGCGACACACCATGACGCATGTGATGCATCATCTGCTGCACAGAGGATTGTGGGTCAGAATAGCCAGAAAAGCATGCTGGCTTGCATATACTGCAAAATGTAGCCGGGTGTAGCAGTACATCCTGGTATTTTTGGCATACTGCATACTGATTTCAAATAGATTCAAATACAGGAGGTGTAATTTCAGGGTACTCCAGTCTGTTTTGCTAGTGGCATATTATGTTATGAAAGCAAAGTGTGTATAAAATTATGGAGGTTTTATTATGTACAAGCTTTTTTGTTGTAGAAAACGTTTCTCCCAAGTGTCGGGAATCTGAAAGTGAAAAAATAAACATTGTAATTATTGTAGTTAGAAAAAATTGGCACACTTTTCCAAAAAAAAGTCCTATCATGTTTTGCAGTTGTTTGTGTATCCCATTATCTGTGCCATTCTGCAAAGCAGCACCTATCTATGATGCTGCAGAGGGCCACATCACACTCCTGACACTTCAGAGAGGGCCCTGATTCTCCTGCCTGCTCTGCCTGCAGTCAACACAGAGTTTACATCCATATGAGGCCCTGCTGCTTGTTACACTGTCTCCTGATTTACCCTTGTCTCATTATTATTATTATTATTATCGTTATCATCATTATTATTACCATTATTAATACCATTATTGTTATTATTATTATTATTATTATTATTATTATTATTATTATTATTACTACTATTATTATTATTATTATTATTTTAGGGGCTACCACTGTTTATTCTAATGCAGCAGGTGTTGCCAATAACACAGATCGATAGATACAGCAGGATTCGGCCAATCACAGTGCAGTTTGCTTTAGATGACGTGTACATACGTAAGCGTATACAAACCGTCGACTCGTCTTCCGATTGGTGGACAAGACCGAAACAAACCTCTGACCTCTCCAAAGGAATTATGGGAAACCAATATGGCGTTTAGCATGGATGCTAATGTACGTTTATCATCGAAATATGGATAAAATATGGACGGAAGACACCCAATATCGGATCTGTGTTATGGATTTATTGAAAAAGGTCCCGTAAAAACACCCCAATTCCCAGAGTGGATAGAGGAGCTTCTAACAGAGCTACGGTGCGGCGGAGGCGTCACTCTGAGCGGCAGAGCCGGCAGCTTTCACCGGCGACAAAAGTAAGACGATCCGACAAGCAAAATTATTAAGACTTTTCTAAATAATAAGCCTTTAGAGGGTTAAGAATAGGCTGTATTTAATAAATATAATCTATAATCGATGTTTAGGATTTTTGAATCGATTCTGAATCGTTAAAAACGAAAATGGTGATTCTTATGTGAATCGATTTTTTCTCCTCCCACTACTAAATATTGTTTTAGTGTGAGTAACGCGGGGTTTAATACCTACATACCAGGCCAAAGATGGTGCCTGCTCATTCAGATGGACTTGGTGCCTGTGCCAACAAAGTTTTCTAGCTTCCGGGTTTACTTTCTTGGTATGCGGCTGAATATGTGCAGTAGTTTTTCCTCCAGCTGCCAGTTTCTGTTCGGCTCATTAATTTCATATCGCGATAACGATGTGGATTTTAAAATCGCTTTCTCGGCTTGAAGAAAGTTTCACAAATATGAATCATCCAATGCTTAAAAATTAAAAAAGAAAAAGATTCATAATTGCCCTTGTTTGAAGTTTAAGGTGTGCTGTCAACAGATTTACAGGCTTTTATAATAGTGGTCTATGGGGAAAATTGCTTTTTTTTTAGGTCACAGAGATTTTTTTTGCTCCAAAACCGCAAGTAACCATTGAGAAAAATTGGCTGCAAGACTGAGCAGCTCCTGGGGGCCTCATGCCAGCCGGCGTGCTTTCTGGCTGTTCTGACCAACAATCCTCATTGAAGACGTCTCTCTGAGTGAGCCGCAAACAGATGACAGTTTGTTGGCAGCTGATTGACGGTGCAGTGAAGTGACTGATGAGCAGTCTAATGGTTAATAATGGGAATATTACATAATGCATTTGTTGGCATTTTTTAATATTTAATGTTATATTGTACAGTTTATGCAGTTTCACCTTAGGGGTTAAACATTGTAAAGTAACAACAGCAAAGCTCTCTAGGCTGACTGCTGTCTCTGTCGAGCTTGGCAAATGGCGTTTCGTTTTGTCTCCATAGTAACAGATACGTGCAAGAGGGTCAATGTTCAGGGTGAAATGTTATGAAGAAGTCCTGATTGTGTGCATGCACTCTTTGTGAGAGCAGCTGCAGTACCTCCTGAAAGTAAAAAGAGTAAGCGTGCGATTCTTAACGCCCCCTGCTTATTAACAAAGAGGATGATGTCCTTTTTAAATTGATTTTTAATTAATAAAATACATTTAATTCTTTTTACCATCACATCTATCCATATAGTTTCCAGTGCAGGCGTCAGTCATGCCGTCCTACAAATATGTGTAGATGACAAATGCCCAGTTAGACCATCTGCTAGACAAAGCTAAGATGAACCGTTGCGTTCACTCAGAGCCAATTTTGTTCCTGCAGAGTAAACGTCAGCAGATGCCAGAGACAGAATGAAATGCGATGCCTGTGCTCATGGCATGTTTTCTGCCGTTTGACATTGTAGTATGATGGATAACATGTCTGGGAGCGTTCAACACAAGCATGTGACATTTGGTCATTTTTAAGACGTGGCATTAAGCCAGTCAGGGTGGATTCAGCTGGAGGGAGAGCGCGGCAGCGCAGTGAGGAACCTGTAAAGGTGTCATCCTTTAGTAGCAACCATGTCCTTACTTGGGTAAAAAATTCCTGATACGTCTTTCCCAATGATTAACAAATAAATCGTTCAGTTAATTTCTGAACATACTGATAAGCTGTGACGAGATCTTCATTTTTAAAGTTTAATCACATTAACAGTTTCTGAAATGCAGCTTGTGAAACAGGAACAAACAAACAAACAAAAAACATTCAGTGTGTCCATAGCTGCCTCCAAAAACCAAAATGAAAAATTGAAGAATGAATCAAAAGTGTGAGAAAAAAACAAAATAACAACAAGCAATGTTGTATTCTTTAAACAGAAAGAGAGCAACCAGGCTTTATGCATACTAATCGCCCTTGCATTTTTTTCCTCCTTCATCCTCCTCCTCTGCTCCCCCTTTGACGCTCCCCCACTCCTTTCTCCGCCTCGCTCCTCTCGTCTTCTAAGACTATAATCACTGGGCTTACACTTCACTGTCACTCCTCAACGCCAGCGTGAATGTGTGCGCTCGTGTTTTGCCAGTTTATCTGTGAGCTGCATGTACTGTTCATGTGTAGATTGTGTGTATATGTGCGTGTTTTTAAGCCCATGCAACTTGCTTGGGGGGGGACACATGCATTTCCATGTTTATGCTAACTGCTGTGCTCTGCATGCCTGCACACACAAGGTGGTCCACCCCCTTGTGTGTGTGTGTGTGTGTGTGTGTGTGTGTGTGTGTGTGTGTGTGTGTGTGTGTGTGTGTGTGTGTAAGATTGCTGCCTGCTTGATAACAATGGAATCATGGTTCACTAGCATCATTAAGCTGTTATATAAGCGCATGCACACACACGTAAATAATCTACACACATACTTGGTCTTCTTCGCAGACAATAACTTAGTAGACCTGTATTCTGACGCACAGGGAATGATATTATAATTATGTTATTCATACCCTGATGTATTTGTTCTGTTGGAAAAAGGAAAAAAAGTTTCTCACCAGTGTGAAAATGCAGTGTGGGAATATGGAAAATCTGCATGCAGATTTACAGCTATGCACACTGAGTTTGGTCAGATAAATAATACATGAATAAATATCTTATTTTGAGAGGAGAAAGTGGCGATGTCCTTCTTGAGAATGAAAAGAGGAAGATTCTGGGTCTACCCAATATTTGAAGTGCACGGAGCATGGCGAGTTTCATTGACTGATTTGTTAGCAATATTAGCGACATTACCATCATATCCCAGCTGCTGGGCGATCTGCACATATTGTCCTTTTTTTGGTTGGTGAAGTTGTCATCACAGCATCATACAGTTTGGGTGTTGAGAAACCAAATCAATGAGACGTTCACCCATTTTGGCAGTCTGGAGGCATGACATCAGTTAGAGCAAAGGGTTTCATCGGTAAAACGTCTGTATTTTGGCAGGCGGAAAACTGATGAAAAGGAGGTCCATTTGATTTTTTTCCCAACACAAATGTACTGCAGAGCCCACAAAATCCTTTTTCTTATTTTTTTTTTCTTATCTTATTTTTTTGTGTGAATTTTACAAAAAAGGCTACAATAGAGCAAAATCTAACAAAAGAAAATTAAGTTATCAGTCATGTTTTTTTGTGGGCTGAAAATGTTAAATTACCTGCTTTAAGTTTTAGGGACGCATAATATTGGGGTTTTTTGCCGATATCCGATATGCCAATGTATACCAACGGTTTTGTTCGTCAACCAACGTGTATATCGATATATCCACTTTTTTCCATGACCTAATTTTCGTGATCATCAACTCTTTTCTGTAGTGCAAATAAAATCATATTATGCATTCTGTTATTGTGACTGCCCACCAGCAGATGGAGACATGAAATAATAATAATAATAATAATAATAATTAATAAACTTTATTTGTATAGGACCTTTCATGCAAGAAATGCAGCCCAATGTGCTTTACAAGAAAGACATTAAATGCACCAATGTTTCACATCAAAACACATAAAAGACAAAAAAATTTCATAAAGCCTGCATATAAAAATACTAGTTAAAGTAAGATGAAATAAGGATAAAAAATGAGTGCCCAGAATGCATAACATAACATTGACATAACTGACATTATTAATTAAAAAAAAATAAAAATAGAGAATACAAAATGCAAAAAAAATAGAATGCTTTTCAATGTATATAATTTTTAGGGCTGGACCCGAATATTCAGCTATTCGTTCATTGGATAGGATAGGATTTGGGTTTTAATTCAGACACTCAGATATTCTATTTTTATTTGTTTATTTATCTATTTATTTTTTGAGGACGGATGTTGTTTCAGTGTTTGTGATCTTGCTGTTGCCTTCAGTGTGTCTGTTTGACTTCAAGGATGCACACAGTTTCTTGCATTCAGACACTAAATGCAAACATAACTTTTGTTTGTTTACAAGTTCGCTCTGTAGGGAGCCTTCAAGTTAATGCGATGGCTACTCAGGACTTTTTCAAGCACAAATTTGTATCATGAATTTCTTCATTCTGTCATCACCAGTTGTTTGGTTTGAGTGGATTTTACAAAATATTCTCATCCCAGCACATATCGGTGTCTAAAGTTAAAGTAATTAAGCCTATTAATTGTTATATGTTGATGAAACAGCATCCACTTTTAATGAAATGTTTGTTTTTAGCTGTATATTGAAATGGCACAACAATGGCATGACTATAGAAAGAAAAACACTGAAGATGATATCATATTATACATCCATTGCCCCAATATTAACATCCTACCTTCGCTGTGATAGATAGATACATTGATTTTTTTAATCTCGTTGTTAATGTTTCCATCCATCTATGGAGATACTCTTCAAAATCTCTAGAAAACCTGCAGAATAACTCATCTTATTTCCGCTATGTCAGATTTATGCCTATTTATAATGTGCATATTGTAGTTTATTTGTCACTGTGCTTCGTAACTCAGACACAACCGAGTGTGATTTTATCAGACTTTGAGATTAAATGTCTCCACAGTATTTTGACATTTTCACATTTAACCCGATTGTCCCTGCAGGGCTGCTACAATATCAGGTCATACTGAGAAAGTGTATTTGCAGTCAGATTTTAAGAATAACTCCTCATTATCTCTCTCTCTCGTTCTTGTTCTCTGTCTCTCTGTCGCCCTTCAGATCACCAGAAGCTGGAAAGAGAGGCTCGGATCTGTCGCCTGTTGAAACACCCCAACATCGGTAAAGACATTTGTGTTCCTCTTACTGCCAACATCTGTCTGATTTAAAGAATCAAAATGAAACTCGTCTACTACCACTTACTTCAGAGTGAAAACGTTTGTTTTTTTATTGTTGTTTTGATTTAGCAAAACATCCATTTATTACTTTTTCTTATTAAGTATATCACATTACTGCCACTTTAAAGTGAGATCAATTTCTTTGTATTAACTAGAATTATTCCCAATTAGCAGAATAAAATATACTAATACACAAGTGTAACCTGATATCCGTATATATGTGTGTGTCGAGTAGACCCCTTCATTAGCAGAACCCCCCACTATTTTGTAAATATGTATAATGTAAGACTCAACTATTATGGCTCCCTGTGGTACGTAATACATAATATATACTGCATAAACATACTGAGAATTGTGTAAAAAACTCAAGTTTTACACAAACTTCCTGCAGTTATTACATCATCTTCATTTTTGTGTTGCATGTGTTTGTTTTTTTACCTGCTCCTTTTCCGTTTTTGTTCTGTGAAGCACTTTGGGCTGCATGATTGTATAAAAGGTGCTATATAAACAATGTTTGATTTAATCTGAAATTTAGAGAGCACACACAGAATACTTATAAAGGTAGGAGTCGACCTATATTGTTTTTCTGGGGGCAGATACTGATTTTAGTAGTTAATGAGACCGATAACAGATATTTCGACCGAAAAATAAAAAATCCTTCTGTCATTACTTAGAATTTGGAGTATAAAAAACTCCAACACAAATCTTTGTTTAAATATCTTTAGCAAATGTTGAACAAAAAATGAAATGTTGATCAAATTAACAGCAAGTTCCCCACAACTTAAAAAAAAAAAGTCTAGTGAAAATTTAAATGAAAAATTAACAAACAAAAAGAGCTCCCTTAAGGTTTTACAAACTAGAAGTTCCTCCCATGCTGACACTTTTTTTTAAACTTGTTAATTATTTAATTTTATTCAGCAATAACTAAAATAAATTGCAGATACAGATAATCTTCAAAATTCCAAATATGGGCCCGTAATCAGCCAGGCCGATAATCTGTTGATCCCCATAAAAAAGGCAAAAAAGCACAGAGCCAGCCCCACACACCCACAGCTGTCAGCTACCACACACACATCGAGATCTGTGGGAAACACTGAAAAAATAGAAAAAATGATTAATATGCAGAGAAACAGACGTTTATCTGTCAGTCTTTTTTTATCTTTCTTCCAGTTCGTCTTCATGACAGTATATCAGAGGAGGGATTCCACTACCTCCTGTTTGACTTGTAAGTTATCCTCCTCTCCTCTCCTCTCCTCTCCTCCCCCCTCCTCTCCTCTCCTCTCCTCTCCTCTCCTCTCCTCTCCTGTCCCCTCCTCTCCTCTCCTCTCCTCTCCTCTCCTCTCCTCTCCTGTCTCCTCTCCTCTCCTCTCTTCTTCTCTCCTCTCCTGTCCTCTCTTCTCTTCTCCTCTCCTCTCCTCTCCTCTCCACTTCTCTCCTCTCCTCTCCTGTCCTCTCCTCTCCTCTCCTCTCCTCTCCACTTCTCTCCTCTCCTCTCCTCTCCTCTCCTCTCCTCCTCCTCTCCACTTCTCCTCTCCTCCTGTCCTCTCTTCTTCTCTCTCCCCACTCTCCCGTTCTCTCGTCTCCTCTCCTCTCCTCCTCTCCTCTCCACTCGTCTCCTCTCCTCTCGTCTCCTCTCCTCCTCTCCTCTCCTCTCCTCCCCTCCCCTCTCTTCTCTCTCCTCTCCTGTCCTCTTCTCCTCTCCTCTCCTCTCCTCTCCTCTCCTCTCCTCTCCTCTCCTCTCCTCTCCTCTCCTCTCCTCTCCTCTCCACTTCTCTCCTCTCCTCTCCTGTCCTCTCTTCTTCTCTCCTCTCCTCTCTCGTTCTCTCCTCTCCTCTCCTGTCCTCTCCTGTCCTCTCCTCTCCTGTCCTCTCCTCTCCTCTCCTCTCCTCTCCTCTCCTCTCCTCTCCTCTCCTCTCCTTCCTCCTCCACCCTGATTCTCCACCCTTGCCTACATATACAATTACATAACTCTCTTTCTCCTATATCCCCCCCAACCACCACCCACGCCCTCCACATCCATCTCTTGGCACATCTAGTTTCCAAGGTAACAGTGTGGGAAGGGGGAGGATCGGGGGGGAAGGGGGGACGCCGTAGGAATCCTCGCTTTATAGCCTTCATAGACCCCACCTCCCACCTCCCACCTCCCTCCAATACAAGTATCCCAGTATTAAAGTCTCTGTGTGTGTGTGTGTGTGTGTGTGTGTGTGTGTGTGTGTGTGTGTGTGTGTGTGTGTGTGTGTGTGTGTGTGTGTGTAGGGTGACCGGAGGTGAACTGTTTGAGGACATCGTAGCCAGAGAGTATTACAGCGAGGCCGATGCCAGGTGAGAGCGCAGCCTTCCCTCCTTGTATGTGTGAAAGGGCTCCTCCTTGTCCTTATATGGCCTTTGTCTCCTGTTGTCTTCTCTTGTTTGTTTTTTTTGTTTTTTTTCTTTTTATGTATTTTTTCTTTTCTTTTGTGACTCCGCTCTGCTCTCTTTTCTACTCTTCGCTCCTCTTTTTCTTCTTTATCCTGTCCTGTTTTCTGCTCCTCGCGTCCCTTCTCTGCATGTTTTCTTGTTCTTTGCTGACTTTTTTCTGTTTGTTTTCACTGCCCTCTTTTGTTTTATGTTGCTTTTTCTTGTCTCTCTTGCTAGTTGTTTCTCTTTTTTTCTGTTAACTTTCCATTTCACCCCCTTTTCACTCTTTTCTTTTTAATTTTTCACCATTCCTCCTCTGTCCATTGTATTTTCCTCTACCTACCGCACAGACACAGGAGCAACATCAAAGTCCAGGTTTGACCAATATGGGTTTTCAAGGTCGAAGCGGATTTTCTCATAATCTGCTTTTAGGTTTTTCAAATCTGAAAAGTGTGGTGCCTGTTTATTTTGGATTATTCAGTGCCCAGTGTAAGCAAAATCGGCAATGAAAAGGAGTTAAGAGTCTTCAAGTTCCCTTTCAGAGTGCAGCACGGCTTTTTGGGATCTTCATTTTACGTCTAATGTCTTTTAGTCAAAAGGAAGAACTATTTAACACAAGGAAAATTATTTAGATTCAAACATCTTGAAAGTCTCCCTCAACTCAAAAATATGTTTTTCTTACATTTACATCCCCTGAAAAGTCTGACCTTGACTCTGCCGACTTGTATCTGTGCATTGTTTGTCACTGGAGAGGAGTTTCTGCCGACACCGAGCCCCGTCTATTTTCCTGGATAATACAGCTGCTCAGCAAACACTTCAGAGACAAAAACAGACAGTTCAGAGCTGAAGAGTTGAGAAAGGATGTGCACCGCGTTGCTGTGCATGAAAGTAATAACACCTGTGGGACAGCTGGCATAAAGCAAAGGATCAGATCGGGCTCTGTAGTTAGGGATGGGGATCGAAAGTCGAGTCCTTTGGGTCCTATGATGTAACGTTACATCTTAAGTCGAGTCATGTCATTTAAATCCAATCACTGGTCCGCATACATCGATGAAATGAGGTTGGATAAGGTTTCATTGTGATGTCTTCAAGGCCAGCTTAGTAAAATTACTGTTAGGCGACGGTAAATAAAGCCTCATCATGATGTGTACAAATATAATGTCAAGAAAGAGAAAACTTAGTTTATGGCGCGAAACTTGAATAATACAGTTGTTTGGGTGAAAAACTTGTTTTCCCAGCAATATAAAAGACACTGTCACTTATTTAGCAATAAAAAAAAAAACAGTTCTGTTCATCAACATATCAACACATTAATACACTGTCGTCTCGTCTTTCCACCAAATAATAGAGAAGTGTCGATAGTGGTATCGATAAAGACTCACATGGTTAAGGAGTCTTGATAATAATGTCAATATCAGTAAAAATTAACAATCCCCATCCCTATCTATCGCTCGATAAAGCTGATCCCGATCAGTTTAAACAATCCATGACTGGCTCAGATATTGATCTTAGATATTTGGGCGTCCCTAGTAAATCTGCCAGTTTGTATAACTACTCTGTGGGAAAACCATATTAGACAAAGTATTTAAGTACTTTTAAAACATGAGCTGAGGGGGACTTTCAGTGTGTCATGTGGCAGGAAATATAGACTAAATTAGAAATTGAACAATAACACAGGAAACTCTGAACCCCAGGACAAAACAATTACTTCTAGCAATAAAAACTGCATAGTTTGTCACAAATAAAGCTGTGAATATTTATTTCTTTTTTTAATTTAAGTTTTTATTGGAGTCAAATTAGTACACATCATACAGCACAGCAAACTGACATTTTCTCTCTTTTTTTGTTTTTGTTTTGGACAGTTCAACAGAGATAAATTACAGTAAAATTATTATTATTGTTATTATTATTATATCATTTATTATTAATAAAATTATTCATGCAAGCAAACAACAACAGTAGTTGTTGAGAAGCAACCAAACATAAGGAAAGAAGGAAAGAAAACAAAGTAACAACAAAAAACAATCCAAAAAAACCCCCAACTAATATAAAAAACAAAACAAACAAACATCAAAGTTGTGAATATTTTTAATGATATATACAAACTCTTGTTGGTCAAACCTTCTTTTCTGTGATCCGGTGAGCTTGACCGGTGCAGGTGGTCCAGCGTACACCCCTACACTGTTATGTCGCCCCCTTCATTTCCCACCCGTGCCTCCCTTTACTCAAACACAGGAGAGATAAAAACAAGTAAGCAGAACAAAACAAATTTCTCCGCCCACCTGTAGTGTTTGTTTGTGGAGAGTCTCACCTTCTTTCCTTTCATTTCTTAATCTTCATTCAGCCCTATTCTTTACTTCTTTATTCACGCAGCACCACCATCACCACCACCCATGCTGTTTTATATCTCACTCCCACCACTCGTGCTGACTCATCGACACACACAGTTCACTTTTTTAACCAATGGCGGAAGAGGAAATGGAGTAGTGGGGGGGGTGGACAGACAATAGACTGAGAGAAAAGTGAGAGAGATACTTGAAAATGACAGTTGTGGCGTGGGTGTTAATCCATTCAGCAATGTTAAAAGTGAAAGTGAATAGTCTGATGTTGAAATTCGTGCCAGTGTGGCGCGGTAAATGGTTCTCTTTAGCTCTCGTCTCCACTCCAAAGCTGTTTGACTTGTAGCTTGAGAACAGTGAACTCAGGTAATTTGAGCTAAGTGTTATCTGGCTAACTGGATTTGTAACCACTTTAATTTACATTAATTCAAAATGCCCAAGCCTTAAATATCAGCTGTTTTGCATTTGAAGATGGAATGATTTTTTTAGTTTCCTGAACTGGAAAAAAATCACATAAGATCATCTGGCTTTGCCTGGAGATGACAAAATAAACTTAGTTACTTAGTTTCCACTTATTTCCACAAGTGGAAACGTCCGTTTTGATTTTCTTGGGCAGAAAGTGATCCCAGGCCAGGTTTGCAAACATGAGCTGTAGTGCACAGCTGATGTCACCCATTGCTAGATTTCTGGGTAATGAAGTCCTTAAAATTCAATTAGTCTGATTAGTTTGTTGCATTAAGTATTAAGGCAACACCCTTGCTCACCTTATAACTGCATTCACACTTTTTATGCTTCTGCGCCGGCGATAGCCAAGGCCGGAGGCAGTATGTTTACGGGCTGTCTGTCTGTCCGGCGCATTCTTGTGAACGTGATATCTCAACAACGCCAAAAGGGAATTTCTTCAAATTTGACACAAACATTCACTTGGACTCAGTGATGAACTGATTAGATCGTGGTGGTCAAAGGTCACAGTGACCTTGCATTTGTCTTAGTCTTGTGAAAATGATATCTCAATAACACCTTGAGGGAATTTAGTCAAATTTGACACAAATATTCACTTGGACTCAATGATGAGCTGATTATGTTTTGGTGTTCAAAGGTCATGGTCACTGTGACCTTGCAGCCGTCTCATTTTTGTGAACCCAATATCTGAAGATGGCCTTTAGGGATTTTCCCCAAAGTTGGCACAAACGTCCACTTGGATGCAAGACTGAACTGATTACAATCTGGTGGTCAAAGGTCAAGGTCACGGTGACCTTATGTATTTTTGGCCATAACTCAAGAACCTTCAAGAACCACCTTGAAACGGTGTGTTTATATAGATCTTCTGTGTGAGAAGCATCCATGTTTTCAGATATGGATTTAAACTGTGAGTTTCAAGTAAGTCTCTTCAGAGTTGCATTGCTGGACCAGGTTTAATCCCAGTGCAACTAACGACGCTTTTCATTGTCCATAAAACTGTTGATTATTTTCTTGATCAGTGAATTAGTTGTTTGTAGTGTTTCCTTCACCTGGTTGCTTATGAGAGCTAATCCAAAAGAGTAAACTGGAGCTGAAAGTTTTCCTATCGCTGATAACAACCAACATGCTGTTGGCTATATTGCATGTCAGTTTGCGTCAGTATAACAGCATAAAAAAAAAGTGTTTTCTGTTTTAAAAAGTACAAACAGAGGAAGACAGCAAGTACTCACCTGTCTTTTAAGTTGTTAAATCTTAAGTAAGGTCTTGAGCGCACAGCTGATATTCTTTGTTGTTTGTTTACATGAGTGCACAGCTGATTGGTAGAGTGGTTTGTTTACATGATGTTATAGAGGTGCATATTTAACACATTCAGTGTTGACAGAGAGAACTGTGGCAACAAAAAACAGTGTTTTATGTACTGTGTTATCAAGTAAAGCTGAGGCCAATATATGAGATTATAATGTAATTGTACTCATCTGTCATATGTACACTGTAAGCGGTGTAACAGCTATGGCTCTATTTTTCTATTTTCCTGCAACTTAAAGGATCTGCACAGCTGCAACAGATTTTTTTTGCCCTTTAATACCTGCAAACAAACTTTCAACTGTGTCTGGGTTAATCACTCAAACCATGAGTGAAAGTGGTTAAAATTTCTTCTGCAAGTGGCTTTTACAAGGCAGTCATTAATTTTCTAAAAACTGTGCTCAAGGTTCAGGATTTCAGTTTGCTAATTATCTGGGAATTTTGCCTGTTCGTCTCCTGTGTGCAGAGGAGGACAGTTGTTTAGTCAAAACTGCATATTTAGTAGTCTCCAAACACTGCCAGCAAATTTCTCATTGTGCCTGAAGCCAAAAAGCTCCAGTTCTGGCTTTGGTCCAGTCATTTTTGCAAGCTAACAAAGGCGTGCAGACACAGTGGACTGTAAACTGTATCCCTCTCGTGACTGGTTTTGTTGTCTGTTTGATGAATGTAGAAATGTGTCTGTATCTGGTAATAATGTAATGATTTTAATTATAATGATAGTTACATAGTAGTTTGGGAATTGGTGTAATAATATTTTACTGTGTGTGTGTGTGTGTGTGTGTGTGTGTGTGTGTGTGTGTGTGTGTGTGCGCACGTGTTTAAGCTGCCATGTACCAACAGTATTAATAACTGCCCATATAAACCCCCTAGTGATCGCTGTCTTTCCCACCCACCTTGCAACCCTCGCAGTACTTATCCTTTGCTCCTCATGCGCGTACACACACACACACACACACACACACACACACACACACACACACACTTTTCCTTCCCCTCCCCTCCCGTCTTTGAATGTCAGTCATCCAGGCCAGCCCTTCCCGCCTCCCACCCTCACTCCCTTGGAGACCAGCAAGAATTAGGACTTTAATTAGCTACGATAATTAGTCTAACACGCACACGTTCTCGCACTCACACGGACCCCAAACTGTGCTGCATCACACCTTGTCGCCCCCTGTCACAATCTATCAGAGTTTCTCCTCAGTAGTGTTTGATTGGATGGAGACCGTTATGAGTTGGGAGTAAAATACACCTGAAGCTGAATCAAGGATTTTTTCTTCACTATAGGAACAGACAGACTCAAAAGTAGAGAACCATAAACACAGAACTGTTGATTTAATAAGTTGTTTTTTATGCCTCCGTGGTGGAGATGGCAGACGCCAGAGGCACAAACGCTCGAGTGGACTCAAGAATGAGCTGATTCGATTTTGGTGGTCAAAAGTCAAAGATGAAGGTCACTCTGACCTTGTCAGTCTCGTTCTTGTGAACATGATATGTGCACACCTTGAAGAAATTTCCTCAAATTTGGCATGAATGGCCACGAGGACTCAAGGTTGTACTTATTAGATTTTGGTGGTCAAAGGTCAAAGTCATGCTGACCTTGCCTTTGTCTTATTCTTGTGAAAGTTATATTTCAAGAACACCAAGGGGGAATTTCTTTAAATTTGGCACAAATGGCATTCACATGGACTCAATGATGAGCTGATTAGAATTTGGTGATCAAAGGTCAAGGTCACTGTGACCTTGAATCTGTGTCACGCCATAATTTGTGTTTTTTGTGAATGCAATATCTGAAGATAGTCTATAAGGAATTTTCACAAATTTGGCACAAATTTCACTTGGACTCAAGAATGAACTGATTAGTAACTGGTGGTCAAAGGTCAAAGGTCAAGGTCACGGTGACCTCATACATGTTTTTAGCCATATCTCAAGAACCATCTTGAAACTGTGCTGATTTTATAGATCTTCTGTGTGTGAAGCATCCATGTCCAATGCAGAGTGACTGGTGTGTGGAGGCACGGACCTGTCTCCCCCCGTTTATTGGTCTGGTGTTGCGCAGTGCATTCTGGTAGTTGTAGTTGTCTTTAACAATAGCATCCTTTTTCTCTAGTTTCTCTGGTCATGGAGCACAAATTTTAAAAGCATTTGCGTCTCTCGACTACATACATCCTAGTTTTATTATAAGGCCATTCTTCTCCAGCAGTGACATACTTCTTTAAGCTTCTAAGTATTAACATGAATAGTTTATGCTTTACTTTCTATGGTAAATAATTTTATCTTGTTGTTTGTACATATGTTTTTATCCTTGCGTTTATTTTTTGTTGTACAGCACTGAAAACATTTCAGGAAGCAGGATTTTTTCCCCCCATTCTGATTCTGTTTTGCAAGTATTTTTACACCACACACAAGCTTGGACATGTTTTATTTCAGGACAGTGTGTATTTTAGTATTGAAAGCACACACAGGCATATGAGAGGCAGAGAAGGTGCCCTCTCTTGACATACAGACTGGCTCTGTGTTTGATTTTCCTCCCTGTATCTCTTTACTTTCCTGCAGAGAACAGTTGGACATTGTAGCTCAAAAAGCTGAGCAACTCACATTTTTTTGGCAAGTGTGACAAGCGCTGCATTTTTTTCCCTCTTTGCCCCACCAGGCGTCCATAAACAGCCGACTCCCTTGGATTGATATAATGGTTTTGGACAGTGAGATATTTGAGGCGCACAGAAACGAGTGTGATGGAGATGCTCTTCTATTTGTTAATGGCGTACACAATGGGTCACAATCAGGTTAAGTCACGCGTCCATAGAGTTTCTCATCACTTTCACCTCATTTATCCAGACGTGTGCTCAGCACTTCCCAAACAGACAGCCCTCTTCCGCAGGGAGCTGAAATGAAAGTGAAAGTTATCTATGTTTTCCTCAAAGCCAGACTCCATTGACAAAAACATTAATTTTACCTCAGTGAGCGAGGGGGCTGCTGATCTGCCACTGCTTTGATCAGTAGTTTGTGTCACTGTGTGACTTTAGTGAATCCAAAGTAACCTTTTGAAACACCGAAGTCACACAATAACACAAAATAATAAGGTGATCAAGGCAGACCAGCAGCTTCTATGTTCACTGGGGTAAAATTAATGGTAACACTTAAATAAACTGATGATATATTAATATCTGGATATTGTAATATCATAGGTGTTCTCTTTTCTTGGATTTAAAGTCTGCATTAAAATAATCAATTATTCCTGAACCTACCAGAGTGTTTTAGCTGTCCTATTTTTGCCTTTACTCACTTAGCCATTATATCCACGTTACTAATTATTATTTAACAAAAAATCTCATTATGTAAATATTTTGTGAAAGCACCAATAGACAACATTTTTTTAAAGATATTTTTTGGGGGGCTTTTGCCTTAATTGAAGATAGAATAGCTTAAGCGTGAAAGGAGGAGGAGGAGTGGATGACACTCATCAAAGGGCCGAGGCCAGAATCGAACCCATGGCGATGACTTAGCCTCTGTACATTGGGCGCACACTCTGCCAACTGAGCTACAGGGCGCCTCATCAATAGACAGTCTTCAATATCCTGGCAATATTGACATCAAGGTATTTGGTCAAAAATATTGCAATGTTTGATATTTTTCAGATTGACATATTCTATGTAATGTTGAAAAGAATAACCACGCAGCATATATATTCCAGCAGCACCCCTAATAAACGGTCCAGCTCCAAAAATATAAAAGCAATACATGGCGGCGGATGGTTAAATTATGGCCTGCCGCCTAAAATAAAGGAATGTGTGGGGAAACTGTGTTACAGATTAAGGTTTATGAACAGCAAGTAAATGCAGTCAATAAAAAGTTGTATATCTTTGGTGTCAAATGTAGCAACGTAAACATTTGGGGGTTTTTTTTTTAGATATTTGTGTACTGTGTGTGTGTGTGTGTGTGTGTGTGTGTGTGTGTGTGTGTGTGTGTGTGTGTTTGTGAGAAAGCATGCACATATTATCTCTCTCATTCTCTCTCTCAGTCCACCCACTAACGAGACACTGTGTGGGTGTGGATCCTGCAGGCTGCCTGTCTCTTTGCGCCTGCTATTAGTCACATATTGTACACATTACACTCTCATTGCACCAAGTTACATACACACACACACGCACACACACACACAATAGAGTGAGGTAGGTGCATGTGTTTCTCACACAGTGATGTGTTTTGCTTTTAGTGATGGAAAAATAGCCTGGCGTCAGCCCACCAGTCCTCTATGATTCAGTTTCATCCTATACATAAGTGTTTCGTTTCTGTCATGTATTATTATCTCTCTTCGCCCTTCAAAAGCGCCTCCTCTTTCACAATCTGTCACCCTTTTTTTCTTTTGGTTTCAGCCTCTCCTCTCCTCTCCTCTCCTCTCCTCTCCTCTCCTGTTGTTGTGATTTTTGTCTGGCAGGTTGTTCTGCTGTGGCTGCTCTTGTCTCTCATCATGTTTAAAAAAGCAAAACGAAACGTTTTTGTCTCCTCCACCCGCATTTATCCAACCACCCCTCCCTGTCCAACGTCTTTATCTGCATCAATCGCCCTCTCCTCCTCCTCCTCCTCCTCCTCCTCCTCCTCCTCTCATTTCACCTGACGTCTATGTCACACGCCCTCCTCTTATCTAACCTGCCATTTTCTCATCTTTAATTTTGTCTCATTCATCTTGCATTGGTCCTGCCCATCACTCTTTTCCCCTTATTTCCTGTTTCTTCTCCCCCCCCCCCCCTTCCATTTCTCCACCTTCATCCCTCTTTTCACCTCCCTCCACCGTCCCTCCTCTCTCTGTTTTGTCTTCACAGTCACTGTATCCATCAGATTCTAGAAAGTGTCCATCACATTCACCAACATGACACAGTGCACAGGGACCTGAAGGTTAGTATATGTAGAGGAGCATCTGCATCCCTGCTTCCTTTCCCTCCTTCCTTCCTTCCTCCTCCGTCTCGTCTGTTTGTGTCGTCAGTTGCTGCTCTAATGTCCGCCTGTCCGACTTGTCTCTGGGTATGTTCTTATATTTCATTTTTGCTTTTTATTATATGGTATATTTTTAAATTGGGGACCCTGGCCTGCCCCACCCACCCTCCCCGCTCCATCTTCCCTCCCACCCGTTCTCTTTACAATCATTACACAAACCGCTATGAAACTCCTGTTGCACTGACTGTCGACCAGATCGATCAATGAATGAGCCTTCACACACACATACACACATACACAACTACAGGGGTGCAATAAATATCCAGTGTTTACACATGCCCGTACGATTATCAATTTCTCCCACCAGGCTAGTTACAAGAAGCCATAGTTATATTTACATCGATTTTTTTCTTCTTCCTCCCTCCTCCCGTTTCTCCTGCTTTGAGTCTGTTAATTTATTTTATTGATCTGTGTGATTTTTGAGAAGGCGCCATTCAACATCAGGTATATTTTCGTAGAAAAATGCAACAAAAGAACTGAGCTGCTTTTTAAATCAAATTATTGTTTATGTTTTATGATTATCTTACAAGCTTCTTCTTAGCTGCTGGTAGTTTGCGTATAAAGATGCTTTTATTAATTATTCCCCAAGAAAAGTCTGAGCAGTGTCATTATAAAAACTCCTCTCCGCAAAGTCACTATGGTAACTTTTAGGCTAGTGCTAAAATAGTACTGCTACCCCTTTTGATGAAATCAAACTCTCTTGCGCACACTCAGTTGACACACATTTCTAAATTCTTATTTGTGATTTTGTTATTCAGTTTAAAGTGTTGTCATACACGCCACACTTACATGCACACCAAAATCTCCCTATTATTCTGAAAATGACAATATATTGGTCATATGAACAGCATATTCCATTTAAATATCCAGACTTAGGCTGTTTTACAAATTTAACGTTTTACGATTAATGCATTTGGGGTATGCTGAAGTTATTCGGGTTTTAGGAGCCTTATTTGGGCGCGTGCACAGCCAATTCAGAATACGCGTCTCAGCTGGGTGTTGTACTGCAGTTTGTGACACACGGCCTGTTGTCTGTTTGCGGTCAGGTTTGTGCATTTTAATGGATGCGTTGTACACAAATTTGGGCTTTTTAGTTTGTTTTTTTTTTTGATGTGCTAAACAGCGACTCTGCAGCAACAGACTGTTTCTGTCACCAAAATCACAATATAATATTGCTCAGTATATTGTATATGATGATTCCATAATTGAAGTTATCAGCTGTAATGATAGCGATGGAGTTGGAGTAATAGCTGTGGTGGTACTGTAAACTGATGTTATTGTGGATACATTATTTAGATCCTTTGATGGCTACTATTGAGAAGATAATAGTAAAAATGCTGTTGTTTTTTTTGTACTTTAAGCAGTGCATTTATAGCACTTCTTTTTATTTACCGTGCACTTTTCATTTGAAGCACATCTCAAGTGCTACAGACTGTGCAGCTGTTTATTAGTTCACAGAAATAAGCTTCTTAAAACTGAACAATTCACCAAACAGGCTAAGTGCTTATTTTTTCTGTTATCTGCACCATCATTTTTTTTCTAGAATTGGAGTGAAAAACAACAAGTCCTGTTTGTTGCTGTGATCTGTAGACCTAATTATTCACTTCCTCTTTGAAGAATACTGTAAAGTGGGGTAACCTGTTAGTTTGCAACAGAACTGTAAACAAACATTTCTTATGGCAGATTACATACATACACAGAGGCACTGCTTATACACAAAGTGTGAATAAAGCTTGCTTTTTATAGAAGGTGTAGTAAAAACAAAAGGTGAACAGGAACACTACAGAATGGATCTCAAAATAGAGCAAATATTGGGCGTGATATCCACGGTATGACCACCCTCAACTGCAAACACACACAGGACCGTTTGCGATGAACTCCCTCCATCGAACACAAACACACACACACACGCAGAGGATTCTTACCCTGCCGGTTACAGAGCTCAACAGCTGACAAAGTGGGGGGAGGACAGACATGAACACACACACACACACACACACACACACACACACACACATGCACACACACTGAGCTGCATGCATACCTGCATGCATGCTAAGAGTGTGCAAGAAAACACGCACACATTTCATAGATGGAAGTCACTGTAGCCTCGACCGCACATTTACAGACACATGCAGCCACATGCTCGTGTTGGCTTTTAGTGATCACCTAGTACACACACACACACACACACACACACACACACACACACACACACACACACACACACACACACACACACACACGGCTCTGAGCATTTGGTCCATAGATGTGACCTGGCTAGTATTTATTCATTGGGAGACCTTTAGAAACAAGACACAGGATTCTAATTTATAGCCCTGAACTTTACAGCCATGCCAGTCCATCTTACTCTCTCTGTCTGTCTCACTTTCTGTCTCTCCCTCTCTCTTGTTTCTCTCATGTTATAATATTTCGCAGACTCCTCCTAAATTCCAACCTATTACTGTAAGTCAGCCTTCGAGGTCCTGTGTGTTTGATGGAGACTGCCCGTTTTGCAGCTCAGTGTCTGAATTGTTAGGCTACTAGTTAACTGATTAGTCTTTGTTGAATCACAAGAAATCTTGCACTCAAACAAAGCATAATGCAACACTTGCATTTGTCTAAATCTTTAAATGAGTATAGTATATATGAGTATATATGTGGTGTAAAGTAGGGCTGTAAAGTGATCGGTTGCTCGATTGGTTGGTCGATTTTCTCTTGCTTCAACCAAGTGTTATTGGTCGAACAGTTGCTGGTCTTACTTAAATACGGCCGTGTGTCTACTAGGCTCCTGACGGTATGTTTTTCTATACTATAGTGAAGACAGGCATTCCTCTTTCTATTACACTCATTGTATGAAGTGCACAGCAGGCACCACCAGAGCAGTCTTTGGTCTCTATAGATGTAACAGGCAGCTGAGCTGAAGACGCAGTGACACCTATTGATCGAGGAATAAGTTACAGGACTGGAAACATCCGGCGGTCAGCAGGCAGAGAGAGACCTTTGGGAAAAACAGGGGGATTGCCAGGCTGAAATTTCAGAAAGGTTTGAATTATAACGTATAAAGTTATGAAATATATTTTCCCAGATGAAAATGACTGTTATGGACCCTTCTCCACTATGATTGAACAGCTGGTGACAGTGACAATCGCAATGTTTTACCTAAAGTTAACCATTTTACAACTCTTTTTTTTTAAATCCAAAAACGAACATATAATCAGAGAATACATTCTTTGTGTGATTTACTGCTGTCGATTTATTTTGCTGAGTCTTCAAAAAGACATTGCCGTTAAAGGCTGGATTACAAAGCTTCTGAAAGGGTCACACTGAAGCTCTTGTTGGAACGGCGGGATGGCTAACATTAGTTTCTGAGCTACAAATAGTAAGTCTCTCTCACATGCAGCGTTACAGAGATATTTCACGTCAGTAACATCTTGGTGTACGTGACATCATCAACCCCAGAGTTTATTTTCCGATTATATAATAATGGACATCATATTTAATTTTCACTCAAGGCATTCCACTTTCCTAAACAGAGTTTACTTGTCTGGGGTATGTGTTAATGTCCAGCCCTGTGACAGGAAGAAAAACACTTTGGTGGACAAACAGCATCACCAGTTGGAGTCTAATCTGTGCACTGTGGTGATTTAGTAAATCTAGAGGTAACATACAGATTTTTTTTCCCCCATCAACCAATTGATTGGTTAAATCAATTAGAATATCAGATTTTTTTGGGTGAAATACAGCCCTAGTACAGCGCAAATCAATCATCTAGAACTAAATAAAAAATTAACATACTTCTCTCACACAAGTCCAGACACCAGGACAGAACAGGCTTTTCTTTTACAAGCAAGTGATATCAAGAGGACCACATAAATAATGCAAACTTCAAGGCCACATGTAAGATATAAAACACTCTGTGTATATAGTTTGTTGTAGGGTGGACTTTTAATAAATTAAAAGAAAAATGGCACAAACCTCACTCTAAACTTTTATGAACCATGACTTTGTCAGTGCACAGGAAGCGCACATGCACGGTCAGGCTTGTATCTACACATGATGCCACATTCCCAAAAGCACAGGTGCTTGTGTTCATGTGTGTGTGTTCATGCTGCATCAGTCCACACCTCCCACAGCTGGACCCAATGTACATGGCCCATTGCGCACATGTACGTCTTGTTTGTTTCATCATATATATATATATATATATATATATATATATATATATATATATCTATGTCTATATATATATATATATATATATATATGTATATACTGTATAAACTCGTTATATATCTTCCTTCCCTGGTTTCTGCATAGAGTCAAAACTGAATCATCCCTCAGCATCCCTCACACAGTTTTTGGGTTTGATTTTTTATTTTTAGCGCCTGGTAGTGTACTGAGAGCCAGGTCAGATCCTCCTGATGACATGAGCTCAACACTCTCTCTGTATTAGTCTGGACTCACTGCTGCCCCCAAATGATTTCAGTGGGTGGGAGCACTTGCCTTGACAAGCAAACTCCATCAGCCGCTCCTGGTATAACAGATATTGGCAAAAAATCCAACATCATGCATCCGTAATGACGTGTACCTTGTTGACAACAATCCCAATCAGGTTTTCTCAGTACACTGGCATTACCAGCATATTTTGCCATTTGTCATTCAGCTGGCAGCGTCCTTGTTGTCTGTGTGAAGCATTGTGAACAGTGATTAACAGTTTTGCAGCATCTTGAATCTGCTCAAACAACAATGAACATTGTATTTGTACAGGGGAACATCTTCTTCACCACCAATGGAGCCAGTTGATAAATCAAGCTTTTGCCAAATCCAGTCAGAAAATTGGCAAAAACGTCTTTTCCTCTGAGAAACTCTGCGAATGCATCCTCTTGTTCTTGTTAAATTGTTGTGATTGACTCTATTTATGTAATAACTTCACTCAATGTTAACTAATGTTAAAGGTAGTGCTTGATACTTTGAGAGGCGCCATTAGGGTTAAGCGAGCCTGTATTTTGTGTCTTTAAATACAACACAGTCGTAGTAACGTTGTCAACTACAGTGTGGATCCTTGATTGGCCCAGAATGGCTCTCACTGGATTTTAATTTCTGGACAGCAGCGAGACCAGACTGATACAGAGAGCGTAAAAAGAATTTTGAGCTTACGTCATCAGGATGGTCTCATCAGGCGAGCGCACTGACATCAGAATGACAGCTCTTGTCAGCAGCGGCCAGCTAGGCCGGCAGTAGACATGTCATTGATCCCAGACACATCTCTGAAATGTTATTAATTGCACAATGACTCACTCCTTCCCTTACCTCCTTCATCAACGCCTTCTGTGCACCCCACCCCCCAATGGCCAGCCACATTCTCACACCCTCTTTCATCACCAGAGGCCCGCTGACTAAAACATAGAGGGATGTGGGGTATCTAGAATCCAGCTGCAGCCAAATGTAAAATGTGTTTCTCAGATGAGTGTGTCCATGGATATACTCATCTACGAATAATAGAGTATATAAGACAGAGATCACAGAGAATATCCTTTGTGTTTCTGCAAAAAAGATTGACTCAAAGGAATCTTCTGTTGCAGAGCACCCACAGTTATGCCCCTTTTAGACCAACAGTGCAACCCAGGGCTAAAGCCAGTCCCCAAAACCCTCATTAATAAAAAGTCGTTCATGACATCTGCTGCACTATAGTGTGTTTGGTCCACTTTATTCCCACACCAGCTATTTTATTCTGAGGCTATCTTTTATGTGGGAACATAAACTGAGGTCAGGTCAGTTTCTGGTTTTGTTGGTCCAGTCTGGTGTACAAGTTTGATTTTGTGCAAACCGACTGAACCTGCATTTGTGTGCCTAACTGGCTGTAGGTGTGTGTTGTGGGCAGAACTTCTGTCAGAGGCTGTGTTTTTATTTATATCTGTCGCTCGCTTTGAAAGAACCACAGTGAATGGGGAACAACTGATTCTTGAAGTTAAAATGAGAAATTATTTATACGACATGCTTATTTTACTTTGAAAACCTAAACAGAGGGTTGGAAGAAGAGCTCAAAATTTCTGCTAAGGTTAATGAAGATTGCTAAATACAGGCTGGGCTAATGTTACTTGCTGTTGGCTATATTGTATGTAATTTTTAAGTAATATCACAATTAAACACATTTTCTTATTACTGGTTAGCTAATGTAGCCATGGTAGCTAACTAGTCAGAAGCAATGTAAGTGGATCAATTTGCATAATGCTGGGCATGTACTTAGCTGTGGGGCAGCCAAAGCCAATAAAATCTGTAAGTGTGGCAACAGAAGAGCCCTTTTAACCCATGTTGTACCCTTTAATCCCCTCCCAATCCTCCATCATACCTCCCCCACCTTCCCTCCCCACACCCCTGGCCTGTGCACGGGATTGTAGCGCTGCTCAGACTAACATGCGCCCCCCCCTCCCTCCTTGGTGTTTGCATGCAGTCATTGCATCCAGCAGATCCTGGAGGCAGTACTTCACTGCCATCAAATGGGCGTGGTGCACCGGGACCTGAAGGTGAGTGATTGGGATCATCTCGCTGTCCCTTTAGAGTGTGCCTAAATATTTGTGTAAAGGGGGGCGATGTGTGGGTGTGTGATTTGTGTAGTCTGTGTAAGTCTGATAAGTCAATGAGAAACTGTCTGTAATGTTTGTGGACATACTGTCACTTGCAAAGCCTCTGGGCTTAGAGGAGGTTTTGAATCATCTCATTCCCCTAAATTTTGGTACAATTGCTCTCTTTGTAATCACATACAATTTAGGCCTGCACAATACTTGGTTGTTGAGTTAGAGAGCCGTTCAGAGGTAGGCCAAAGCTCCCTCTACCCGAGTTATAACAGTCCTCACAGCTTGGTAGTGATCGCCATGAGACTGTTGCATACCACCTCCGAACTTTCTCTGGCTCTGCCCTGACATACACAGCCTTCAGCCCTGTGCAGTCACCTTCTTTTCTTTTTGTGTAAACACCACTTCCCTCAGTCTGTGGAGATTTCAAGCATGCAGTGCTGGTCATGCTCCTTTGTCACTGCTGTTTTGGAACAGGTTCTTGTCATTGCACAGATGGCCCATTTCTTTGTCAGTGGATCTATATAAGATGGCCCAGGAGGATATTTAATTTGACCTCAGGTTGATTTACTAGTCAGAGGAATATGTTAACTATTGATTATGAGACACGCTGTGTGGTTTGGATTGCCTGTATAGATCACTTAATGGCCCTAAGTGCCTCAAATGTGACAGCTCGTTTTCTGTAAACTGCCATCAATTGACTTGTGATGCTTTGATTGGCTGGCTGGCTGAAAGTCTTTTTTAGGGTTGGAAGTAAAGCGCCATACACTAATTTTAAATCGGCAACAAGTTTCTTGGAACTGTTAACTGCTTAATGGATGTATTTTGTGGACGTCTTTGGATATGCTACATGATTCGAATAGGTTTTGCTCTTAAAGGGATAGTTTGGATTTTTTAAGGTGGGTTTTTATATGGAACTTATCCATAGTCATTGTATTACTTACAGGACATAGCAGTCAGTGTGCCCCCAGTTTAGATAAACAGGCAGGAGTAATACCCTGGATGCTAAGCAGAGTGCTGCTGTGGATAGAGGCAGCAGCAAAAGGTATTTTAGCCACCTAAAAAAATCAATATCTGTTTAAGTGTTTGCCATATTTAGAATATTGTAAGAACTATCGTAAGTGGCAATTAAAGCCATAATATTCATCAATGCCTTCGTCAAAGCCACCCCACTTTATTGACAAAAACAGTAATTTTACCTTGCAGAACATGAGAGTTTCTGTTTTACCGCTGCCATGATCAGTCCATTTTCCCACTGGACAAAATCCCATGAACATCTGGCTTTCGTATTTATTGGGAAACATTACAATCAGCATTCTCTTCTGGGTTCAATGAGTAGTCAAAGGTATTTCTTGCTTCCAGCATCGATTGGCAGTGATGAAAATACAACACCCAGTTGGACGGGCTAATTTTAGCCCATTTGCCAGCCCAAAATATTGTCCTTCTCCACCCAAAAAGCACGAAAGAATTGTCTAAAATTTAGTCTGCACCGGGGTGCCCACTTGCACACCTGGTAAAGCTGGCACACAATGTACCAAGGCTTTGTCGTTTTTACCCTCAGCCCTTTGCTGCATGTTAATCCCCCCCCCTTTCATGCTGAAGCTGCCTTGTTCAATAAAGGCCAAAAAAACCCCCAAAAAATAATAAAACGTCTGCACCAACTTTGAGAGAGAGAAAAGAAGTAACCACCATAACATTTTCACCGGCCTCCATACTTACTGTTTACTAACCTGTTTTTCGGCTCATCCGTAATGGCAAACATGACACACCAGACTAAAAACCACAAAAACAGAAAGGGATACACAGCTGTGTACACAGCTCTGGTCTACTAGCAGTAGGAAAAGTCTCCATCACCTTCTTTATATCAGATTTCCCGTATTTAAAAACCCACACACATGCGCTAATTTTGATGGGTAAAGGTTACTAGTTTGTGTTAGTTTGTAACTTTGGTGACTCCAAGCCAACTCTTTACAATACCAACGAAGGTAATACACGAACAGTGGATAAGTGCCTTGTACAACCTCACTTTAAAAATTCCAGACTATCCCTTTAAGGATTTTGCTGAGCTTGAAATGCATTTTTAGTAAAATTGTACAGCAAGCAGTCGCCTTGTTTGATGTGATTGCTGACTGTGAACTGACTAACAACTAAACACAAGTTTTGCTTAGGTCTGTAACTGTTTAAATTTGGCTTAATGCTGTGCTTGTGCAAAAGTTTCCACCCAAACAAAGCGGCTCCTCAAGTATGATGAGCTGTGTGTGAATCAGCATCAAAACAGACAGAAATGAAACTGTTTTCAGTCCTCTCGCTGTCATGTCTTGTACCTGGTCGTGTTTTCTTGTGCGCATGATGTTTGTCACATCTTGTTTTGCATGATGCACTTGGTCTAGTAGGTCTTCTCTATGCAAATGTCAGTCGTGGCATTCCAGCGAAGGCGTGTTGTGTTCATCAGTACTGTTGTGGCTATTTCTTTATTTAGCCGACACGCCTATCTGGTTTCACACCCAAGCATCGGAGAGCATTTCATGCAATAGGTCATAGTGTGATGACTGAGGACAGCTCGGTGACAAGATCCCTCAAATAAGGAATTGGGTTGTGGCAAACGGCATAACAACACAGCAAACAAATGTATGTGTGCCAGCCCTATGTTGTTCAGACTGTGCAACAAGTAGTGTTTTTTTTGTACTTCTTTTCAGAGTAAATGTCAGTCTTAAAGGCAGTCTGACAAAAGTAATGGATATAATGGAAATTCTATGAACAGCTAGTAAAGATAAGAAAACAACAATACTTTAATCATGGCTGGAAATTGAACTAAAATACATCTACAACACAGTCTTTTTGACTTCTCTGACCCTTTCTTAATCTGGAGCGACGTCACTTTTCTTGTGCTGCATTCAGACGTCTTTCACAAATATTTTAACCTTTGAACCCTGTGCAAATATGTGCAGTCTTTTTAGCAACTTGGTGAGAAATGTTCCACAAATTGTGAGAAAATAATATAATTAGAAAATGATTTTTTTAAATAAAAGCTAGGGGAAAATTTCTAGAAAAAAATAAAAAAGTTAGGGAAAAACTATATGTATAATCACCATAAATACATATTTAAAATTATAATATATTATTATTTTAATCATTTTTCCAGGTTCTCTTGTTGTTGTATGTTTTTTGGGTTTTTTTTTTACATTTTAAAAGTTACTAATTTCTTGCTAATTTTTGGGTCATTTTTTTCTGTCTCTCATTGCCTTCCCATATTATTTGGAAAATAATCTATTTAAATTGCTGAAGTTTCAAAGGGTTAATCTATTTATTTCAATCATACCTTTTCCAAGTTTGGACTGTTTAATGCTACCACTGTTTAGGCAACATAATAGATGACGAATTTTGTAGAAGAGTTGGCATTTTTGGTATTTCTTTCAGCCAGTAGTATCGAAAAAATCCAAACAGCACTTTGCTTTAACTTAATTAATTAATTAAGTCCTTAAAGTTATGGTAAAATGAGTTAGTGCCAGTTTCTTTTTACACACTACAGCAGTCTGCCTAAATCCTCTTAATGGAGGGCTACATCCTGGCCACTTTCTGCAGGAGAGTTAGTGAGGAATCCCACAGCAGCTAGATCCTCCACAGACAGATAAACACAAGGGAAGAGAAAAAGATGGGAATCATTTCACTTTAAACACCCACTCATGCACTGCTCTCGAATACAGCTTTCTCTATCATCCGTGCACCCTCCCTCTCAATCAGAGCAGTTGCCAGTCATCCTCAGCTGTGTGCATGTCTCAGTATGTGTGTGTGCCACAGAGATGGAGAGGCATGGAGCGCTTACATCGAAAAGTGATGGCGATTGCTGCTGTTACGTCTGAACATGCGGCCTGGATGTTTATGCACCTTTTTGATGGAAGCGCATGCTTCATCAGAATTTCCACCCACATCCGTTTTCACGGATTATCTTACTGCTGCAGTGTTGGCAAGTTCTAACTCCCTCGTTTACAAAAGAGTAAAGCTTAACCAAGTGGTGGAGCCGGGAGAATATGATGACACGAGGTAGGCACAGCGCCTCAGGATTACTGGTCCGCTTCACTCACAGTCTCTCTCGCTCTTGCTCATTTCCTTCTCTTTTACTTATGGGCTCAAAGGCTATAAAAGCACACTTTTAAGTATCTGCACTTTAAATACACAGTATTCCTGTGCCTTTAAACAAATTAGCAGAGGGTAGAGAGAGCGAGGGGAGAAAGGCAGAGGGTGCAAAGACACGCTGCTGCAGTGCAGGGGAGGCAGTGACAGAAATGCAGCCTAAATATAATGTCCTCATTCTCGCCGTACTGTGAGTTTGCACTTGTGTTGTTGCTCACTGAGTTACAACCATGCAGGGAAATTGGGTGAGACTGAAGGCTTTGGTACTTTGGTCCCTCTTATAAGTGACAGTGTTACTGCTGACGTAGTTATATTTAGCCAAAACAAGGTAGTAGCATTTTAAAACTAACGCTTATACAAACGATTTCTAGAGACAGAGCGAAAGGCAGAAATAATATCATAGGTAGGTTTAAACTTTGAATCAACTTTATTTTCTTTGTTAGACAGTGGAATATGTTAGTGTAGTGTATGTCAGTGGTTTTAATGTTGTGGCTGATCTGTGTATTTGTTACTTCATTGGCCTAGCTGACCTCCCTAACCTTAGGAATTCATATTGACTCGTAGTTTGAGGAAATTGTCTCGATTTCTTTCAAAAACATGGAGAGAAGGCAATGAGCAACTTGATGAGAAATGACCCAAAAAAATAGCAATAAACGGGTAGCAACTAACAAGAAAAGTACCTAAAATTAGCCAAAAATGAGAAAAAAACCTAAACTATTAAATATAAATATGAATAATAACTTTATATATATATATATGTGTGTGTGTGTGTGTGTGTGTGTGTGTGTGTGTGTGTGTGTGTGTGTGTGTGTAAATTTATATACATTTCATTGTATTTTTCCCCAGTTATTTGGTTATTCTCTAATGAGTCTGGGTTTTTTTTCCAAATACAATTTTCAGGTTATTTTCTTGTCACCTTTTACCAACTTTTTGCAAGTCATAGGACATTTTCTGGCCAGTTGCTGCTTGCCTTTTTCCCATGTTTGTGAAGGAAATCAAACAAATATACTCACGTTTCAAAGGTTTCAGTGCTTGTAAAAGACACCTAAAGGCAACACAAGAAAACTGATGCTGATCCAGGTTTCAGAGGGTTAATGGTGACCCTGTTAGCCAGCCTGGTGATTTCCAACACTATGGATGTCAATGAATTAAAAAATTTTTCCACCAGAGTGATTTATTTGTCATTGAGGATTTCGAGTTGCCTTTACAGAGGCAATGATGAAGTGAGAGTTGAGAGAGATGTAGAGACAAAATGAGAGAGAGCTGGTGGCCAGTGGGGATAGCAGCCCATTATTAGAGCCCTCTTCTGACAGAGAATAATGAGGCTGACTGCATTATCTGGGCCACAGCGATGGAGCCTATAGACCACAGCACACCACATGAGGCTAGCACATAAAAGCACTGCAAACTGACGAGGTCGCGTTTACACATAAAGCCATGCAGAGCAATAAAAGGTCGTCCACAGAGTTATTGGCCTGTTATTGTACAGCTTTTGCTTGTCTACACAAGTTTTTCAAATGACATCTACGTGTGTGTGTATCTGTGTTTTGTGTGTGTGTGCTGAATACAGTGTCGATAAGGATAAATACAGTTACAAACTTTGTGCATGCGTAGTTTTCCACCTCTAGCTTTTCCCCCGCTAAGACTAGTACATGTTTTTTACCTCCAATTTTTTATTTCAAATTAAACTGATAACCTTATTTATCTCCTCTTGCCCTCTTTAGCCAGAGAACCTGCTCCTAGCAAGCAAATGTAAGAACGCCGCAGTGAAGCTGGCTGACTTTGGCCTGGCCATCGAGGTGCAGGGGGATCAGCAGGCCTGGTTTGGTACGTACATCACGTGATTGTTTTATATTTATCTAAAGACACAAAGGGGCTCCCTTATAACTAAAGTGATAGAATAAGGTCCGGATACTGTGGTTAGGTTAGTGATAAGGATTGCAAATGTATTTTAAATGCCTGATAAAGGAATAAAGACCTAAGAATAAAAAAAAGGTTTTACTGAGGAATGTCCTTCTATCACAGAGAGAGACAGTGAGGAAGATTTAGGGGGATTTTTTGGAGTCTGACATTGAGGATTACAGATTGCAACCACAACTTTCCTGGTTAGGATTCTTTCTGTGTTGATTGTCGAAGAGTTTTTTAACAGGAGTCAGATTATCCATAGAGGTCTCCACCTCCCCAAAACAAACTGACCGTCTGATTTAAAACTGATTAAAGCAGTTTCAGTGTGGCTCAGCACCTGTAGATTAGGGGTGTAAATCAACGGTTTCATCACAATATGATATTATATTGATACTTTGGACAACGTTAATATATTTGCCGATATCATTAAGTCTGCCAGGATAAGGTTTGAATATGAGCAGATATTATATGAATGCACGTTTTTTCAGCCGAACATTTTGAAACAGAGCAGCTGATGTTACTGTTAGAAGTCAGCGAAGTGAGAATTTATCAGGAAACAAACTGATGATTTATTCCTGAGAAAACGGCGTTATCCTCATCATCTTTCTCATGTCTGCTCGCCATCATCTGCCTCACGCTGTGTGATGGTGACACAGAATTTAAAAATAAAGGCGCATCTGAAAGAGGATGATATGGATCTATGTTTTCGATTTGCATCAGTGACATGTGATCATTTAATCGATATATCAATGCAGATTTTAACCAGGAAACAAATAATCCACAGAGACCCGGCTATTTAAATCAATATAAACAGAGTAAAGTCAGGGTTCTCACAGTTATGGAAAATCTTGAAAAGTCATGGAATTTCACAATCACATTTTCCAGTCCTTGAAAAGTCATGGAATTATTAAATCATTGAAAGTTTTGGAAAAGTTATGGGATTTTGTTGTGTGTAATGAAATTGTTACAGTACTCTTCAGTCGACAGCCTTTCACGTAATGCAATGTGACGGCAAATTTATTTTCTGTGGATGTCCATTCCTACCAGTATATCCCCCTAAATCGTACACACTGGACCTTTAAGCTGCTGGAAAAGATTATATACAAAGATGTAATTCTATATGATATATTCTTATTAGTGCTCAAAAAGGATATACGCCCAAGATTATGTAAACATATATTCACCCTCGTCTATATTAAAAGTTAACATTTTTGGACGTGTCATAGTAATGTGCAATAATATTTATGTATTTCTACTTTTTGATATTTCTTATACTATCTTATTTTGAACTTGGGTAACATATCTCCTGTGTCGATGGTCAAAGGTCAAGGTCACGGTGACCTCATACAACATGTTTTTGGCCATAATTCAAGAACCTTCAAGAACCACCTTGAAGCTGATTGTGTAGATCTTCTGTGTCTGGAGCATCAATATTTGCACAGGCATGGATGTAAACTGTAAGTGCAACTTGACTGGTGCCAGAGGCACACAACTGCATGATGAAATATCTAGTTTATCAAACTCTGATCATCGAGGTCCAGAGTAGCGTATGTTTTTGTTTGCACACAGAAATAAATAAGCAAAAAAACAAACAAACAGTGCGCGGGATGCATCTGTCTCAGTTCAGAGCTGCTGAGGCACACTTCCACATCTCACCTGTACCTCTTTTACTCACATCTGTACTCATCAGCACCGGCGTCAGTGGCTTTCCCCAACGAGAGATTTGCCAGTTCTTCACGACCAACTGACCTTAAAGCCTCAAATCTGTATTTGAGATCCCAAGTCGTAGTTTACAGAGGATTATTTTGCTTTTTATACCGCTGATCCAAGGATAGAAGATACTCTGTTGCCTTTAGAGTGTCAATCATTCGTGTGTGTGTGTGTGTGTGTGTGTGTGTGTGTGTGTGTGTGTGTGTGTGTGTGTGTTTACTGCAGGATTTGCTGGCACACCGGGATACCTGTCCCCTGAGGTGCTGAGGAAGGAGGCATATGGTAAACCTGTGGACATCTGGGCCTGTGGTGAGTTGTACAGAGAGAAACACACACACTCATTTACACACTTCACACACACACTGTATTTTCCTAGATAATTGTAAACAAAAAACAAACACTGAAGCACACTTTTTAACAAATTATGTATTTTCTGTGTGTATGTGTGTGTGTCCCTGTGTGTATGTGTGTGTGTCTCAGGGGTGATCCTCTACATCCTGCTGGTGGGTTACCCTCCTTTCTGGGACGAGGACCAGCACAAGCTGTACCAGCAGATCAAGGCTGGGGCTTATGATGTGAGTCTCCTCTCTTCTCCTGCTCTCTTATGTCTCCCCTCCTGCTGTAATGCCCTCCCCTCTCCTCCCACTGCCCTCGTTCCTTTTTGGCAGCGGTTACGTAACTCAGTCACCTCATTCATATTTCAGGGGGTGCAAGAGAGGGAGCCTCACCTTAGATCACATTTAAGGCCATGCCAAATAGAGAGAGAGGCAGAGAGAGGCTGACGGACTCTCTGGCCGGGATTCTGGGCTCCCAGGACACAGACCCTGACATTTACACCTGAACACAACAGGACCTGATGGGTTTAGAGCTCCTTAACAAATTGCTTGGGGCTGTGTTTGGTCTGTCCTTTTGATATTAAGAAACACACCCACATGAGGCCACAGTGGCTATAATGTTAACCGGCGACATCCTGGGTTCATGTCTGGTCTGTGACCTGTGTGTTTATTTTCTCCCTCTCGCTGCACTTTTGGTGTGTTTTTACTGTAAAGCTATCCAACAAATAAATTACCATAAAACTTCAAATATAAGCCTAGTCCCAATTAAATGCCCAGTCCCTTTTATTAGCCAGGTGTGGTGACACATTTTGATAAATAAAGGTCTGTCTCACTTAGAGGCCCGGTCTGGTTACCATGAAGTTCATTTATATAGAAATTCTTTGGATGTATAAAACCGGGTTGTTGGCTACCTGCTGGAGCTCAGGTTAGTTAGCTGCTTAGATTGCGCGTACAAGTATGTATATATGTTAAAAAATGTTGTCAGTACGGACATATTACTCACAGCTTGGTAAAATTCTCTATAATCACTCAGTTAATTTTACTGAAAGCATGAACACCAAAGAAGACAAAAAAGTAGATGTATGAAATTATTTTTTTTAAAAATGTTAATTGAACTATATTCATCATTATTATATTTATATATATATTTATGTGCTTAAAATTATTTTACAGAATTATTATAATTAAGTTGTTTTCTTAAAGATTTCTCACTTTGTATTTTTTTTTTGTTAAATTTCCTTGTTTTTGTTGTTTAGTTTGGGGTTGGGTTTTTTTTTTGCAAATTTTCAGGAAATGTTCCTGTACTTAACTTCATACCATGTCTTTCTATGAATGGGCGAAAAACCGAATATACTCGATGTATCGAAGCTTGTTCCACATGTGATGTATAAAAATGACTTTATCATGAACACTGAGTATAAATATTCTCATATATATGTACAAAGAATGCTCCTCAAACCTGATTAATATCGGCACATCCCGCATGTTGATGTCAAAATTTCCAAAAAAAACGATTTATCAACTAATCGTTGCAGCTCTACATTGAATGTTAAGACGTGTGCTTGTGTTTGTCCCAGTTTCCGTCCCCTGAGTGGGACACAGTCACCCCAGAGGCCAAAAACCTGATCAACCAGATGCTGACCATCAACCCAGCCAAGAGGATCACTGCTCAAGAGGCCCTCAAGCACCCATGGGTCTGCGTAAGTGTCCCCCGCTTCACATCTTGTTACGCAACTACTCGAACAAACAAGAAGAAAAACCTTGATTAACTGATTTTCTTCTTGTCTTTTCCTCCTCTTGCTGACTCTGGTTGTCCTCCTCCTTGTCTTCCTCCTTCTCACAGCAACGGTCCACAGTGGCGTCCATGATGCACAGACAGGAGACTGTGGAGTGCCTGAAGAAATTCAATGCCAGGAGGAAACTCAAGGTATGTTTGCATCATCTTCCACATCTTCACCTTCTACTCTACGAAGCTCTTGTGCCAGATAAAATAACCCTTTCCCTTAAATTTATTCTTAAGTTTCTTTCCAATCATTTTATATTTAACAAAGTAATTCCAAGCCTGATATTTGCACTCTTCACTGTTTTCCTGTAATGCTTCTCATCTGTAAATTCAAGATGGCCTAGAGTAAAGAATATAATGTAATCATATGTATTCGAGCTTTCTCACCTGACTGAGGTGAAAGAATTCAGATGTCGAGTTATCCGACATGCATAGTTTCCCTTCTGCACTGATTTATTGCTGACATTTTGTGTGAATAGCAAAGCTCAGCCGTTGGAGCATGCCACTGTTACCCTGCTGCTTTCGGGACAGTCTTGGCACGGCTTAAATACCAGCACGTGAGAAAGTGGAAGCACAAACACAGGTGGCTGCAGACAAATGCTGGATCATTCAACCAACATGCTAACGTGCCTTGTCTTCAGCTTTTCACTTTTAGGAAGAAATAGACACTTGCAATCTCAGACATTCAGTTACATCGTAAAGAACAAAAATGATACAGTCATCAATCATATAGAAAGCAACAGCACAGAAAAGTCAGACAGGGATTTGATTAATTGAATATATTTAGATAAAAAGTTACCTGCCAGTGCGAATTTCATTATATACACTTGAATAATGCAATATATTATATTATAGGCAAATCAAAAAGTCATCTCTTGAATATCAAAAGACGTTGCATAGTACATTTCATTATAAAAGGAAACCAGCTAGAGGGCCTGTCATGCCTCATATGCTGCCGTACAAAAGTTTGTATTTATCAGTGTTTTTCTTCTTTCCTTCAGTAGTGGATTTCTTTAACATAAAAACAGTATAATTCAGACAGATATATTTAAATGCCTTTGTGGGGGGGCTGTGGCTCAAGTGATGGTTGGCGGTTTGATTCCCGGCCCCTCCTGTCAACATGTCGAAGTATCATTGGGCAAGATACCGAACCTCAAATTGCTCCTGATGGCTGTTCCATCTGTGTGGTCATCTATATGAGTGGTTAAAAATTTAGGAACAGGTGGCACCTTGTACAGTAGCCTCAGCCAGCAGTGGATGGTATGTATGAATGGGTGCATATGACTCGCATTGTGAAAATGCTTTGAGTGGTTGAATGACTTGAAAAGTGCTACACAAGTGCAAGCCCATGTAGCAATAGCTGCGCCCGGAGGCAATTTGAGTTATCTGTCCGTCCTATTTTTGTGAAGGGAATTTCTTCAAATTTGGCACAAACATCCACTTGGACTGAATGATAAACTGATTTTGTTTGTCATAGACAAAGGTCATGTGACCTCGTCCGTTTCATTCTTGTGAACAAAATATTTCAGACATCTTTAAGGGATTTCTTCAAAACTCAAATGTTCACTTGGACTAAATGATGTCAGTTTTCCTCAGTTTGATTAAAGTGATTTATTGGATAATAACGCTTTAGTTTTGTCAACATAAATGTAAATAGGCAGCAGGTTTATCCTATAAGGGCATAAAACAATGATGGAATGACAGTTGTGCCCTTATGCTTATACTGTAGCAACATTATGCAATGACAAAAAAGGTTATTTTTAAATAAAAGTGGTTGTATTTGGTGTTACTAACACTCAGTCATGCAAAGGACTGACCTGGATCCTAGGTAACAATATTGAAATGTTTGGATCACATGAGTCGGAAACCTATGCAGCCACCACTGGAAATCTAATTCTATTAACAGTATAATGCTAATAATGTAAGTGTAGTTTGCAACTGTGCAGAAATACTGGGTTTCATCAAAATGAACAGGGAAAAAAGGTGAGAAGCATTTAAATGTTTTATGATTTTAATGTCAGCGCACCTTTTGTATATATATTTTTTCTGTATATTCTATTTTTTATTTTATATTTTTATATTGCTTCTATATTATATCCTATATCTTATTCTATTTAAAATTACTATATTTCTTTATGTTTTTCCTCTGTAATAATTGTTTGGCACAAAACATAGAATCAAATTCCTTGTACATGTAAATGTACTTGGCAATAAAACCCGATTCTGATTCTGATAAATTAAGCTTCAAACTATTCGGTATAATCCTCATAAATAGAACAGTAAATGGTGAGAGAAATAGTGTGACATCAGATCGTGAGACATCAACTCTACAACTAACAAATACAAGAAAATGTGTTCCAAAAACCCCCAAAAAATTTTCATCTGTCATATGTTTCATCAAAAAAAAAACATCAGCATTACTGCTCCAGAAGTGCACCGCCTTTGCTATGGTTACAGTAGAGTGGCATCTCATTTTAGCTGTCCAAAAATGAAGTATATTTTCCACCTCTGCAGCTCTTAAATACCACGGTCTGTTTGCAATTCAGTGCCATTTTAATGGGCCTATAAAAAGTTATCAGCTCCAGTTGTAAATGATCTCTCCAGAGAGAAGTACAAAGATTAGCTGCTTTATGCCTCGTACCCTCTCTCCCACATCTTTGTGTTTTACTTTTAGGTCACATTCACTGCTGACTCAGTTTGCAATAATAGTATATTTTAATGTGAATTTGTCCTAACCTCGCCTCACTCTCTCAGTCTAACCCTGCATGCTTTAATATTAAATTAATTTTAGAGGTGATCAGGTCTCAGAAGTTTACACAAGCAGTACAGTTTGGTGTTTTCTCTTCTTGTAGAGCCAAGATAGTGCTTTACAGCTGCAGTTGGTGACTTGTATAAAAATAACTTTCTGTCATATTTGCTGAAACTGTCACTACATCCATGAGGTAGTGCATGAGTCAGATAGTCTGTGAAAAAAAGAAGTGTGGTCCTCCTCCTCGTAGTGCCTCTAATGGCATTTGCTAGAGTCCACTGCAGCTGGAGTTAGAGATGAGGAGCTGTCAATCACTTCTTATGAGTTGATCAAACTAGGCAACGCTTATCATATTAGAATCAAGACTGTGTTACTGCATTACTTATTTCTTACCTCAAATGTTTTCAGAAACAAACTTTAGTGTACTGTTTAGCTGTAAAATGAGAAGGCTGGTCCAGCAGGTGGGCCCTTGCAGATTTTGGCTTGACTGATTTCAACCAAGGGCAGTCTCCTAGGCTGGAAAATGAAGCCAATGCACAAGTGTCAAAAACTGCAGTTCATCGAACGGCCACTTGAGGCTGACTCCAAAGTAATGTAAATCCCCATCGACCTATGTGTTGAACATCACATTTCACATTTCATTATCTGTTAATCAAACAGCTTTGGTGATACTATTTTGATGCACTTTTTCTTTGGATTTAATGATAACAAAGTTAAAGTTGTTGTGAGTCAGGACTCGTCTGTGTTTCTAGTTTTGAGCAGCAAATGTAAAAGCTGTAATCTCCTGGGTTTTGGTACATCATTTAGTGACAGTGGTGAAATGGATGTTTATTTGTATAAACGTGTCAGAATGATTATGTTACTGCTTTAAGTGGTTGAAACTAAACTTGTTTTTTTGTTTTCTTCTCAGGGGGCCATTCTTACTACCATGCTGGTTTCTCGAAATTTCTCTGGTGAGTGTTGCCTGGACGTCATTTTTGTGTCCCTCATTACATTCATGCCAGTGAAACATCAGTTAATGTGCAGTTTACATCAACACCTTCAATGTAGGGATTTTATTGTTAGCAAGCTGCTTGTGTTGCTGTATGCACATACTTAAGCACAAGGGGAAATGTGTGTTGAATATAGGAAATTCAGTTTGGTTTTGAGGAACATGTCACCATTCTTACTCAGAGGCTCTTTAAAGTGATACTTCACTCAAAACCAGGTTTATCCAGTCCCTCTGACGTGAATCCAAGCTGGTCACTGATTTTGTTCTTTAAGAAAAAGCAAACAAACCTTTATTTTTGAAGCCTACAGGGGGTTAGTATTTGGCTCTCAGAGGTTAAACTTTTGTGATCACTTTAAAGCTGAAAAAAAGACAAAATAATGTCAGACTTTTTTACTTTGATGTTCTGTTTTGCAAAAATGGTGGCACGCGCCTCGAAAACAGGTAACAGTACACATGCAGTGACAGACGTATTTATCTACCTTAAACAAAGAGATATTTATTTATGTAAAGTTTATCACATTTTCATTTCATCTCAGTGCAACTTCAGTGTTTCCCTTTTCTCCATTCAAGTGTTTATCTTTCTAAAGGAGGTGACAAGACTTTTCATACAAAGCGTCGTCTTCTTCAATAAAGTTATTTAAAAAATAGCTGTTACAATGAATTAATGTAAGTTTTAAACAAAGTCTTCACTTCAAAAGTATGTTGAGTTAAGTGGGATGACAGTTTAGATTTATCACTCAAAAACTTTAATATTCATGATAACTAAACTGCAAAGATTACTTCGAACACTACAGAGTGATGCAGAGATGAGGTTTATTTTAAAGTCAACCTGGAAGTTACCAATCAACCTGGTTTGCTCTACAGGTTAAGTCACATTTTTGTGTAAAGTAGATTTAAAAACAACACATTTTGAGCAAAATGCTTCATTAAGAGAATAAACAACAGAGAGGCATGTTTAGATAAAACACAGGAATGATAAAAAAACAGTCATAGGAGAATGTAAGTAAATTAATAAGAGCATACAATATCTTGACGATTTTAAAACAAAAAAATAGCATTGCACAAACATCAAAATAGAATACAGGTAAAACACACACAAAAAGGGAAGCCAATTGGATTATCCCAGTGGTTTGTAAATTATTGCAGAAAATCAGCTCCATGGTAAACAAAAGTTTATGATACTTTTGTTTAGCAAGATAATCATCACAAACTAACACCAATTTTATGATTTTAAAAGGATGAATACAATCCCCAGAAGTAGTAATAAGTAATACTCAAGGCTCTAAACGATGTACACCAGTGACCTCACTGCAGTGAGGATGTAAAGTGTGCACTGTGATGATGCTCTGTAGTCTCATTCAGCCATTTTTCAGAAACCGCATTTTTCAAAACACTTAAAAGCTTCAAAATTCAAAATTAACGGGCGTAAAAAAACATGAAAATGTCTGAAGCTCGTGAGAAGCACAGACCTTATTTCAGACTTCTGACCTGAAGATAAAGTTCTTTACTGGCCACACGTTCATACTTACCAATTTATCTAAATTAGGTGTTAAGTGTTGTGAAAATAATTAAGGCATGGTAGGCTGTGATTTTTGCGATAAGATTTAGGGAAACACTGAATTTTATCAGCAAGCTGTGGATGTGTTTGTGTCTGCTCGTCCTGGTATTTATGTATATCTCTGTGACAGATGACACTTTTCTAAAGGTTTAACATTTGTTTGAAATCTCTGCCATTATCTAAGATGCACAATATAATATTTTGTACCTGCTATCTCTTGAGACTCCCTTAGAGACACTTTTACAAATTATTTTCTTTGGTCAGGACCTCTTTTTTTTGTATTTTATAGACTGTGAGATCCAAAGATTTTTTCAGAAAAAAAAGAATCATCAGTTTCACCAAATGAGACATTTTCAGCACTGTTGCCGTCAGTGAAATGAAAATGAAAAAAACTCATTGTCGAGGTATGATTTTTCCATTTAGCTTTTGAAAAGAAGTCAGAGTTGAATGGAAGATCGTATTAATGACGTTATGATGACGTTGATTTAGAGGATACATGCGAGTAACTAACAGTCAACTTTGCCAGTGACGTATTTTTAGGGGTTATTTCTGGTAACAGAATGAGTTTGTGAAGAGTTTTGTGATAATTTCACTTAATTTTAATGAAATCAAAACGACAGAATCTGTGTTCATGTACAGTATGTGAGTGTTTTGCATATATAGATGTGAGTGATGTGTGTGTGTGTGTGTGTGTGTGTGTGTGTGTGTGTGTGTGTGTGTGTGTGTGTGTGTGTGCGCGTGCAAGCATGCTGCTTCAGTAAACATGACTCACAGCAGCAACTCTCACACTGTAAGCTTTGCAATGGGAACTAAACAACCACTCAGCTTTTAACACACACAAACACACACACTGACCCAGGTTTGTGGCCTCTCTGCGTCACGTTCTGAAATATCTTTTCCTCTTCGTTCGCTTTCCTCTTCTCAGGAAGTAGTACTCCTACTATCATAAGTATGAGGTTGTCAGGTGAATGAGTCAGAGAGAAAATGAAAAATCAATAAAAAGTGAAAAAAACAGAATTTCAGGTAAAGACAGGGTTGCAAAATTCTGGGAATACTCAAGATGGACATTTTCCATGGGAATTAATGGGAATTTATAGGAAATAATTCTAATAACATGTAAATACAGTTGTTTTTTTTGTTTGCACATAATGTGCCAAAGTTGGATCTAAGTCATTGATTTGCAAGTCACAAGTAAGTCTCAGGTCTGTGCACTCAAATCCTGTGTCAAGTCCCAAGACAAGTCAGGAAAATCATGACTCTGGTCCCAAATCACATCTTCTCTATGGACTTCTTTAATTTGAGACTCTGATGCCTCATCTTCACTGTCCAACCTGAATTCATATTTAATTGGATGCTGGTAAGTTGTCTGTGATGAAAGAGTGCACTGCTGAATGAAGAGCATGATTAGAACTCAGTTAAATCAGCATTAGGGGTAAACTATTTAAAATATATATATTTTTATATATGATTGCAATTATTGTGACTGATATTGTCATGGCCATATGACTCACAGTATTAGAGGGAATTATAGTTTTTGCTTCTTTTTTTTCTTGTTTTTTGTGAAAAATACATTCAAATGATCATATGTGGGTTTTTATAAAAAAAAAAAAAATGCTCTTAAATCTGTAGAATATAATATTTAGACTGCACATCACTGTAGCGCCACAAAACTTGATAAAGATTAGTATTTTGGCACATTTTGCCGTTAACAAATATCTGGCCTCTTACGATGTAGATAATGCGCAATTTTGATAAAATACTGATTAACTATTCAGCCCAAACTTTTTACCAAAACATGCCATAAGACCTAGTATTTCTTTTTTTAACGTATATTTTCCCTCCAAATAAGAGAACTAATAAAAGATACAATTTTTGTTTTGTAATTGTGCAAAACTTCTAAGCTTTACTTCCCTTGGAAAATTTCTGGACATTTACCCCTTTGCAACCCTGGGAAAACATAGTAAAAGATAGCTGTGGCACATTACATCAACACATAAGCCAATTTAAGAGCTTTACACAAGCTGGTACTATATTCTCCTCATATGAATCATTCATTATACACATCAGTGCATCAGTGTCTCCGTGCTGACACGGAGGCGGTTCTTTTTCCCTCCACATGTGATGTGTTCATGCCATATTAGGATGAAGTTCATGTTTAATTTAAAGCTGTAAATTGTAGAATTGTATATCCCCGCTGTAAACACCTATCAGCCAAAACAATAAAACCAGTAACAGGTGAAGTAAATAACATAAATCATGTTGTCACAATGCAATGTTCTGCTGGGAGACCCTTTGCTCCCAGCATTCATGTGGATGCCACTTGAAAAACACCGCCAAAAAAACAACTTCAGACTAACGCCTAGGACACACTGCCTGTATGAGCAGTGTGTGTGCATTGTGGAACACATTGCATTTTTGTTTTTTGGTGACCATTTAACAGTTTAGAGCAGCCACACTGCTGCCCAGGTGCTGCCCAGGCGCGGCGTGGCTGCGAAACATCTGTAGAAACGGAGTCTCACTTATTTTTGCTGCACGATGCACTGAATAATCAACTTATTTCTTTTCAGTTTAGCTGTACTTGTATAAATTATTGTGGTATTGCAACAAAACGTTATATTTTATTCAGTCTGCTTTTATGGAAAAAATCTTAAATTGTAAAGTAACTACTAACTGAAGCTGTCAGGTAAATGTATTTAAGTAAAAAGTACAATATTTCCCTCTGACATGTAGTGGAGTAAAAGTATAAAGTGGCTTGAGAAAATATTCAAAGTACAAGTACCTGAAATGTGTACTTATGTACAGTGCTTAACTAAAAGTACTTAGTTTCATTCCAGCACTGCCTGTCAGTGGTTTTAATGTTTGGCTGATCGGTGTATAACTTAAGTGAAGCCACCAATATGTCACTTTGATAACGTTGCATTGAATTGCCTGCAGTAAGTTCACCCCCTGCTGTTAATTTTTAATGTTTTCGACAGTTTTTAGGTCAAATCTAACCCTACTAACATTGACTAAATTCAGTTTTGTCATCATCCTAACAATAACGCTGTTTTCAGGGACACATTGAGACAAAATATGAGCGTCAGAGGTTCGTTTCTCTGGCGATCCTTCTGTCAGAGCAGCGGATTCACTTCTGACAGAATTTGTGTCGCCGCCAAATGATGTCAGCGCCTTGTGCGTACGGATGAATCCTCCTTCTCTAAACTAATGAGCCCTGTTTGTCTCCGCCTTCTTGTGTCTCACCTTTCTGTCCCTCCACCCTGCCCACCTTCCTGCTGTGTCTCTGACTCACCTGCCCTCACGTTCTTTTCTTTCGCCCTTCTTTCTAAATATCACTCCATCGTTACCCACTGTTCCCCGTTCACCCCTTTCTTGTCCTTCCCTCTTTGCGTTGTAACTGTCTTTGTTCGTGCGTGACTGGATATTGGACTCTTAACAGTGGGCAGCAGGCAGACCACCGCTCCGGCGTCTGTCACTGCGGCCGCGGCAGCAGTGGCTGCAGCCGCCGGCACCACCGCAGGGCTGGTGGAACAAGGTAGCGTGGTGGCTCACCCAGGGCATGCCACCCGTTTTCCCCCTTCCCCCTTCTCTGTCCCTGTCTTTTACACTTTATTCTTCCTCTTTTTCCGTTTCCCTCTCTTTCATGTTTCTCCTCTTGCTCCTCCCTCCCTCCTTCCTCAGCATGGGAGCTCAGAGCATGATGGCTGATCACGCCAATAACTTCATTTCCCATCAACTCATCATCTGCAGCGTTAGCTGTGTTTCCATCTTATTATCTAGCATTATGCAACCTTTTGATACATCACAGTGATTAACCCTTTGAAACTTGGAGCGACATCACTTTTCTTGTGTTGCTTTAAGTCACAAGAATTTGAACCTTTAGCAAATTGGTGCGATTTCTTTTTCTTTTTTTTTTTAAATCATGGGGAGGGGGGGCAATAAGCAACTTTGTAATTAATGTTCCCCAGATTGCAAAAAGAGTAAATTTAGAAAAAAAATTCAAAGCATGAGAAAAAACAACATATCTATTTATTTAAAAAAGTCTAAAGTTATTTGTCCCCTTTGAAATCTAACACATTTGGTATAATTTCTTTTAAAAACAATGGGGATAATGCAGTGACCAACTTGGCAAGAAATGTCCCACAAACTGCAAGAAATTAGTCAAATGGTGATGCATATAATGACCTGGAAATCAACTGAGAAATAGTTTTAAAAAACAGTTGACAATTAAAGGTAAAAAATTATCAAAAAAATGTTACAGAAAAAAAGTATATATATGTATATATATATGTAACAAAATATAAATATGATTTTATATAATATAATTTTCTGCTCTTTTTCAGGTAATTTTCTTGTTTGATTTTTATTATTTACTTTTCTTTTTTCTTATTTTCATGTATTTTTCTTGTAACTTTTAACTTATTACTTGCTATTTTTAAGGCCATGTGTAGAAATAAACCAATTTGCTCAGCTTTCAAAGGGTTAAAAAACATCAAGAAAAACAGTCACAAGGTTAAATCTGAAGAGATGTAATTACAGTTATTGTAGGAATTCCTCATAGGTAAAGCCATTTTCTATTAAAAGCAAATAAGAAATTCATTTTTAAGATGTTTTAGTGAATGATTTAATTTCCATTTGTCCATTCTGTGTTCATACTTCATAATTTGTGATTTACTCTGATGGAAGCGAAGCTACTGCTGTCATTTTCCACATCAGCACATCTGTCACCTCTTCTCTGAGATCTGATTGGACGGCTGTCGTGTCCATCACTGCTGTCATCTCCGCTGACACCTATCCATCCCATAATCTCCATCTCTAGACACAGCGACAGAGCATGGCCTCGACCCAACCAAACCGCTGTCCTGTCTCTCAGTTTCTCTTTTTTTCTTCTCACTTTTGTCTTCCCATTTCACCTCTGTTCACACTCAGTTTTAACCCATTCACTCTCTTATATTCTGTCACTTCTACCTCTCTGCTCACTCTTTCACAACTCCACCTGCATACTTTCTACTTTCCATCTCACTTTCACATCTGCTCTTTCCCCTTCTCACTCCTCTTTCCCTCTCTCTTCTTTTCTCTGTCTGACAATGACACTGGAAAGTTCACCCCTGTCACTTTAAGGATGGAGCTGCCCAAGAGCTGTCAGTGAATGCTGCATGGGGCACTGGACTGGTGCATGCGCTGCAACACGGGGGAACTTTTGGTGCATGGTGAACACTGTGGAAGATGCAAGGCTGGGCTGGTTCTCACAATGTCAAAAACCTCTCAAGTAGTTGCTTTACTGTTATTTTATTTGTTGCATTGGGGATATGTGGGGATGTATGCCATAGTAGCCCATTTACTGAGCCACGAACTGAGCTGTAGCTCTCATATCGCCCACGTTCTTTATGTAGTTCAGAATTTTTTAATTCTGTAACCCAGTTGTAGTCTCACAGTGTGTGCAGAAAGATGTGAGGAAAATTTTAGAGGCAGCATGATTGTATAGAGCTGCATTTTTTTTTACTTTTTAAGTAAAACTTCCACGTCAAGTGATTTTGACATACCAATTGATTGTCTATAAAGATGGACAACACGTCTTTGCTTCATCCCGCTGTACAAAAATGAAGCCAGAATCTATACAACCTGGCCAATCAATGCACATTTTTGGCCGTAATCCAGTGATCTGGCATTATTTGGAACCAGAATCTGCAGCCTAGTTCCCGTTAACCGACCAATAGCAAGCAGCGCCATTGATTGTGAGCAAACTGACTGGCACACAATGCTGTCAGTGATAACATAAACCCCCATTTTTGTAGCATCAAATAACTAATTAAATTAAAACTTAGAAACTTAGAAGAAAAACAAACACTTGAACAATCATCAATGATAAGAACTACTTGACTTGAGTTTTTATTTTGGCCCATGTCCTATTCACTTACATGAAGGGGGCGGGGTTTATGACCACCAGGGGGCAGTCAAGAAGATTTGGCTTCATTTTTGGGGAGCTTTAAAGTCGTCCATCTTTATTACACAATCTATGGGCTTACCTCTTAACCAGCCTATTTATGCACACTGAGCATGTACATTTTCTTAAAGTCTTATTTCTGACAAATGTAAATCTAATATTTACTTTCCTTTAGCTGTTATTTGAGAAAAATCTTTTGCTTGCTGCATCCTCGGCTGTCTTCACCGATATGCTAGTTTTTTTCTGAGCATGTTAGCTATAAAAGTCTTGCTCCTTCACAGTATATTATGGAAGTTTTAAAAAATACTGTCTATTTGAAGAATGTTAGTGCTGATAAACCCAATTGTGAGCTTATAAACACAGCTCCAGGGACCCATGTCTCTGGCATTTTTGTCAAGTCTGTTTTTAGTATTTTCGACACCATAAATATTTGAACCGTGAATTGCAGCGCAGTAGTTTCGGAGGACGTTTTGATAAATGTGAACCGCGACCTAATGTGTTTGTTCTGGGTACGCAGAAGTGGGCCTTAGGCATATACGACAAAGAGCTTCACATGACAGTCTAGCGTTGAGCTAAGGAGACAGAAGTGGTGGCAGTGTCCTTGTTTCTGTGGCCCACTGGGACTCCACAGTCCTCTCTGTGTCCCTGAGCCTCCACTAGGCTCCGATCAAACATTTATAGTGGGCTGCCTCCCCCTATCAGCCTCACTCTGCCTCGCTGGTTTACCGGAGGCCTCGCTCTGTCTCGCATATTCATTCACACAAATGCAATCACTGTCTGCTCGACCTCACCTCATCCTAATGCAGAAGTAGGCTGAATGTGTCTTTTAATGTGTCCCTGCTTTCAACATGCTAAAAGTTCGTGAGGAACTCTGGCACCTAAGTGGGTCCCTTCCAGTTTTGGCTTGTGTGATTAGCCTCTAAATCTTCATGTGAACCCATGCCCGTCCTTGCTTCGCTTCTGCAGTGGTGCATCTTGCGTTATTTTAATGGGAATTTATAGAAATGACTTTTTTTTTTAATCTCTTCCTCCTCTCTCTTCTTGCTTCATGTGTAATTTGTGGCAAGGTAAGGAGCGCCCCTTGCTTCTTCACCCTCCGTTTGAATTAAGCTACCTTTGATTTTTCAGGTTTTCCTCAGAGATTTCCTCTCCGTCACTGGAATCCAAGCCATTTAAAAAAAAAAAAAAAAAGCAAAATAGCAAAGTTTTTCTTTTTAATTCACTCTGACAGAATAATGGTGTTTGTAATAAGCTCAGTGAAATACCCTTATCACTTTCATTACCCTTCCTCCCTGCTCTCCTTCCCATGTCCTCTCCTCCTTTGCCAAGCCATCAGAGAACAAGCGAGAATGAACTTGACACTCTTCTGACCCCATTTCTTCCCCTCAGTAACAATCAGCCTTTGGAAGGAGGAACAACAGCACAACAAGAAACCATGCACATTCATGCCACTCTCACATCCCCCCGGATTATGTAGTACTTCTTCATCACTTCCTAGTGCTCCTCCCTCGACTGCTCAGTGTGTGAACCTCAATTCAAACATGAGGTACTTTAAGGCAGGAGAGTGAAATAAGTAAGCTTGGATGAAAGGCCGCTGGTGGATGATCACTGTCACACTTCTCAAGTGACAGCTTTAAAAATCAGCTAAGGATGTGATATTTTACTGATGAGGACTGAGCCAGACACTGGTCTTTGAACCGGCCTCCTCGTGATTTGATCGCTGCTCCTCCTCTAAGAAATCACTGTCCTATAGATAGTCTCATGGCAGGGTTCCCACACAGTATTGAAAAATATGGAATTTGATTTTAACAATCTTTATATCTGGATAAGTATTAAAGAAAGAAAGATATGGAAAAAAAATATTTGCGTTTCCAGACTATTCCCCCGTTTTTTAAAGTTGCATTTGGAGCAGGCAACTGTTTGCAGTCCCTCATTTATGGGGAACAATAAAATATTATTATTTATTCACTATGTTGAAGGAATAGAGTGCCCGATGGATAATATTGTTCTTGTTGGCTGACATGTTTCCTCAACAAAAAGCCCATGGGATTTTTCCACTGGATTTCAGATTATTGCAGAAAGTAAGCGCTTTCATTTATAATACTTATAAAGTTTGTTCAGTAAGATAATCTTCACAAAGGAACACCACTTTTATGATTATTGAATGTAATCGGCAGAAGTAAAAAGCAAATGTTAAGTTATAAATGAACTACACCATGGTTGCACGACTTCATCATCACAACCACAATGAGGTTGTAAAGCAGCGTTCGGCAAAACAACGTTCTGTAGTGTCATTTAGCTATTTGATAGCAACCAACTTTATAAGACACTTAAAAGCTTCAGAATTCACGATTGTGATATTTACTGACATTTTATGTCGTAGAACAATACATGAAAGTTTTTTAAACTTTTTTTTTCTTTACCAAACACCTTATTTCAGGCGTCTAACCAAAAACTCCTTCAAAAAGACCCATTGACTTTGAGGCAAGAGAACTGAGGGTGCTAAAATGCTAACTTATTTCTTGGATTAGGACTCATTTCTTGGGCCATCTATCCTTACTATGCACATCTATACACAAAATCACAATTTGAATGTAAGCTAGTCATGCTACATTACCTCTAAATCGTGTTTTACTCACATGATAAACATCTTGATTTATTGATTGATTGGGGGGCAACGCTTAACAACAGCAAAAATATGTAAAAACATAAATTTACAGACTCACATAACTCGTGCAGTACAATCCAAGTGTCATTTATTTAAGTGTCAAAAAAACCTTTGCTAAAACCTCAGTATTTATACTGAACTGAAACTTACATATACGTTTTATAAAAGCCAGACTCCTAATTCTGTTTTTTTTGTTGTGTGTTTGGGAGGTACTGAGTTTACGACTTGACAAATTAGACTCAGGTTCTACTGTACGAATTGTGTGAGAGTTTTTTAATGGATGTTTCAATATAGTTTTAATGTTGACAAGTGGTCCCCAATTAATCATTCAGTCAGTATGTTCAGTGTTTCCATTAAAAGTGTTTTCTTCAGGAATTCAAGGTAACATGGCATGACTAATAGATATGCAAATGGTCATTTTGTAGGTGAAGTGTGCCTTTAAGGAAAAATATTACAAGTATCAGTAGCACTGGTTAGTTTCCGACCACTTTGGGCAGAGAGTGAAACTTTCAGCATAGTTGTGTGAACTGAACAGCCACAATTTATGCAGGTTTTCCGAGGGCTGCCTATAGGTGTCAAATACAGTCTGAAAAATGCAGCGAGAAGTTTGGAAATTTGAGTCTGGAAAGGTGTGGAATCTGAAAAAGAAAATATGTAGGAACCCTGTCACGAAATTTAGGGCTCCTTTTGAAAATTCATTGTTGCTGGCTCGGAGCATGTTTGGAAACGAAAGCGAGGAAATCAGAGAGGAGCTATGTCTCATGTTCAGAGAGAGAGGGAAAAGGGAGAGAGAAAGAAAGAAAGAGAGGCAGAGAGAAGGAAGGAGAAGAAAAACCCAGACTGCCAGAAATAGTGTTTTATGTAACATGGCTGGCTGCTGATGTGATTGCATCTGATTAGACTTGAAATTGCACTCAGCCCCTTTAAAAAGTCCCAGCAAGGATTATGTTGAGGGGAGTAAGAGAGAGAGGAGTCTGGGACTTGGCGATAGCCGACAGCATTTTAGAAATTACTAATTTATTCTTTATAATGTAGCCATAGTGCTATAGAACATTTGTTATGAGAAGTAAATTTGATTGTTTTCTCAATTTTTTTTTTTCATGCCGTACCTTTGGAGGCAGACATATTTGCATGATGACAAAATTACAGTCTGCTGGGAACTTTGTCTTATTCATCATGCTGAACAAATGTCCTACTGTTTTTTGAGTCCTTTACTGGTCTACAACTCTTATTTTATGTTAATATCGCTATGTATTTGGAGAGCTTAATCTGCTCTATGGGGTCATAAGTTAATTAGGGCTCCCCCCCTTAAAGTCCAAGAGATACAAATCATTTTTTTGTTTGTGTTATGGGTTTTTTTTGGTCTCTTTTTTAAGTCAGTGTGCTATATAGTATGGGGACTTTTTGGTCCCCAGATTTTGCTGCGGAGTGAGAGCTCTTGACTTTCCCCCTGTTCTTTGGTATAGGGACCTGCAGACACGCAGGCAGTCCCCTCCCACAGAGTTAGGAAGATACTGTACCATAAGGCTCTGATATAACGTTACTTTTCTATTCACCTTAAAAGTGGTGAATGCACATCTCGCAGCAACTTAATATGACACAGTCTCTGGCTCTTGTTTATCTAATGTTGGCAAAAACGTTTTGTTGCACATTTCTGTCCCGTCCTTAGTGCCGTTAGCTTGTTTATTCTAATATCTGTATGCCACTTTCACAGTGAATGTCCCATAGATCGCATTCAAACTTTTATAATATTCATGTTTCACCGCTAGATCTGATTCGACTGACATAATCATGAGTCCGCTTCAGACCTAGAGTTAATATTGTATTGAATTATGGTTGAGTTATTTGCAAAAAAAGAAAAACTTTTTTAATTAAATTCAAAATTTCGATCTAAACATTGTAAAAAATATGCTTTAAAGTAAAATGTATTCCTAATTATTTAGGAACTTGTCTGGAATTGGTCATTTTTTGCACCCGGTTGGATAAAATTACTTTATTTTCTTTCACTGATGGAGAATATTGTTTAACTGTTGAACCCCGTAAGTGGTTACCAATACAGAAATTGAAATATTTTGTAACTTTTAGAAGATCTCACCAAACAGATCCAAAAACGGAAATTTAAAACTCATTTGAGTGCACTGTTTAACCTGTTCGGTACCGACAAGTATGCTGGTGCATTTTTGGTATCAACCTTAAAGCAGTAAAAATACACACATTTGCTCGTCTGATCTCGTCAGCATCTGGCATCTTGTACATGTTAATCCTCTGTCTGCATCCTCACACCCGCAGCCTCCGACGACACACCACCGCAGAGTCTGGCTCTTATTTTGGGCCCCTCTGGGTTAACGTGTATCTATTTAACGCAATTGGACCACCTCGCTATCCGTGCTTCAGCAGCGCAGTCATGGCGAGTGCCCTGCGGATGGTTCTGTTGTCTAGGCGCAGTTTCCACTGTTGTAAGGATTATGGGTATTATGCTCATCAGAGGACTGTGTCTACAGTATCGTTCTTCCTCTCTTTCCCTCACCCCCTCCCTCATTACCCTTCATTAGAGAGCAGACTGAAGACTAATCCTCCTTAAGGCCCCCACTGAGTTTTTTAAGGCAGGGTTTATTGTCGGGCCTTGCACGGCAGCCATCTTTGTTTTGGCTTCCTCGCAACCATGAGGGGGACCTTGGCACAAGAATTGATGTGAAACAATGAGTTGAGATTTTTATTTCACTGGCAACAACGTGATTTTATTGTTAAAAGACAAAGCAATGAGTTCTGACCCTAAAGCAACTGGGAAAATAAGTGTGGCATTGTGTATTTGGTTGAGATGCTTCACTGGAATAATTCCTTGGCTGCCTGATAAACTACTTTTTGGTCTTTAGCATCAAACACCTCGTGACCTGTAGGTGTTGCTTTGCTAGATCAATAAAAGCCCTTACATCACTCTAATACACTTGTTTAGGAGGGGTAGTGATGTTCCATTATTTCACAGATCGTGTGATTGCATAATGAGCTTGGATGTTGTATTGATTGCTGAGAGGGGGATATTTTTAGAAGCTATCTTGGCTGCTCAGCATCACCAGAAGAAAAACACATTTATATTCAATGTACAGGGATAATGATAGTGAACAGTGAACAGGCTATTATTCAGAGACGAACCTCAACAGGGTGATACGGGTCTTGAATCATTCTGAATGGGTTCATTTCACAATTGCGACCTGCTCGCTGTACATTATACCGCCCACAACATGGCTTCTTTCTTAAGAAATTAACCATTTGGCACAGAATATTCATTGTTTCCGCTAAATGACAATGGTGTTTTGTTTTGTTTTTTTGTGTGCGTTTGCGTTTTGTTTTTTCCCGCTACCTCTCTAAATAAAGTTTTGCTGCTCAATCTGTGCCCAGAGTACGCTCCGTGCACCTGATGCAGTGTGAAACATAATTTTATGTCTATATTCCAGTAGTGCTTCTAGTGTTAAAGTTCCAGCTCCAAAAATATAAAATCTGTTTGTTGCAGCAGATGTTTTGATAGTGGCCGCACGCAACAAATACATAAATGTGTGGGAAGCCCTGATATTGCCTTAAAATTTATTTTATTGATCTAGAAATTAATTTATTGTTTTCCGCTAAGCGTCTATAATCAGTAATCAGTAGACAATAAACTGCATTGTCTAAAATGAGAAACAGTGCACTTCATTAAGAATTCTAAACTACTGTAAACGTCTTTTTCTGTATCATATTGTTGAAAATTAACTCTCATATTGTGTATATCGAACAACATAAAAGCAGATGCCGTTATGTCGGTGAACCAATATTGGGTGATGAAATCAGCTGACAAATATATCAGTCAGGCTCTATATATTAAACAAATTATTTTATTCTTTACAATAATAAATTATGCATCCCATGCTTAGTAATTCCACGTGTCAGTTTTGTCTAAACAGAGAGAGAGAAGAGTAGACACACACACAAACAGACAGCGATGGAGCTCTATGTGTGATTACAGTAAAGCAGAGTAGCAAAATTGCTTGTTGCAGAAACGCACTCTGGAGCAATGGCTCAAAATTGACATATTTGTGAAATTGTGGGTTCAGTGTGAACCCAGCATAAGCCTACCTCAGCTGAGCCATTGCTTTGCAAAACGACATCTTTATTACAGAGGTCAATAATATTCCAAAAAGTCGAGTGTAGTCTCAGTAGTGTTATAGATGTAGCAGATATTACAAATCACTTTGCTACAGTGCTCTGTCTCTGCTCATCTCCACCTCTGACTGGTTATTTCGTCTGTGTTTGTCATTGCAGCAGCTAAGACCTTGCTCAACAAAAAGGCAGATGTCAAGGTAAGGGTCATCACATGTCTTCCTCCCACTTCTCTCCTCTTCACTCCCTCTTGCTTCATTTTTTTCCAGAGATAGCTAATCTCAGCCTTGACCACTGTAGCTCATTTTTCTCATGAATTCTGTCTGAGCTCATTGTGTATGTCTAGATTGATGTTTTGGATTTGTAAAGAAACACTTTTAAGATATTTGTTCTTGTAAAAAGCCGCAGTCCTACTCTGGATCTTCGTGTCTGTGCTTATGTGCTTTTGTCAGCCTGTGTGTTGCCCGTCAGAGTACAAGCCTCAAGTAGCACATCCTTATGAAAGCACCCTTTATTTTGATTTGGCATTATCCAGCTCATTGCCACCTCTCCATCTCCATTATTAAATGTAACCATCTGTCAGCCTCCCCATTCGTTTTTTCACCACTTCCTCTGCCTCTCATCCCTCCATTTCTGCCGCTTGCTCGTCTTTCACTGCTTCCTGTTCCCGCTCACCCCATCTGGTCTTTAACCCCACATTCCAGTTCATCCTTTAATGAAGATCTCTCGCCATCCCACGCTCGCACATACACTGCAGTAACACATCCCACACAGCGTTTCCATGAACGTGTCTGTGTGTGCGGCATGTATGCACGATGGTGTGCGACAAAGCTCGGAACATGGTGTCCATGCAAAAGAATGCTTCTCAGCATTGTGCGTTGTGTTCGGTTGAGCTTTGCGAGCATGCACGTGGACGTACAGGTGTGTGTTTGTTGTTTAGGCAAATGTGACTGTGTGAATGCATCCCATTTGTTTGTCAGTTTGAAAAGAGAACACAAATGGGGGCGTGAGCATGCCTGCACATTGAGCGTGCGTAAGCGTGGGTGTCTGTAAGTGTGGTTTGCTCGTGCGTGTGTGTGTGTGTGTGTATGTGTGTGTGTGCGCGCGCTCGTGCACATGGCCCCCCTCCCCTTTCTCCCCGCTCAGTCGGTTCAGCAGGGAATGTGACTCCAGTTCCAGGAATAGCTGCCAGTCTGGACCCTGGAAACTCAGACGACAGAAATAGACGCTTACTTCCACTGCGGCGCACTCATTGCCTAGCAACAGGCTCCCCACACACTCTCGCCCCAAACCATTTCTAAAGGCGTCTTCATCGTTTGCTGGCGTCCCTGATTTCCTACGCCCCTCTCTCCTCTTGTTTCTTCGCTTAACATTTCCTTTCGGCCACTCTGACCGCCTCTCCTCGGACTCTCCTCCTCCTCCTTCTTCTCCTCCCGCTGGTTCATTAATGCATAATGTCACCTGACTTTTTTTTCCTGCTGTAACACCTGCTCGGAGCAAGCAGGCGGTCTCTCTCTGGCACCGACTACACACCACCCTCAGCCTCCCGTGCTGCCAGCTACTGCCCATAAAAGCCGCTCCATTCAGCATTTCATGCAGTCTTGTTATACTGAAGACACACACTGTGTCTATTCTTTTTGTCTCTGAAAAATCTCACGTTTCATAGCTCGATAAACTGATAAATTACTACAAAACAAGCCAACAGATTTGACCCAAATTCACAAGAATACAAAATACAATTATTGTTTTTTTTATTGCTCTTGCTCATTTAAAGGGATTACACTCATGTCCCCCTACTTTGGGTCATTGCTTCTTTTGGTGCTCATTGCTTTTTTCCGATGTTTTTGGAAGAAATCAAGAGAAGAAAGAGCAAGTTAATGAGACCTTGATGAAGAGCATGAAGCTTGCAACGTCTCCTCGGTGGTAATTATAATAAATATTCATGGAGCATAGTTTAGTGTGCGGACTTTGTTCTTTTCTTCTATTGTATTTCTTGTCCAGCAGCTTTGCTTTTTGATGTCTCAATGTGCGTGCTTTTGAGAAATTTTGAAGGAAATCAAAACAGTTTTCTCAGTTTTCAAAGGGTTAAATGCAACATGTGATAACTTTACAAGCATTAAATTTAAAATGAGTTCAGGGAGAACACTTTTGCATTATGCTCCCAAATGTTCCTCATCTGTTGACAGAAGAAGAGAGGGGGACAGTTTGTTTCCTCTGCGATCTGCTTCCCACTCTTTTGTCCTTTTCCTGATGACTTCTACTTGAACCACTGCTCCTTTTTCGCGTGCTCACACCCTCCGACTTTGGCAGTAACACTTGAGGGGAAACACTTGTCCTCCTTCTGCTTTTGTTCAAACTGTTTGCAAAGGTCTGACCCTGTTCTTCTGAAGGATTAAAAACTGCGATGCCATCAGAGTGCACAAGTTCCCACTTTAACTTTGTACCATTCACTTGTGTCATTCTCCACCCCTCTTCTTCTTCTGGTCATCCATCCATCCATCAATAATCCATCCATCCATCAATCGCCTGAGGACAGAAACGCAAGTCCAGCTCTACTGTCCAGTACATGGTGAGCATGCTATTTATGCATCTCTCTTTTTATTTTTGATCCTACTTTCTCCATTTCTCTTTTTGCTTTTTCCAGCTTTTTTCCCTGCTTTTACTCAGTTTCACCGGCAGAGTCAAGTCTCCTTCACTTCACTGAAATATTAGTCTGTGATACAGTGGTGCCCAATTCATGAGGCATTTTTTATACAAAGGCAATTCAGGTGTAATGTGGGCATGTCCAAGAATAATGCTCTGGTGCACAGGAGGTGATACAGTTTTAGGGATGCACCAATAGTGAAATTAATTTCAAATAATTAATCACAGAGCATGTAATGAATTTGATTATTTTATTTAATTGCTTGACAGCCCTAGATATTACACAACAGAAAAACATTTTCCACTGCCATCGACGAATGTTATCTTATTTGCCAATGTGCTGAATCAATCAATAACTGAATCTTTATTTCGAACACAAAACACAAAACACACAAAGAAAAGCATGTGAGCCTTACAGCAAGTGCAATGAACCAAAACACACACACACACGAACACAAAAGGCCTATACAAAACCTATACATATATCTCAATTACAAATACTAAAGCCACTTAGACTTGAATATCACATGTTCAGAAATATCACCAAGGCAAATATTGGGTGATACTGATGTCGGCCGATAAATTGGTGCATCCCTATAAATATTACATCTTGGCAACAACAACAGCATCTTGTTATAAATGACAGATACTGTAGTTAACATGAGAAGCAACGGCTAAAAAAAACAACATATACAGAAAGTCAGTCTTCATTGTCAGAAAATGCCACGCAGAAGTCACAGCTTTGGCCCCGGTAAAGTTCACCGCCATTAGACCAACCGCGTTATCGCTCTGAAAGTGTAACAGAAGCAGGATGTTTCGGCTCCATCAGATTTACTCCAGGGACGCTGCTCCAGATCTGTCAGGGGCACACTTTTACAGCAGAGGCAGCGTCTGTGCTTGTAGTTGTGATACAGAACTTCTCTGTCCTGCAAGACGTCCACATGCTTCAAACAAAACGTAGGAGAGAAAAGTTTGGGAAGGTGGGTGCTCCCACTCCCATCCCGAAGCCCAAATGTAAAATGAAAAAGCTGGTCATATTTTAATTCGAGAAGTGAACTGGAAGGAAATCTGACCCCGAACTTGTTTCTCTCTTTTCTGCACCATCCTTTTCTTTCCGACCTGTCACTTTGTCTCCACACACCCATTATCTCTTGAGCATATCTTCCTCCTTGTGAGCTGCTTTCTTTACACATCTGGAGAAACACCTGTGAACACCAGCGTTGTCTCTCCGTTTAACCTCATTAAATTGTGAAGATGTGTGATCTCTTCTCAACATGTATCCTCTGATGTGCATCACCGAGGTTTTTCTTTAAATAAAAAAGTGGTTAAGACGTCAACAGTGAACCTTCGCTCAAGACCGCGTGCATCATGCTTGTTTGTTAAATGCCAAACAGAAATGTGAGGGGTTTTCTCAACCCAAACACGCGTGACACAAAAGCTACAACCCAGAGTTGATTCTGCAAACAAACTTTGACGAAGACATCTCACCTGCTTATCGTTATTTTGACGAGGAATACGTTTCCTGTTTCTCCACTGAGGCAGCGGAGTGATGGCTGACGATGGCTTTGGTTGGTTTTTAAGTGTTTGTGAGTGTTGATATGTGTGAGTTCAGTGTGTGTGTGTGTGTGTGTGTGTGTGTGCATATATATATATATGTCAGCTTATTGTCAGCTTACACCAGCTTTTATTTTCATGGCGGCTTTGTGTGTGTTTGCATTGTGTTGTCTCTTTGCACTTGTGTGTGCTGACGTGCGAGCTCTCTTCTCCTCGTTTCCTCGCCTCTCTTCAGTAAAAGCCCGGTGGCTTACAGCACTCACGTTACGGTGCACATGTACACATGTACACACACACACACAACTCTGCTTGACATTCTCTCAATCCTGTGTCGAACGATTTAGCTTCAAAGTAAATGATCTAACATTCATGAAATCTTGGCCCCATTTCTTAAAATCTCCTTTTATAAATGGCCTGGATTAGAATTGGAGTTTGGTGGAATTCTTTCAACTCTTGCAGTTTTCTTCCCACTTTCTTTAAACTTCCACACCATATTAAGGTTTAAAGGTGCAGTCAGCGTTTTTTGTCAAATTCTGCTATTATCTCCTCACGGTTCACTAGTTGTCTATTTTATGTTGCGCTTTTAAAAAAGGAGCGTATTTGTTTGGGTGTTGAGGTCAAATTATGGCCGTTTCAGTTTATTATGCTTTTTATAGCCCAACACCTGTCAATCTGTACCTAACTGGTTAGTTTTTAAGAAAACAAAATGCAAGGTGGCTAATACAAGAGCTCTTTCCTTTCAGTCTGGCGCCCCACCGACTCAGCTTTAGGTCTGGGGGTCTGGCTGCAGGCTTTATGTTTTCGGGTTGTCCTTCCATCCGCTCATACGTCCATCTGCATCTATGTCTGGCCCATTATTGTGAACATGATATCTGAAGAACACCTTGAGGGAATTTCTTCAGATTTAACACATATCTTCAGATGGACTTAAAGATTAACTGATTATATTTTGGTGGCCTTAGGTCAACGTTCAAGGTCACTGTGATCATGTCTGTTTCATTCTTGTGAATGCAGTTTCTCAAGAACACCTTGAGGCAATTTCTTCAAATTTGGCACCAATATTTAAATATTTAAGTAGATATAAGGATGAACTGATTAGATTTTGGTGGTCACTGTTATCTTGCAATAGCGCCGCATGAAATATTATAATACTCCGCCCAATCCTACCCCTGGCCACTTAGCTCCCTCCAGACCCGGATGGCGCTCAGTGCAGTACACTGAGGATTAGAAAAATGAACCTATGGACCAACATTAGTAACCAGTAAAAAACATCCTCAGCAGTTTACCATTAATATCTGTAGTTCAAATATCAACAATATTCCCTGATAATCACAGACTCCTTTATTGGTACATTAAGTAAACCATGACTTCTCTTGACCTCTGTCACTGAGTAGCAGGGCTTGTTTGTATGTCATAGTGTTAGATGATTAAGATTCATGTAATCGTAGTTTGCTTCTTAGAGTGAGTCACTCTGGTGATTCACTTCCACACCCAGAACGCAGCCCCATTTAGCATCTTCCAGTTAATATTTTCTCCAAACATGGTTACAAATAATTGAATGTAGATTCAATGCGAATATCATTATGATCGAACTAAGCTATAAAGGGCCGGCCGCTCTTTGATGTGACGCTTTCAAAGGAGCTTTTAATGGAGGCTTACAAAGGTGATTCATGACGGGCAAATGGCATAGTCGAATCGATGCAATGTGAAAACGCAAGCAGGGAAGTCACCGGTGACAACATCGTGATGTCACGCAGTGCCACCCACCCCCTCATGCCACCTCTTAGAATAACAGATTAGTCTTTTGAATGAATGTTTTAGATATCACTTTCCTCACTGCAGCTGCTGCTGCTGCCATCTGCTGGACTCCACACTCTGAAATTCACCTGTGTTTATCCTACTGTGCTTGTGGGGACATTCAACTACTCTGTCACCATAGTTTTAACTGACATTTTCCAGTACTATAAAAATTACAAATTGTAACTTTAAATCCTAAATTCCCAGATGCTAGCTGGTGTTAGTGGGATTTTTTTGTGCAGTGGGAAAGAGGCTTTATGTCGGGGTGGCAGGAGAATTTTCAGACCTTAAACTCTTCCCGTCTTCTGTTTCTAATTCCTACCGGAAAGATGTGAAATTTAATCAAAAGGATGTCACAAACCACAAGGTGAAAAGTTAAAAAAAAAAACGTTCTCACAGGTATAGGAGTGCAGGAACACAGGCTCATATAAAAGCGCACACACACAAACACACACAGGCATGGACACAAACCCACCTCTTGCTGTTGTTAACACTCTTGTTGTATCTCCTCCCTTTCCTCTCCTTTCCTGCACAGCCCCAGACAAACAGCACCAAAAACAGCATAGTCACCAGCCCTAAAGGAAACATCCCTTCACCTGCTCTGGTATTTACCTCCTAACCCCCCCTTCACCTGTTTGTGTGTGAGTGTGTGTCCGTCTGTCCAAGATCCCTATCTTCTCTCCCCTCCTCTTTCACTTTTGCCTGTTTTTCCCTCTGTCTGTCTTGCTGTTGTGGTTGATCTTTGCCCAGCTGCTGCGAGGACCACAGCGGTCGGGCAGGTCTTAAACCTGCGGGTGGTGTTGGGAAACATTTCCACCTGGCAGGTGTGGATGCTGTGTGACTTGCACTTGGGGTTGATATTCTGCTGCCAAGATAGCCAATGCCTGCCGGGACTGTCAGCGCAATTTACCCCCTTCTTCCAATGTATGCTCCTGTAGAGAAGCGGTTTCCCACCGTGCGAGCAGCAGAGTCCAAAGGTCTTCATACTGTCCTTCCAGCCAAATAGCACACCAGCCGCTTACAGAGAATAATTCCTTCTCTTCTGTTGATGGTGTGAAAATCTGTAAAATCGGCTGATCAGCTGGGATGGAAACCTTCGTGCTCTTGGACTTCTGGCACATGGTCACGAAACAGTTTTATTGTGGGAATTTGTGCTGGAAGGATAGTCAAAAAGTGTGAGTAGAAATTTTACTCAGCATCCAGGCCCCAGAGCAGGTTTCCAGCAGGCTTCGGCGGTATCATGGTCTCTTGGTATAATAAGATATTTAGAAATTTGAAGGTATGTTTTTCAATACCGTCATAAATACAGGCGTCACGCTTTCTGTTAAACTCATGTAGTGCACAGCATGCACCATAGCTGAGCTGAAAGACACTGTGATACTTAGTGGTGGAGGGAATCTGAAAATTCAGTTACAGGACTGTAAACAGCTGGCGTCCAGCAGAGAGAGAGATAGAAAACTGAATGTTTTTTTTGGTTTTTTTGGGGTTTTTTTACATAAACTTGGAGAATTAGGATTTATTTCAACCAAACCTGAGCTGGTGGTTGTGGAAACAGTGGACTTACTAACTAGATTTCTAGCAAGAGTAACTAAGATTGTTTGAGTGAGTTTTGTTTTGTTTTTGTTGAGCTTGAATGAAGTGTTTTTCATGATGTGTTAATGAGGCAGTTAAGCCTCTTCAGTCTTCCGTGACAGAGAAAAAGTTAAATTATAAAGGGGCACAGTTGTATTTCTCTGTTTTAACCCTAGGTGTGAGAATATTCCTTGTTTAACATTTTGTTGGTTTTTTGAGGGGATTTCTTCAAATTTGGCACACAAACGTATGAGTGTATTCAACGAGGAACTGATTAGCATTTGGTGTTCAAAGGTCAAGGTCACTGTTTAAAATGTATTCCAGCAGTGAGCTACGTTTGTAACACTTTAAGAGCAAAATGTCTCTGACACTATTTTCTACTGCACGTTAATTAGCCAGAATAGTTGCAGTATGTCATGCCATTTATATAATCAGGCTTCAAGCCACACTTAATTATAAATCACTGGCAACCAAGTCCTACATGCCACACTAATGATCTCACCAACTTAGACATGTAACACAGCTGAGGACTCTGGCAAGTTTGTTTCCTGCACACTAAATATAACTTTGTCACGCTGGCTTTACAAAGCTCCATCTAAGCATGTAATGATAATTTATTACAGACTTCAGGCTGTTGGTCAGTGGGTCACTAACTAATGCAACTGCGTGGTCACCCTGGTATGTTTGGGATTACCTGTTTTTGTATCGCTATCAGTAGCTTGGCCGCGGCTTTAGGCACCATTAAGAACTTTAATCAAAGAAGGCAAAATGACCTTTGTCTTTATGTGAGTTTGTGTCTGTTTTTTAAGTGTGTGCATGCATGTGATGTTACCTTACACCGCAGTCCTCGCACATGTGCCGACATATTGTCAAGGCGTCTTTATGGGAACTTGAAGAGTATGCACGGATCAGAAAAGGGTTTTTTTTCTGATTCTTGAAGGGAATCGGGAGTGGGAGCGCGGCTGTGATCTTCATTCTGTTGCTAGGGACCTGAGCTAGTTACTGTTTAGCCATTTGGTACATTAACTCCTTCATCACTGCTGCTAGGTCATGGAGAGACACACTTTCATGACCTCAATTTGGAGCAGTTTTGGTGGGGTGATGAAAAAGAATCTTTAATGTGCATGTTACATTATTTCAGGTGTAGCTTGGCTCGATTTACATTTAAAAAAAAACATCTAAATATAATAATTTGACTGCGCCACTAAAACATGTTAATTTAAATTTTATTCATAAAGCCTAATTTCACAAATTACAGTTTGTGCCAGAGGGCTTTACAGCACACAGCATCTGGATCTTCACAGCAGATAAGGAAAAACTCAAAAAACCTCAGGACTAAGGAGGGACCCGTCCTCCAGGGCAAACGTGCAAGTGGTGTTTTCTGTACAGAACATATCAACATAATAAAATGACCATAGTCAAAATGATACATAGAAGGGGAGAGAGAGATGCAAAAAAAATAATATAAACTATTATAATAAAGTAGTAATATAAATATAAATCGAAAAGAGACATTTGTGACAGTATATATGCAATATATGTATATGTTAACCTTTTGAAACCGAAAATTATGGAGACATTTATAGAAAGTAAAGGAAAACTACCTGAAAATTAGTAAAGAAAAAATTAAATGTAAAACCTCAAAAAGGGACCTGAATAAAAGTGCTGAAAATAAAATCATAAAAATTCTGTGACATAATTTTAGGTACGTGAATGTGATAATTAGTTTTTTTTCCCCCTAGCTTCTCTTTTGTTCCCCTATAGACATTATTCTCTTGCTTCTTTTTTTTTTTTAAAGGACTTTCTAAAATCCACAATTTTTCCAGTTTGTGGTACATTTCTTAATAAGATGCCTATTGCCTTTTTTCCAGTGATTCTGAAAGAAATTGATTGGTTTTAAAGGGTTAATATGATAGTATATGTATGTAACAATCATAATCATATGTGTATAGTAACAGCAGAAGTATAACTAATAATAATGGCATTAGAAGGCGTAAGGCAGGACTGCGGCCTATGATCCAGGCGCAGCCATCACCAGAGGAAACCTGCGAGACGAGGGAGCACAAAGGCTTTTGAGAAAAGGCGAAGTTAGTAAGAACATGCGAGTTAACGTCCCTGCAAGAGCAGCGGTGTTAATGTAAAGTCAGCGTTGATGATACGAGACCATCAGCACTCGCCCCCTCCTTCTAATCTGCAAACCCCAGGTACTTTGTTCTCACTCATCATCATCATCTCCCAAGTTGCTGCCAGTGCCTGTTGCCCCGGGCGACGGTTGCCCTGACAACACCGCCATTATCACCAGGGAGAAAGCTGATGAGTGGTCATCACAGAGGTGTCATTTCCTGGGGTGTGTGGAAAGGGGGAGGGAGCTGCAAATAATGTGGTTGATGGCGCAGAGTTCTGATTAACTGTACATCAAATGACAGATTTTGGCAGACTGTGGAGAGCTGCAGAACAGCGAGAAAATATATCCGTCTCCGTAATGAATCATCAATCAGCGCCTAATGCGTGAAGTGACAAGAAGGCAACACTGAAGGGCTTTGTCAGCTGCAAAGTTCAGTGTTTGAAAGGAGCCACTTATTGAAAATAAGTCAAATGTAACATTGTCAAAACAGCGGGGTTCCCACAGTCATGACAAACCTGTAAAAGTCATGGAGTTTCACAATCTTGTTTTCCAGGCCTCCTTAAAAGTTTTGGAAAAGTTGAGGAAATTTGTTGCGTATAATCAAATTAATTGTTACAGATATTTTCCGTGTATAGCCTTTTGTGTAATGTAGTATAATGGGAAATTTTAGGGGTTTTGCACACATATTTATTTGTGGCAGCCTGCCATAATTTAAACATCTGCCACCACAAATAGATTTTCTATTTTTTGGAATGCAGCGCTCATTAGGAGCACTGTTGGAAAGACTGGACGATAAATCAGAGTTTATTTTTCGATAATGATTTTGGCATCTGTCGATTTTCAAGACAAGATAATTGAAATAAAACAAATGTGTCATATGATGAGTCTACCAATGTTGCTCCCGTTTTGTCTTCTTTTTTAAAAATCATGTGCACCCTATTTCTACCGGGGGTACTCGGCCCGTCCTCCCAAAGTCCAAACAGAAGTTTCAGCGCCAGTTAAAAACAGCAAGCAAATTTTGGTGTCTTATTTTGGTTCCAGATTGTGTGTGTAGTTTATTTATTTTGTTGTTAACTTTTATAGTGTTATATTATTGTAGTTGGGTTTGCAGTTTTTTATTAGGTGAATTTGTTAATAATTTGTAATAATTGTTAGTTTTTATCCAAATTCAAGTATTCTTTTAACTTTTTAGTACAGTGTGACAGTTTAAAGTTTAAATTTCCATTTGCAATTTTAAAAAAGAGCAGTTTTTAGCCTCATTAATCATTTTGTGCTTTATTATCTTTTGTTAAGTATCGGTTCAGGCAAGGTTTTGACACAATACCATTTTATGTCGTTTTAGCACCGGTATCTAAATAAACCCAAACGATACTCAACCCTACTGTTGGTGACAGTACGTACTCCAGGCAGACACAGAGCAGCAGAGCATCAGGCACAGTGAAAGTGAAACTTAACTGTTTGTTGCACTGGGTATAAAAGTTTGCATTTACTCACCTCTGCAGCAGCTGCTCCTCTTGTCCATCGATCTGATCTGATTAGTTGTGCTTGGATTGACAGATCGGTTATTCACCCTGCGAGTCACAAACTGCTGCTGAGAAAGAAAGAAGGAACTTATGGAGAGCTCCCCTTGCGCTGCATTCATGAACCATAAAAGTTATTGCTTAAGTTTTGCAACAAGAAGGTGTACAGCGGTGTTTATAGCAACAGAAATTACAAAAAGAAAAGTGATATGGCTGAACTTGTGGAGTCACTGAGCCAATTGATGCACGCAATCCTGACCAATTTCAGACTTAACTTCCTTTAGATAGAAATCTTGAAATGATGCCAGTTGTGCCCGGGAATGCACGCCTTTTCTTTTGAGACGAGTGCGAGGGAACAGAATGACCCGTTTTCATCTTGTGGGGCATCTTTGTCTTTTTGCTGGGTGTGCCAGTGCCTTGTAAGATGTTGAGGCTAGTGTTTATCTATGTCGGAGCTCATTTATATTGTATGAGCTGGCTGATATTCTCTTAGTTTTGATTCTTGATTCTGTACATATTTGCATCATGTAGGGCATCTGAGGCAGTTAAAGAATTATGCATGCACAGCAGGGCAGTGCAGAAATAAAGAGCTACCATGTTGAGCAAAACCTTGACTCAGTTACGGTTAAAAATGTCACAGTTTTCATTGCAACTTAATGCTGTCCCTTTCCTTAGGCTGTGTACAAACTGTGTGTGTGTGAGAGAGTCTGCGTGATGTGCTCATGGCACACACTTCACCCTGCGTTTCAGTACTTTCTCTGACTCCAAATTACATTTTCAGCTCATCCACCGTACTCTTTTCTTTCTCTGAAGGATTCTTCCCTCTCTCCTTTGTCAACCTTAACAAGCACTCTCTTTTCATCCAACATTCAAATCGCTCTCTTCTTCCTCTTTTTACATTTAATCATTTCTTTCTACTATAATGTCGCAATCTTATCTCTTTCTTTCCCTCCCTCTCTCTCTCCCCCTTTCTGTGCTTTCTCTCTTTTACTTCATGTTCCTCCATCCTCCTCCTCTTCCTTCTCCAGGAACCTCAGACAACTGTCATCCATAATCCAGTGGACGGGACGAAGGTATACATCTATCATTCCCCAGTCCTGACCGACACTTTATCCTCTCTGTCATTCTCCTCCTCTTCCTCATCTTCTCCTGCTCTTTGATCCGTCGTCTCTTGCATTTGTGTGAGCGCGCCGTGGCACTGGTTTACTAACGGGAGCGTGCACATGTCTGTATGTGTGTGAGATCACACTCCTTAGATAAATCACTTTATGAAGGGGAAAAGGGGTGATTGGAAAAGTGAATGTGTGAGAACTTTCCCTTAATTATATTGCAAAACGCAGTGCCATCCAGTCACATGTTTCTTCCTCTTCTTGCCTTTGTTCAAAAAAACATTATACAGCACAATCTGCAGTGTTGCTAATGATTTTATGTAACATATGCAAAAACAGGATCTTCCACCACAGGGATACCTACTATGTATTACTTTGCTTGGGGGGCACTTCTGCAGTTGCAGCAGCCCCATACACATTAGCACATTTCTAGGATTTTAGGATATTCCTAGGATTTCAGTAAGTTTCTAGGATTTGCAGGATTTTAGCACATTTCTTTGATTTTTAGGACATTTCTAAGACTATAGAATGTTTCTAGTATTGTAGGATGTTTCTGGGATTTTAGGACATTTTTATGATTTCAGGACATTTTCAGGATGCAGGTACAGTCTGTAGGATTGGCTGTCAGCCAAATTATGATTTTGAAAATCATATCAGAATTTAATTGGAGCATCCCTAATTTTTATATAATTGTCATCATACATTTTTGGTATTTCCACCAGCACATAGCCGATTAAAAGTGGTTGTTACAGTTAGTGTGAATGTGTTTGGGTCTGTATTTGTTTAGAGGATGTGCATGAACCTGCATGACTTTGCAGTAAGTTCCTTTCCTCTTTAATGACCAAGCATTTATTATCTGTGTGTGTGTGTGTGTTTGCCGTTTGCTTGAGTTGTTTTTGCTGAGCTGTGATGCACACAGTTGAAGGGGAAAGTTAACGTGACTTTGTTTCAAAGCCGCTTCCATATTTTGCCTCACAGCAGAGTGACCTTTCCAAGAGATTTTGGGTCAGACCTCAGAGGGAAGTGCTCGGCTTTGAGTCGTGTAAAACATCAGGTCCCAGAAAGTCTAAAGATAGGCAAGACAGGAAGTGATGAAGTTTCTTTTGGAAGAATGCTGCTTCATTGCAGTTTTCGTTTTCACAGATGTCTGAATGAAGCTTACTCACAAAATCCATGTGTACACCTTTTCCAACAAATAAACTGGTACATATAAAGGAAGAAGTGCAGTGATAAAGAGGAGACTAAACATAAATTGGGAGACAGGTAAAACTGTCTTTAGGTTGTCCCTAAATCCTAAACACTGGACATTTTAAGCAGCATACTTGACATCTAGAACACTTGCTCGCTTTGTTTGACCATCTGGGCATGTCAGACCACTGAATTTTGTCCTGTGTGAGCACATAAAGAAACCTTCATACAGGAAACATCCCGTAACATGCAGTTCTGTGAGTAAGGCTAGCTGTCTGTGATGCTTGGATGTCCTGAAATTGCAAAGCCTTGACTCAAGCTTAAATGGGTAAAATGCATTAGTATATGGCTGCAAAATGAATGTCGCATTAACATTCATGAGGGTTAACTACTGCAAAATGCACAAATAGATTTATCATATAATGGTAGGTAACAACTTACAAGCCTGAGATGCAACAAAATGAATAAAAATGGTAAATGTCACAAAGAAAACTTCTCTATGATTCAGACCAAAGACAAGAAACTGAAGGTGTGATCACACTTATAATGATATTTCTGTGAGGACGCTTGACACGATTCTCTCCATTACACACACACACACACACACACACACACACACACACACACACACACACACACACACACACACACACACACACACACACACACACACACACAGCTTTTGTCTTCACTTGTTCTTCCTCTCCTCAGGTCTCCAGCTGCTCTTTATAAGGCTATGAAACCACTTTTGTGCTTTGTGCTGGTGTTGCTGTTCGTGCACGCGGGTACTCCTAATGAGGTCACAGAGTCTCTCAACTCTCCTACATGCAGGGGAATTTAGGCCCATTTAATCTGCTAATTGGAAATCCGAAGCTAACATCTCCTCTGGCGAAAGCTCGAGATCAGACAGACAGCAGAAAAGGTAGATGGATAGATTGCACGATCTGAGGGCGTGCTTAAGATGACAGCTTATTGCCTCTGAGAATCCCTTCTGCAGGCCTCCACTGTTTGAATAGATGGATGGAGCACATCCCATTGACTTTCTGTCAGTTTTTGCAAGAGACGAGAGCACCCTGCGGAGGAAAGACATCACTTGTCCACATGGTGTGAATGTGATGCACATACTCACACACTGAGAGTAAGGTAGAAGAAGACAGAAGAGGTTTCAGGTCAAGGGTAAAAAAATGTGGAATGACTGTTGACACGGTGGCACATTGGGCCGCTGGGCTGATGGGTTTTCTGGCATGGTTTGGCTTAATATTTGCAAAGTTTTGGGTGGTTGTTGACACATTAACAAAATTGATATCTGGTTATGAATGTAATCACATTAATTTGATATATTTGGTGTTCTGTGATCATTTTGGTGTTGTGAGGACTTGACATTAAAATGTAGGAATATGCCCACTACTGACCCGTGTTCCTACTGTGTACTTCAGGGGCCATATTCACAAAGCTTCCTGGTACAAATAGTTGGGGGGGTCTGTGGATCAAGTGGTGCCACGACTTGGTGACTGGGTTTGTCTTAGCCCCCTCCAACCCCAAGCCTAAATGGGTAATTTAGTTACTCCTTATAAGCAGAGGATAACATTAGTGGAGAGACACAAAAAGTCTAAAAATGCTCCTTTTTCAGAAAGCCTTCAACTAGCAGTGCATTTAAATGATAATTTAAGAAACTTTTACTGTATTCCAGTGTGTACTTGCTTTTATGCCCGTTATGTTTTATGCTCTGTTTTTACTCTGAAGTAATTTGAAATTTGTTTCAAATGTAAAGAGCATTATAAATAAAATGTATCCGAACACTGAGTAACAGTGAGTTTATGAGATGGTACACATAAGATCCTGTAGGGATAAGGTTTGTGGTTGATCTCATTTGAGTTTCTCTTACATTTCCCATCCAACGCAGTGACAATAGAACACCAGAAATGATATGATCGCAACGCTCAGATATTTGGTAACTGGAAACACAAACATCGCTTTCACAGTGTCATATTATGACGCAGTTCATTTCATTTCTACGGGGTGTCCACACCTTGAAGGCTCACAAAAGGGCGAGTCTGTGACAACCAATCACATCTGTGAAAAGCATGTGCAATATCTAGAAGTGGAGTCAACACCTCCTCATTAAGATAAAAGTTTCTGTGTCTAATCTGCTCAGAGCTGCTGAGAAATTTCTTAAATCACTCCTAAACTAGGACTCCTTTAGGTTTAGTCTGGCGCTCTTTGAGAGTGTTCTCAGAATTTTTGTGAATAAGGCCCCAGGTCTCTCGTGATGTGTGTCTTCATGTGTACTCTGCACGAATGTGCGTGCTGTTATATTTAAACCCAAACTCACTGTCTATCTCTGATCTCCAGGAATCATCGGACAGCAGCAACACCACTGTGGAGGATGAAGATGTGAAAGGTAAGACTGCAGAGACAAAAGAGATAAAAACCAATTCTGAAGCTCAGAAAAGTCGAGTTTTGAATTGTTGCAGCAAGTGAAAGGTCAGAATGCTTCTGTGGACAAATTTTGGATCATCGCTTGACATTTCGACTGTATTGATGAAATTGTTTGTTGCTACAGCCAGTCATGAAAAATCTGTGTAACTGCAGAACTCCACTACTAAATATCACGAGGCATTTTTTGAAACACTAGAAACATTAGAAACAAGTATTCAGCAATCAGCAGATAGTACACCCAGAAAGTATTGGAGATTTGGCCGATTGCCTTTCACTAGGGCTGCACAATTGATCAATATTAATCACAATAATTTTTTGTTCTTTTCGATTTTGATGTTTAAAATTCACGCTTCCTGAACCAACAGCCAGCCTGCACTTTGAGCAGCTGTGAACATGAGTGTTGCAGACGGGGAAAACGAAAAATCATGCGTTCATCGATCATCAATATCTGTTGTTTGGAAGTATTTTGGATTTAAGAGAAAACTAATTACATGCAAAAAGTTCATGTGACTTGTTCTGCACCGCAAAGCAGCACAACTAACATGTTTAACCACCTGAAAAAAAACTAGGGATGCTCCGATAATCAACTGAATATAAATATTAGTCAATTATCTACTTGCTGACCACCATCTGCCTTTTGGAAAATAAGTTGACATTCACTGATAGCAGTGGCTGATGTTTTTCATTGTTTCACGTTAGTTTTGCGCAGGTTTGAAAGCAGGACAGTATAAAAACATCCTCACTGGCTGTGGGCGAAATTCTTTAAACATCAGTATCAACACAGTTTCACAATCAGTGCATCCAAAAAAAAAAAAGGCATTTTTAAAAACATACAAAGGTGGATATGTATCTATCCAGCTTTCAAAGACAGACAGAAATAACCAGTAAGATACAGTATGTGTCCGATAAACATTGTCTTCTTTTAGCTGCTTTCTGTGATGGATTATTTATTTTTAACTAGCCTGTAATTTAGGTTTCATTTAATTTATATTTTGCTGCTAGGAGATGCACTAAATACAAGTGAAGAAAAAACTTAATTTAAGTTTTTTTTATTGCAAAGATTAGCAGCACTGTAGCATAACCTGAGTGTGAAAGCAGCACTCTGTTGATTTAATTTCGGATAAAAAGTTTTGGTACAATTTTATTTAAATTTTGCTTCATGGTGATGCACTGTGAAAAAGGAAAAATCGAACTCTGATGCAAGAATTTTTACATTAGCAGGAAAGAAGCATGACATGGAAGTTAAAGCAGTGATGTTTATTTATATGTGAAATTGAACCAATTAAAAGCAATTAATGAATAATTGTGATAATTAATTGTGATCTCAGTATAATCGTGATCGTCATTTTGGCAATAATCGTGCAGCCCTAGCTGAAAGTGGAGCTTGTGAAGTTTTCAGCTTTGTGATGGTCGATTACGACAAGCTGCGCTCTCTCCATAAAGTTACACATGTGGACAAGGATTTTTAAATTCTCTTTGCAGTAAAAGTTATTGCTGCCATAATTGTACCTGAGCGAGCTTGTCTTTTAGAAAATGGGCTCAGTTGATTTTTAAAAGCTGAGGGATAACAGTTAAATGTTCTGACAACCCAGAGGGCACACAAAAAGTCCTCTCACAACTGCTGCTCTGCTTTGCTTGAACTTCCTGTTTATTAGAGCCTCGGGGTGCTCATGCATTTTGATGCCAAGTGTTGAAAAGTGCTCTTTTTTGCGACTGGCTTTGTCTCAGAGGTTTTTTCTATCTTTCTGAGATGTGTTTTATTTTCTTACAGGGTGAACATTTGTGTAATTATGATTCTTGGCTGTTTTTTAAAAGCTTTCAAGTGCAATTTGGAACAAAAAATGGCCAAAAAAGACATAATTAAATCATGATTTACTCTGTTTGAATGGATGGATTATGGATTGTGTAAACGTGACTCATGAAGCAGTCAACCGGCTGATAGCTGTCCTCGCACTGACCCCTCATGGAGCCTGGCTGTATTGCTTTGTTCTGCTGGTTTTTCAAAAGACCGTGAGTGTGTGTAAGTGTGTGTGAGAGGTGAGAGGAGAGAGGAGAGAGGAGAGCTGTGAAATCTAAGATGCCTTGTAATGCTGTTGTGGTGTGGCTTTCTCAAAAGTGTTGCCGTTTGGCTGAAATCGTAATACCGATAAACACACACCTCTGGAATAACAACATGCCTGTGTGCGGTGTCAGCTTGCAGAGTTGTGTTGCTTGTGGCTGGAAATGTAAAATGACTGTCTTGGTGGTGCATATCACACATATCAGCAAACAACTTTTGCAAAGTGTTTTTGTGTCCGTTGCGTGCGTGTGACTGAATCTATTTTGTGTGAAGTGTGATTTTCTGTGTGTGTCTGCTTCTCTATGCCAGCAAACACCACTGTTCTCCACATCTAAGCAGAGCACAGTGCATAAATCGGGTCATGAATGTATCATTTCAGTGCCAGGCACACAGAACAGAATGTGCGTTTCCATCTCCTCCTGCTCCTCCCTACAGAGCTGTGACCGAAATTACCTTTTTGACTCACTGGCAATGACAGCTGGTAGTTTAGAAAATCCACCACAAATCCAGCATATTTTTTACTGGTCAAAATGCTAAATTGTCTTTTTGTGTTACATTTACATTTGTTTCAGTGCATTTTGTTGAGAAAGTGAGACACTATGTTGAATGAAGAAGAGACTAAAGTAAAATCTAAAATATTTTTTTTAAGATTTTGTACAACTCATCATCACAGCCTCAGTAAGTGTATATGTTCTCTCTGGTAAGCATTTATGCATTGTGTAAGTCTGGGCCCTTTATTATGCCTCCAAGCCAGCACTGTGACCTCACACATCATGTTTTTGGCCATAACTCATAAATCATACTCTAATTATGACAGTATTTCACACAAATTTCTAGTAGAATAAAATAGTGATTGTTTAGATACAAAAGGTCAGCTGCACTGTGACATCATAAATTTCTGCAAACATACTTTTTTGGCCATTACTCAGTGTTATATATCAGAAACAGAAGGGGAGACACTTGGTCACATACTAAATGAATGACCCTAATGTGGGCGTGCACATTTAAACTGTGCTGATTTTAGAGATCTTTTGTGCTGCCGAGGCCAAGATGTGTGTGAAGCATCCAACATTGATTATTCATTATGCATTAAGCATCTGGAGTAGTTTCAGAGTTCGCAAAGTTGACCAAAAAGTAAAGTGAGAGATCATGTGAAGGGATATGACAAATGTGCAACAAGCTTGGTGAATCACCAGACAACTGTAAGCAATAGTTTAGCTATTTGCATAGTATTATTTTTCCTGGCTATTATGGCTACTGTTACTGCGAACTGCATCCTAACAAAGTGATTAACAGTCAAGTTTTTTTAGCTGCATTAACTGAAAACTGATGTTTCAAAAAAGTCCAACTTATTTTAAAAAAAAAAAACACAAACCTTTTTCTTTTTTGATGCTTTTAAATGAATCATTACTATTTCTCACTGAATCTTTGATGTCTAAAAACTTAGAAACAGGACAGCCCTAATGCATATATAAATAAGTCATAAAAAAAATCAGATTAACCTTGAGCAAATTAGTTTGATTTCTTGCAATGAGTAACTGAACAAGACATGGCACAAAAAAAAACTAAAAAAAGTTACAAGAAAATTAGCTGAAAACAGGGGGGAAAAAAACAAACAATAAAATAAAAAAGACCTTTAAAAAATGCGGAAAAAATATATAGGTTTTTATTATTATTATTTTACTATTATATTATTTTAATTATAAATATAATTTTCTGGACCTTTTTTTAGGTAATTTTCTTTTTTTTCTTGCAGTTGTTGGAACATTTCTCACCTAGTTGGTATTTGCCATGTTTTAGCACAGCAAAAGAAAACTGATGTCAGTCCAGGTTAATAAAGTTCAACCTGTTGATAAATTAAAGTTTTTAAAACTACTCTTTATGGGAGTGGGGGAGCCTGAGGGAGCATTGCGTCACCTTGCCCCCCCCCCCAGGCTCTACTGTACTTTCCCTGTACACACAGTAAAAGCTGTACACATTTCCTTCCCTTCCAAGGTCCCAAATTGGAGCCTTACCAACCCACCCCTCTGGCAGGACAGGGCAAGGGCACCTTGGGGGGGGGTGTCGGGGCTAAAGGGGGTGGCGTCTATATTTAGCCCTAGTGGCAGGAAACAGAGACGGAGTACCCAGAGTGGGGTTAAAACACACCGCTCTGCTAGCGCCACCCTTGGATAGTATTAGTCTCACACAGCAGTTTTTAGACTCTTAAGATCTGAGCGGGCAGATAGAGCGCTTAGCACCAGAGAAAACTACAAGAGCCAGGTGAGTGAAGGGGAGCCGCGTTTGGTTAGTGGAATAGTTTGTGTCACGTCGGCCTTTGTGGGATCTTGTCAGGTCAGTGAGTGCTGGACAGCTGGTTTGTAATCCAACACCTTGCTGGCTCTCGGAGCATCTGAACACATATCTGCTCTGTTACTCTCAATACTTTTATAGTAGAGAATATGTTACAGAGGGTTTTCTGAGGGCTGCTTGTTGTGAGTCGTTAATCTGCTGTTTCGTTGGTGTGGGGGATTTTTTTTTTTTTTTTGCATCAGTTATAATTTGTGGGATTACTTGCTGTTAAATTGCTAATCCTGAAGTTGTTCTTTTTGTGACATCTGTGAAATTAAGTGCTAATTGCTGGGATGTTTCCACACTGAACATCTGAGGGATCAGCTGTCAGTCAGACACTGCGGGCTGTACTTTGATTTTTTTTTTCTTTGTATTTTCTGTTGATAATATTGGTTTTCTGAGAGTACATTTGTGGATGGAGATGTTGTGGATTGTTGGTGTTTGTCTCTGAATTAGGTGGCACAAAACTTTCTTCTGCTGCCAGTCTTGTGCCATTAATTTTTTTCCCTGCAGGGACGCTTTCTTTCCCTCGATTTGTCAGTGAGTGTTAACGTGTTGCGTTTCCTTCTTTGCCAGCTGATTAAAGAAACAAGCGGTAATGAGTAACATCCAGCTCTCTCTCATTATCGTGGCCATCACCCTTGTCATCATCCATCCTCTGCTCACTGGCAAGACGTCCATTAAAGTCTGAGTAAAAACCTCACAAGCAGCAGCAGCTACAGTTGTAAATCCGGCTGTAATGGAGCCATTAACTGAGATAACGAGAAAAATGCTCCTTTTTTTCTTTTTTAATGAGATCTGGTGACGGAGGACTGTCAGTTAAAAGTAACTAATTTGTCAGAGCGAGAAAAGGTTGACTGGGTTTATCGTCTTGCATTTATCTGCCTGCGGCTTATCTCGTATCACATTGCAGCCCCTTTTAAAAAAGAATACAGGGCCACTACGAAGTCCCTTCTTTGTGCCTTCTTGCATTTTTTACACAGAACCAAATGACGGCAACATCGTCCTGCTCCAGTGTGTGATTTTAGACAGCGTGCCAGCATCACAGAATTGAATGAGGCGTTATGGGTGTGACATTTAACACAAGAGCACCTGCCTCTTGTGTGACATAAAAATAACAATGGCATAACATGTCAGTAACATAATTTATTATGGCGTTTATGTGTTATGTATTGAATCTATTTTTTTTTTTATTATTATACTGTACCTCACGCCTAAAATTGCACTTAAGTCTTGCGCTGCTCTGTTTTGATTTTTGATTCAACCGTTGTTTTTAAATTTTTCTTTTGTGTTGAATTTTTTGCTTTTTAATTTTTTTCCATTGTTATTCACGTCAGTTTTGTTACTACCTTTTGTGGCTGCTTAAAGGCAAAACAACTCTGTCCCTGGATTCATGAGCGTAACTAATGCATTTCCTTAAATAGACAGTAAAGAAGCTGACGAATGGTTACCTATCACCTATCACCAGATATTTCCTACAGTTTAGCAGACATGGCCATGGCAAAAAAGCCTGAAGTTGAAAGCAGGGGCTACGACTTTAGGAGCGGTGGAAAGTTGGATATTTTTCCACTTATATCACAATTTTTTTAGTAACTTGTGATGTGAAAACAGGCTTGCCTCCAAATATATATTTCTAATTTTGACTCTATTCAAAAAGTTTGGACACCCCTGTTTGGTACAGAATGACAAAGCAATATAACAGCGCAATATTTCCACCTTGAACAGGCAGTATGAAGGAGCTACTGCCTGTTCAAGGCGGGAATATTGCACCACTATGCTGCAGTTATCCAACCTGTGAGCTAGCAACGGAGGTAACAATGCCAAATTTAGGTCTGTGTAAAACAGAGAACAAGAAAGAGGAGATCATGGGTGTAACATTTTGATGGCGTGCCATACATGTGCCTCACTGTGGGAGATTTAAAAAGCAGCTTAGTGGCTAACTCAAAGAAGAAGAACGTCCCCAAATTGGGAAAACATTTGGCAGCTCGTTATGATGAGATAAGCCGCCATATACCAGGGATGATAAATGATTGCTGTTGCTGCATATGCCACTGTTTTTATGAAGCGCTGCCGACCCAAATGTTATATGTCGCACTATAGTCTGATACTGTTGTGTTACATGTCACACCCATCACGCCTCTTTTGATTCCCTAATGCCGGCACGCTGTCTAAAATCACTTACTGGAGCTGAATGTTGCTGCCGTCGTTTGGTTCTGTGTAAATACTCAGTAGCAGGTCTGTGGTGTAATCTCTGCGTAAAACAGGCTGGTCGGTCCTCACAATGACATTTCTGCTTTTTTTGTGCACAACGTGTGCGGCTCATCTATCTTTGCAATCATGTGTGTGTTTGGTCTCATCCTCTGTGTGTGTGCATGTGATCAGGAAAGAGCTTAGACAACAGCTCGCTTAAGGCGCAGTCCAGCACAAGCTCCCAGCCAGATAGCTCTCAGGGCTCCTCAGCTGCTGTGCACTGTAAGTCAGCATGGCCGCCAAATGCATTCTGTAACACACACACACACACACACACACACAGACACACACACACACACTCATATGCTCTACCAGCAATTCACCTTGACTAAATCCTCCCTCGTGTGTATTCCATTCAGCATCCCTGCATGTATTAAAAGCATACATCTGCTGCCATTTAGCACCTCTAAATCCCTCTAGTACCCTGACTTAAACTGTGCTTTATTCCTCCATTAGAGTCCTCTCAGTCAGCGGCATTCCTACATCTCCTACTATCACACTAAAACACCCAATAACAACATAAATAGTCCGAAGGCAAGCCGTTATGAAAAACAGTGAAATGCTTTGTAGTATTTCTTTTCCTCTACTATCCAGTCTTCCCCTCCCCGTTCCTCCCACGCCACGTGTGTTCAGAGTAACTCGTTGTCTCCTTCCCATGGACGGACGTGGAATAGCAACACAATTCTGCTCCATGAGTCTGTGTCTCAGCATTGTTTTTCAGTTTCTAAGCATGATTTTTTTGTGTCTTCTATGTTTCCTTCACTGTCTGTGAGTCAGACTTTGTCTTGGAGAGCTCTAATGATACATCCAGCACCTTATTTTCACATTATATGAGATTTTATCGCTGTTTGTTCGATGAATCTCATGGTTTTTCATGTTCGAGAGTGGCCTGCTCATTTTAGTGCTCTCCAAGACAAGTATTTTCTCATCTGATTGGCCAAAATGCGGTGGTCAACCTTACAACCTGTTTAAACCAAATGAGAAAATGGGCTTGATTTCTGTCAAAAAAATGTTTTAAAAAAACCTGGAAAGCAGGCAATGAGCAGCTTAAAAAGATGTCCTAAAAATTAGTAGAAAAAAAACAAGAAAAAGGTAAAAAATTACATCCCAAAAAAAAGACAAGTAAAAGAACAAAATCAGGAAATGACCTGAAAAAGTACTAAATACTACTACAGTAGTAAATATAAAATAATAAATACAGGGTTCCTATGGTCATGGAGAACCACATTTTCCAGGCCTGGAAAAATGATTTAAATTATAAATTTTATCAATTAAATAAATGGGAACCCTGTAAATATAACAATAATAATAATACATGTTGGGGGGGGGTGTATTTTTCCTTAGCTATTTGAACATTTTCGAATGATTCTCTCTCTCTTTTCAGTCATTTTAATTCTAATTCTTTTCTTGTCACCCTATTCTAATTTTGTGCAATTTGTGGGACATTTTGTGCCAAGTTGCTGATTGCCTTCTTTTTGATGGAAATCAAACCAATTTGCTCAGTGTTTTTAAAGGTTTATGAAAGGCTTATGACAGGCGTCTGAATGCAGAACAAGAAAACTGATGTAGATCCAGGTTTCAGTGGGTTAAGTGCACTGTCTCCCGTGTTCCTCCTTTCATCCCTCCAAAACTCAGCCGCCGCAAAGTTTGCTGACCTGCTGGGCTCAGTGCGTAGGGGCTCAGGGCCCACGCCTGACGGGGAAGGGAGATCCTGCACTCCACCTCTCGCTGCTTTCTCCGCCCCCTCCCCTCCACACACCCCCGTCGTCCCCATGCAGAGTAAGTAGAAGAGAGAGGAGAAGAAGAACAGGGGGTGCTCAGTGGACGACCACCAGAATACAAAAAAAGTGGCAAAGACACTTAAAAAACATGAATCTTCCGTCTCTGTCCACATGCCAAGATGATGCATAAATAGATGGATTGATTCTGTCTTTCATTTCTCACTTTGAGAAAAGTAAGACAGCTTATTTCTAAGCTCTACATATCTTATTTCTAATGTTAATTGGTTTCTGGCTGCATCTTTGGAAATCCTTTTAAGGATTTTCTTTTGGACCAAACTTATATAATAAAGGGAGCTAAATCTACTAAAGCGACACCAACAAGATATTAAATTTTAAAACCACTTCACTGCTGCAGAATTACAATATATTGCTGTAATGAGTTTTTAATTAAAAGCTGACAATTTTCTGTTTTATTTTTTGGGACCAACACTTGGGATCAATGAAAGCCACAAAACTGTTGGTTAATGAAAAAATACATATAAAACCAAAACCAGTAGACCACTGAATCTTCCTCTGACTTAAGTTTTTAGTACAAAAGAGTGAAATATTAGTAGCAGTAGCAATAATGTAGAAACTGTAACTCAGCCTAACTTTCTTTATCTATCACCTTTTATACAAAGATGCAGCTTAAAGTGCTTCACGTGGAAAAACTGAAATAACACAGACACAATTTAAAGGATAAAACAAACAACAAACTTTTGTTGAAAACTACAAAGTTTTGCAAGACAAGAAAATAACTTTTTAATAAAGCAAAAAAACTTGACCCCAAAACATAATTGAAAGTTTATATAACATATAATGTGATCATATAATAATAATATACAAAAAATAAATAAATGAAACATATTGAAAAATAAAAAATAGGGATAAAATGGGGTAAAAAACAATAACTAAAACTTAAGATTAAGACTGTAATGTAACTCCAAATTAAAAAGAAATATTAAAAATATAGGTCTTTAATTTACTTATAAAAAAGCACTCTCACTTGTACTTTTTCAGAAACATAGAGCAGAATCCTTTAAATCTTCAAAAACAAGTAATGTAGTTTAAATTGTATGCAAATTTCTGAAGGGATTTCCTTGTTTCTTTTGTCTTTTATTTTCTAATCTATTCTTTTGCATTCCTCCACAACCCGTCGATCCTTCCTGCCTGGACGGCACTCAGTGTCTCGGCTCACAGACCTGGTAAGCAGTGTTCGCAGGGTGCCGGCGGCCCCTGCGCCCGAGAGCGACGCTGCACCGGCGCCGGTACCCAGCGCCAGGCCCACCCCTCTACCTGCACACACCACCTCCTCACCTCCCCCTCACTCCCCCTCCAGCCCCTCCCTGTCTTCCTCCCAGAGTGAGTACCGAGCATGACCCGCCCCGGCCTACGCGTGGTGGCCAATCACAAGACCTAATGAACTGACATGTCAGCGCCGGCCTGTGCGTGAGCGAGCGTGTTGAACAGTCAGTGTGTTCTGCTTTTGGTACATCGAGTAATGTTTGTTGTGTTTAACTGCTCTTTTGTCGGCTAAGTTGGAAACTGAACCGTCTGTGTGTGCTTTTCGCTTCAGAGCCTCATTAACCTTCTCTGCATTCACGGAGAGCGCTGCTGACTGCAGACGGATTTATGCATCGTTTGGTTGATTTTGGCTGGTTGTGATGTCTTTAAATGAGGGCTGTCGGCGTTAAAGTATTGATCACGACACGATTAAAGTTTGTGCATAATACGTCTTTTTCTTTCAATCCCGGCCGGCGTTCCTGTCTGTAAGAGGCTGAATCAGGCTCAGTCTCAAAGCAACACTGATACGGGTATCATACGAAACTAAAAGACCTGAAGAATCTGGTGGTACTTAGAAAAGGGGCTAAGTAATGCTCCAAATTTGGGCAAAATTTTGCAAGGAAAAACAGCATGGCTATTACACCGGGGTCCCTTGACCTCTGACCTCAAGATATCTCAATGAAAATGGGCTCTTTGGGAACCTTTACAGAAATGCCCACTTTATGCAAGTCCCTGTGTGAAATATGTAAGAATTGAATTTTAAACATGCAAAAATGTGATTCATGGGGGTGACCAGCAGCTCACCTGTTGCAGTGGGCAACCCATGTACAGAGGCTAGGTCCTGCCGCAGCGCCACAGGTTCAATTCCAACCTCGGCCCTTTGCTGCATGTCATCTCCTCTCTCTCTGCTTTTCACGCTATGACTGTGCTGTTGAAGTAAAACAGTTAAACTTTAGAAAATAATCATTAAAAAATGTGATTAATCGCAGTTCACTATTGATATTCAGGAATTACCTACAATTTTAAAAAATCAATTGTTTGACAGCCTTGCTTTAAAGACAACAGATGACGTAGCTTGCGGTGATCGAAGGAGTGTGTGCTTGTATTACGTTGGGGAGTTCAGGATCACATGATGAGCGATGGTTTCCACTGTTTGGGTGTGAATGTTTGATTTGATTTGTCAGGCATGTATGAGAAATGCATTCCCAAACTAATTCAAGACTGAATCAACTTGCATCTTCACAGACGTTTGTTTTACAGAATCCACGCTCAGCACAGTTAACGCTGTTTCACTATAAGCATATTTTTACTGCTGTTTGTTTAAATGACGAGAGAAGTTGAAACATGAGCTTCAGTTTTTCACAAATAACGGTGTCCTGAGTGATACTGAATGTGTGTTGCCTTTGCCTGAGCATCTGTGATGTTGTGTTAATAAATTGAAATGTTTTAAAATGAACGTCTCCCCATCTGTCCAACTTTTGCAATTACCTCAGTAACTCCTGCTTCTGTCCTCTGCAGCACGCAAACAGGAAATAATCAAGATCACTGAGCAGCTGATTGAGGCAATCAACAACGGAGACTTTGAGGCATACGCGTGAGTCTGCGTTTTTGTGTGTGGTTTGTGTTCAGATTTACAGATTAAAGTTATTGTTCGTCTTCAAAAATGCGTCTTTCTCTTTCCTCTGCAGGAAGATCTGCGACCCCGGACTGACTTCGTTTGAGCCGGAGGCGCTGGGCAACCTGGTGGAGGGGATGGACTTCCACAGATTCTACTTTGAGAACCGTAAGATTGATGGATTATTTGTGATTTTTTAAATCACTTCAGAGGTCACACTGTTGCAGTCCTGCTTCTAAATCAGGGGAAACTCACCTGCTTTGTATGTGGGCCTTTTTGTAAAATAACAGGAGGCCACGGGCCAGTTGTAGCAGCCCTGTATTTGTTTCTAGGATTTTAGGACATTTCCTGGATTTTAGGCAGTTTCTAGGACATTTCTAGCATTTTAGCATGTTCCTAGGATTCTAGAAAATGTCCCAGATTGTAGGACCTCTCTAGGACTCGAGGATGTTTGCAGGATTTTAGGACACATCCAGGATTTTACGATATTTCTCAGATTTTAGGAGATTTCTAGGATTTCTTCAGTCAGCTCTTGTCAGGCAGTCGAGCAGCGTTTTTCTTCTTTAAGAAATATTCACAGGAAGCATCAAATGAGGAATTTAATTTGAGATTTCACACTAAAGCTCCATCGTGAAAAAGCTGAAGATATTCTACTGCAGCTTTTTCGTAGTTGTTGTGCTGTCATAATTGTTGGTGTGTTTTCTCACTCAGTCTTTCTCCTGACACTGTTCCTGTCATCTTTTAAGTTTTGGCTAAGAACAGCAAGCCCATCCACACCACCATCCTGAACCCGCACGTCCACCTGATCGGCGAGGACGCGGCCTGCATCGCTTACATCCGCCTGACTCAGTTTGTCGACAACCAGGGTCGGCCGCGGTCCAGCCAGTCGGAGGAAACCCGCGTCTGGCATCGCAGAGACAGCAAGTGGCAGAACATCCACTTCCACTGCTCAGGCGCACCAGCTGCGCCACTCCAGTGAGGTATGGACTTCAGCACTGGGACAACTGGGAGTGAAGGTGTTTCTCTGAGAGCACGCTTGTGCTTTTTTGCTTTTGCAAAAATAAAGTGATCATAATATTCAGATATTTGGAAACTGGAAACAGTGCAGCAGTGTGACACACCTTGTCTGTGACAACCAATCACATCTGTTAAAAGAATATGTAATACCAAAAAGGGGAAAAAAAAACAACAAAAAGTGGAGTATTGATGTAATGCTGGTTTAAAATAGTTTCAGTCATATCAAGAGTGCATTACTATAACTTTTTGTAAGCAACAGCAAAAACTGACAATGTCATAATTGCATCATGAATTTGTAATGCCTCAGTGGCACACTCTCATTAAGGTAAAAGTTTCTGTACCCTCTTAGCTCAGGGTTGCTCTGAAAACTCTGAAAACTGCTCTGAATTCACTCCTGGGCCACTCTAAATCAATTTCAGTTTCATGTTTTATTCCCTTTTATTATTTATTTACTTATTTATTAATATATTTGTATATTTTAATAATGGCAAAATGATAATATAGGCTACCAAAATGTCTTTAAATAGCAGCAAAGACAAAATAAAAGTGATACAAATACAGATATGAAGAACATAAAATGGGAGTAGGTTTTATTTTTCTGAATGATTACCAGATGTTACGATAGCTCCTTTGTCCGCCACAGAGAGGGAAGTTTGTCCCAAAGCTTGCCGCTGTATTTATACTGTACATGTATTTATACTTCATTCAGTTGCAAGCGGAGTGACACACGGACGGAGTGAGAGTCGGTAGACCCTGAGCGTATTCTCATAATCTTTGTGAATCTGGCCCCTGATCTCTGTCCCATTTTAACTGTCACACATTTAATTTATTTGTTTTCCTCCTCAGGTTGAATGCCGTAGCTTTGTCTGTCAGGAGTGCTCTGCTGGAGAGCGAGGAGGAGGAGGAGGAGGAGGAAGGGATGAAAGAACAAGTCCAGTGTCGGTTTGGGGACAGGCCCTCCCTAACTGGACGCCCGGCCTCAACCCCCAGCATGCATCTCTTCTTATACTACTACTTTGTCTGTCCTACAACATCTTCTGACAAACAGCTAGACGTCCTTCACCCCTCCGGCTTCCTCTTCTTCCCTCTGGCACACTGGGTGATTGGCGGGCGGGGGTGGGGGTGTTTTCAGCACTTGGTGTGATTCCTTCCTCCCGTGTCCCCCACCCCCTCCCACCCCTCCGTCCCCACAATTTTTGTGACACCAACCCCTTTGTCCTCCTGTGAATCCACACTTGTGTGACATAAACACTGCACTGGAAATACAGTATGTAAAGTTTTAAGTAAAATCTATTATTATCATTACTATATTATTATTATTATTATGATTATTATTATTACACATTTGCAATTGTATATGTAATTTGTATAATTCAAAATTCTTGATGCCAGTGGTTTCTAGAGTTGAAGGAAATCTTTTTTTGTTTTTCTCTTTATCTTTCTAAGGAAGCATGTTTTTTTTCCCCATATTAACAGTGGCTGTTTTTTATTGTGGCTATTAAGTGGAAAACGATATTGGCAGTTTTTGTACTTTGCTTCTTGTATGTGAGCTATAATACTGCGCCCACACTCATGGTCAACATGTTTTTGTTTGTTTGTTTAAGGTTTTTCTTTTTTTTTTGGAAGGGGTGTGTCTGATGCTGCCATGTGTGAATGTAGAGAGTGAGTCTTTATATGTGAGTGTGTGTGCGTGATTGTGGTTGTGTAAGCCCGACATACACAGCGTGTGCTCGTCCAAACATATCGGCTCTGTCTGTGCAGTCGGAGGAACCTGTTGTTTTTTTCCTTGCTGCAGTGTGAAGGAGTTAGCTGAGCTCAGTGTCCTTCAGCCTCAGAAAGTGAATATTTCAAACTTAAAAAACAACGTTTTACAGAAAATATACTTTATTACCATCGTGGATGAAGCTGTAATGGTAGAACGCTCTGTGCTCTCAAAGCCTTAAATAATGAGGCGTAAAAAAATGACATTTTTTAGCAACAGTGTTCCCCTTTTTGTTCTCTGTCGCTGCCACCATGAGAAGAAAATCTGTTTCTCATGGCAAACGTTTCCTCAATATAACAAGATACTTAATGCTGGAGTGACATTTTGTGTTGTGAGGGCAAGAAACTGCATGTTATAAAAACCCATCCCCTTTCACATTATTACAAGTTTTATAAAGAGTATATACAGTATATATAAAGAAATGATTTGTATGTTAATAAGAACAAAAATATCATAGCCGATATCAGAGAAATAGACAATGCTTACTTTAAAGGAATCATTTTATTTTCATTTTGTAACAGAAGAAAAGCATCAGTCACACCTGTAGAGGTAAAAAATGAGGTATTTTTCATTAGTCATTGTATTACAACGTAGATATTGGTACGCACCAGTGGTGGAGGAAGTATTCAGATTCTTTACTTAAGTAAAAGTACTAACACGACAATAAAGTGGTTTAAGTGAAAGTAAGTAGGTATAATCAGGATTAGAAGTAAAATGACCCTGTCTAGAAAAATCTTTGCAAAAAGAAACTCTCAAAATAAATTAATTTATTTCCATATTTTCAATTAGCTAATTGATTAATCATTATTATTGGAGCAGTACGTGTAGTAACTGTAAGGTGGTTTAACTTTTCTTATGTTTAATGCAAAAAATTAATTTGGAAAGTAACTACAGCTCAGATAAATGTAGTAACATCAGTTACCTTCTTATAATTGTCGTATTTTGTCATGACAAGCTGGGCACTGCTTTTGGTCACAGCAGCAGTGCTTTGCTGCGTTCTCTCGCACAGCGATGATTCACACAAATCTCAGCGAGCACGAGTTCAGCCTTGGCCCCGTTTCCACCAGGAGCCTGTGTTTTGTTTTGTTTTTTTTGTGCTGTTTTTCTTTCGGCTAGTGGTGCTAAAAAGGTGCTCGTGGAGGGATGCGCTGTTGGTGGCTCCTGCTGTTGCTAGGCGACAGCTGAATACCCGCTTGAAGATCGGTGCGCTTTTGCTAAAAGTTGTGATATTTTTAACTCGATAAAATCTCTGGAACACAACAGCAGGACCCTTTTTGCTTAAATTTTACAATCGAAAAATGAAAAGAAATCTCTGAGGCTGCGTGACCTTAATTCCAAATTCACGGTGCAGAAAGCTGGTGCCACTGCCTGAAATGAACTGAATATAAAGCACATACACTTACACCCATATCAGTGATGAAGAATCAAAGGTGTGTGTTTGATTGATCAAAGGTGTGTGTGTGGAGTTTTCCGACGCACCACGAGTGCATAAATGTCTGCAGACTGTGAGGTTTATGTCAGACTCTCTGCTCTGGTTACTCTTTTCAAGGCAGTCATTTTCCACAGGGTGCAATATTTGTGTGTGTGTGTCTGCAAGCATGTACAGTGCATCTGTCGCTCTCAGTGTGTGTTCTTTACAAGCCTTGGGGGAGGGATATCAGAGTTGTGTGTGTGTGTGTGTGTGTTTTGTGAGAGATGGAAGGAAAAGGCTTTATTTTGGAAGACATTTTAGTCTCCTGCCTTCAGTCCAGGACTTTTATTTTTCTTATGATTTTTTTTTTTCATGTTTTTCATGTGTTATCAGCTTTTTATGATATGAAGTGCTTGTGCCAGGGGCAGCAGGATTAATCCGATGGACTTTGCAGCACTGAAAACTGTTTTTTTGTGGGGGTTTGACTTGCGATCAGCTCCTTTGTACTTTGCGCGTCCACCATTGGCTGCCTTCACGTTTGTCTCGCCCCTATTGGTCAGACCAAGATGTTAAAGAGACCGGGCAGTCGGTTTGGTGAATAGTCCTCAGGTTTCTATTTATTTTGAGTATTTATTTATTTATTTTAGTGGATATTTTTATTGTGCTTTACTCTCTTTAATTTGGTTTTGTACGGCTCATGCACTTGTGCAAGTACTGTCTGTCGTTCAAAGGGACACTGCTCCGTGTAAAACATGACTGTTTTTAAAGGGATAGTACACCCAATCTGCATCCTGCATGTGTTTTTTTTCTGTAACGACCAACATGGTGTGAATTTTCTGCTGTTTTTTCTGCAAATTTAGATTGAAGTTGTTTTCAACATTACGTTTTTTGCAGTTTTATGGTGTCCGTCGTTTACTTCCATTAGCTCATTACCACGTTGCCAGAGTGGGACATCTGTCACTTATAGGGTTGTATTTTGTGTGAACTATCCCTCCAAAAGCTTCATTGCCTTTTTTGAAGGTGATTAAGCTTCTTTTTTTTCCTTCAAATTAAGGTTTTTTTCAAGGTGAACCACTGAGTTGTTGTATTGTACTCGTGTCTCATCCAGTAACAGTGTTATTTGACCCTGTTCTAATGCTAAAAGGTCAAAGGTTACGTGAGGGCGTTCATGCGTGATCGTGCTAACCAGACGTGACCCTCATCCCCTGCCCCCCCCACCCCCCCCCCAAAAAAAGAAGAGATAGCAGCATGTACAGTACAAAAGTGTTGTTCTTCTGTTCTTCTTATAGTGTGTTTACTAGCCTTGAAAATCAGTATAATAGGATTCACATATTTAAAACGAGGGAGTTCACAGTATTACACAACTGCAACTAACTAGCAGCGTAGCTGGCATTTTCTTTGCATGACAGTCAACGGGACACTTGTTTTTTGGTGTTTTCCTTTTTATTTGTTTTTCTCATTTTCTACCGAATGCTCGACCTTTCTCTGTCTATTTTCTCAGCTTTTTAAGTGCATATAACTATTTTTGTCTCAAGATGATATAATGAAGAGGAATATTATGAACTGGATGATAATGATGTTAAAGACTGTGGCACTATGAGGATGTTGACAGTGATGATGATGTTATGAAGATTATTTGGCATGCTTTTCTCTGGGGCTCTGTGTTGTCAGTGCAGAACGGCGGCCTTTTGTACGTAGCTGAGAGAACAAAAGTGGCCGGTGCTTCGCTGAGGCTGCGTGTCACTTTGAGGAACGGCACTCGAGTCCAACTGAGCGATTAGAGGCAGCTCAAAGAGTGAGTGGAGCTCCAGCAGGGGGCACGGGCACACAAAGTAAAGCACAAACACACACGGATGGCACACTGATGCTTCTAATGTAGCTGCACAATAAGTTGACTTTAGTGTCAAATCTAACAGACAATCCAGTCAGAGACAACAGCAGTTTATCACTGTAGAATAAGAAAAAGCTTCCTTTTTTATTATTGATCAGGGCTGCACAATTATGACCAAAAAAACATTATGATCGTGGTGTTGATATCTGATTGTTTTTCCTCAGTAATCTTGGGGAACTAAATCATTCTCCTTTATTCCTCCATGGATGGATTAGCGAACAGGCCTACCAGGAACTAGACCAGGGCCCCCCTGGCTTTCACCTAAAAAATGTCACTCAAACTAAAATGAAGCGAGCAGGAAAAGACTCAAAATGACCACAAAAAGATGGAATCTAAGTAAAAGAGATGCTAAACGCCTCAAAAGACACAGACAGACTAACATGAAGAGGAAAAACAACCACAAAGAGACACAAAAGTACTCAAAAGTGATGACAGGAAGTGAAAGTAACTAAAAAGATACTCAAAATGACTACAGAGAGACACAAAAAGATTAACAAAAAAAACCAGTACTATAACAGCCTACACATAAAACTGCAAAGAGATGCAGAACGGATGCAAAGATTGAAATGTAAGAAGACAAAACATAAAAACATAAAGAGACACAAACTGACTTCAAAAAGATATAAAGCAAATTGTAAAAAAACGTGAACAAATTGCCTGGAAGAGAGCAAAGGAACTATTACAATAAAGTATTTATTAAAAAAAGATATAAAGCAACTAGAAAAAGACTTCAAATTACCACAAAAAAAAAACAACACATAAAATGACTAAAGAGGAGATTAAATAACTCCAGAGATGCAAAACAGCTGCAAAGGCACAGAAAGAGTTACAATTATTTTGATTATTTTTATTGAGAGACAAGATGTAAAGCAGCTCAAAAGAAACTCAAAATGACGACAAAGACACTCATATTACCATGAAGAGTCGCAAACTGACTACAAAGAGACACAAAATAACTACAAAGAAATGCTTCAAAAACAAAGAGAGACTAACTGAGACTCCAACTACAAATGGACTCAAAATGTCTAAAAAGAGGTGCATAAAAATGACAAAGAAAGAAACCTCGTACACAGACTGCTAAGAGATGCTAAACAATAACAGACTCAAAATGACCATAAAGACTGATAAAACAAAGACTGCAAAAAGAAGGAAAACTACTACAAAAAGACATAAAATTACTTCAAAGAGAATAAGTGCAACTACAAAGATACTCAAGACAGCAGCTAAAAAACTATAAAATCAGTGTTTCTGCTCCTGTGGAGGGGTGGTGGGGCCCTCTGCGTCAGTGCCCAGGGGTCCCATTTTCTCATAATGCGCCCACGATTCATCGTATATTAAAAACTTGTTTTTTTTACTTTCTTGAAATGAAATGTACAAACACCACTGAGAAACGCTGATTCTCTGTGAACGCTCAAAGCCAAAATCATGATAGAGAAGGATTAATTGTGCAGCCCTACATGTAAACTACAGTACCTGTCTCTTTAGGTCAGTGTGAGCTCTGCTGCCCTCCTGTCAGCTCTTTAGTCAGACGAAGCGTTACTGAGATAAACTCTGAACCTCTGCCATCGTCTTTCTCCAGCCAGCGACGAAGTTGCGCTGACAGCACTGAGTTGGCTTCTCTTTCTACGGTGTCTTTCACTCTTTCTCCCATTCCCTCTGTTTCCTACCCGATTCAATCATTTCTCTGCAGTCGGCTCTTTCTAGTTTCCCCTCGTCTCTTTTTGTCGCTTTGGGTTTCTTCTGTATATTAATATTAATCCTCTAGTTCTCTGATTCTTCGGATTATTGCTCTGTTCTCTTACGTGCTACACGTGTTTCTATAACTTCAAGAAAATGTGTTAAGGTGTTATCAATAAAATGATCATTTAAATAGAAAGTGAATCTGTTTCTGTGTTTGCAAACACATCAAATTGCTTTGATTTTTATTCATAGTAGTAACTCAGGATCAAAGTACTCTCATTGTTTTGACCAGAAGTGTTTAAATACAACATAAAGTGGATCCACAGTGTAAAAATCCTGCAGCTCATCCAACACTGACTCAGGTGCTGATGTGTCGTTTCACATCTAACGGACGATTCACAGAAACAATCAGCAGCTCCACCTTAAATGCTCAAGACTTATGAACTAAAAGTTGCTATATAATCATAAAGATAAAGATAAATAGACCAATGCTGGCAACCTTTAAAATTCAACCTCCAAAACTCAAAGACGAGGTCGGAGCTTTGGAGTCAATATTTTCAATACATATGGATGAATAATGTAAGTGAAGTTGTTTAACTGCCACTTATACTTATTAATCTGTGCTGGTGCCAATATCCCAAAGAGGAATCAAACATTTGCTCAAATTCTAGGTTTAAATGTTTTTATTTATTTATTTTTTGGTATTCCAGATGTTTTTTCAATCAATAAAACATCAGCACATTAATTGATAACAGAAACAGTCTTTAGTTGCACCCTTAATCCACACAGTCTTAAAGTCAGCACTTGATGGGCCTGTAACATTTTGTCATATTACAATATTGGTTATATTAACAGACCTTCTGCATTAGTGTGATAAAGCACCCTTTAACCCCGACTTTTCAGTATGTATTTTACAACAGTAGCCAAAAATATACATTCCTATGTGGCGATTATAAACAAAAGTTCATGTAAGTCACACGAATGTCCAGAAAATTGTCAAATCTTCAGCATATCACAATATTTACTGAAATCAAGATAGAAAATGCAAAATAAAAGATTAGAATCATATTGTCCAAAAACAGGTGAATTATTACACCAACATTTACTATTTGGTCATTTCTGCACAGTAAATATTTTGTTAATTATTTTAAAACTTCAAAATGTGAAAATGCAAATTTGATGTTGTTGCTCATCCCTTGAACATGTGCAAATAAAATTAAAAGCTGAACATTACAATCAAATTATTACATGAAATCTACTCAGCCAAGTCCCACCACCATTTTGGCAAAAGAGCCTCAGAAACATTTCTTTGCCTTAATTTAGGTAAAAGTTTCTCATTCTGTACTACGAAAATATATATTTTTTTTAATCGAACATTCCTGATATTAAAAAAGAAACTTTGGATCCTTGAATCACTTAGACCTCACGTCCTCCCTGAGCATCACACACAAACATCAGTTTGACAGATTTTGATTTCAGCAGTTTTAGCATCACCAGCTGGTCCAATACCAAAATATGGGAAGAGTTTCTCAGTGAAAGTGTCTCTGTGAGTGTAGATGTGAGTCATGTCTTCAGGGTCGTAGAAGGACACCTCCCCCCTGTCATAGTCCAGCTGGACTCTGATCCTCTGAAGACTCTTCTTCACTGGGACAGTCTTACCAGCTCCATCAGTGTATTTTCCTCTGAGGAGTGATAAACACCAGATTCCATATTTTGGTGAAGCATAACTCTCTCCCTTCCTGTCAGCTGACTCTTTCGCCAAACCAACAAGCCAGCGAGGATGGTCTCCCACCTCCACGTCCCAGCTGTGTTTCCCTGAGCTGAAGCCCTCAGAGCCCAGAACATTTACATACTTGGTGTGTCTCTCTGGATTATCAGGAAGCTGCTGCTTTGTGTCTCCATTTCTCACACTGGTCAGATCATCAGACAGATAGAGTCTGCTGTGTGCAGTGTTTGGGTCCAGAATGACAGGACTGAAGTGGACCTTGTCCCTCATCTTGTCCCAGACCCTGAAGGACAGGTTGCCCAGGTGTTTGGCCACATCTATCAGCGCTCCTGAGAGCAGCTGTGGATCTGACAGTGAGCTCTGGACTCTGGCTCTGCTCTGAGTGTCTTTATAACTGCTGAGGAACGCCACGTTGTGTTTCTGCAGCTCTTCTTCAACAGCACAGATACTGTCTGACAGAGAGGAGATCTGCTCCTCAATCATCCTCATCTCTCTGCTCAGAGTCCTCCTCTTCTGCTCCTCTTCCTCCCTCAGAGCTGCCAGTCTGGACTCCTCTTCCTCTTTCAGGAGCTGGTGGAGCTTGTTGAACTCTGCTCTGATCTGTCTCTCTGTGGACAACAGCTGCTTCTTGGAGTGTTGACTCACTTCTCTGTATGTTTTCTGCACTTGTTCATATTCGTCCCTCTTGTCCTGCAGAGACTTTAAGTCAGATTTCAGCGCGTCCTTCAGCTCACTGACTGCTTGTTCTACAGGAACCACCTTGTGACTCTGGTGGAGAGAAAACTCACAGACAGGACAGACAGCTCTGTCTTCATCCTTACAGAATAATTTAGTCTCATTTTGATGTTTACTGCACACAGACATTAGTGTCTTCTCTCCTTTTTCTGTCTCAGATGATCCAGTTTTCAGTCTCTCAGCAAAAGAGTCAGCCAGTTGCTTCAGACTAAAGTTCACTCCTAGAATGTCCTTTGAGGATTTTCTTTTACAAATGGGACAGTTTTTGTTTTTAGTTTGTTCCCAGAATTGTTTCAGGCAGCTTGAACAGAAGTTGTGGTTGCAGCTCAGAGACACAGGATCTCTGAAAGTCTCTGAACACACATGGCAGCTCAGGTAACTTTCAAAAAGAGCTGTTTTCTCAGCCATTTGCTCTGATATGTAGATTATCCTTTAACAGCAAGACTCACCTAATCTGTGTCCCTTTGAGTTTTAGATTTCAGTCCTTCTGACGTGTTTTTTTGTAGAGATCTGTCACCCTGTAATGGCGTCTCGGCTCTGTTCAGCAGTGATGAATTCAGATTTTAATTTCACTTTCCATTATTCAGAAGTATAACTTACAGTTGACATTTCATTTTCTGACCAGCAGATGATGCTATTTTAACAATTAAAAGAATTTACTGTGATATTCGACATTAAGTAAATTGTTCCTTGTAATGTAAAAATGTATCACCATGTCAAATTATGTGCCTTATAACCTGTTTAAACCATAAAGTCTTTTTATTTTATTAAATAACAATGTACTCTCTCAGCAGCGTGAAAAATAATGTAAAGAAAGATTTCTATTTATAGAAAGATGTAATGGTGAGGAAAAAGCATTTCCTCTTGAAGCACACAATCATATTTTAACAGAAAATAAGCAAATTCTTAAATATGAAATAACCAGATCTGAATCAGAATAAAAAAAAATACTGTATTGATCCTGGGGTGGTTGGGAATTATGGTCTGATAGAGTTGCTTTGAAACATAGAGAATGAAATAAGTAGAAATAAAAAGTAAATATGTTAAAACTAGAATATAAAATATTTCCAATATAAAATATGCATTAAAAAAACCTCCTGAACAAAAACCACCTCAGGAATAATCACCAGGAGAAGTGTCAGCTGGTTACAATCTGCAATCTTCACTACTAGATACCACAAAATCTCTAAAATTTTAGGCACTGTTCCTTCAAGAAGTCCTGGATTTAACACCACTCCAATGATGTCATCACACCATATTTGGTCATAATGATGTCAATAACAATAAAATATTTCTAGCCTAAAGCTTTTTTTTGTAAAATTAAAGAAAAGTTGACCAACATTCATTAGATAGTTAATACGCACTGTGTATAAACCCCCCGTTTCTCCAGCGTTTTGGACTATTCCATATCACCCCTATCAGCGGCACTAATGGACTCTCCCATGTTGCACCTTGTGTGTTCAGCGGGATCCTCGGTGTTTAGCTGAGTACCGACAGGTCGGTGCTTCTTTTGTTTGTAGCTAAATTTCTGCGTGTATGAAACTCTACGTCGGCATTTATCGTTGTTTTAGTTAAATAATTGAATGGTTCAGTCCCAAACATCGTAGTTATCGCTAAATATAAAGTTAACGCAGCTAACGGTTAGCACTACTTTAAGCTAACGCTGGAGACCTGAAGGCAGCACGCTACATGCTACATTTCTGTCTGTGGTCGTGTTATTTTGATATTATACTCCTAAATTTTGGGCCAGTTTGTGTTTTAAATATTTATTATTTGTTGTTGATATTTAAGTTGTTATTTGTTTAAGGTTGTTTTTGCACCACATTGTCATATTGTATCAGTTTTCAGCCCTTTAAAACCTGAACAAACTGTTTTGACTTATTTTAAAAACATGAGTACAAAGCAATAAGCTACTGAACAAGACACTTCAAAAATTAGGAGAAAACTAGCTAAAAAAAATAAAGTGACAAGAAAATTACCTGAAAATAAGCAAAAACATTTAAGTAAAAGTTAGACAGATGAGGAAATGACCCCCAAAACTGAAAAATGTACAAATATAGATGCATGCATTTTTCACTAGATTTTTTTAAATGTATCTTTTTTCCTCTGTTTTCAAACTCATTTTCAGGTCGTTTTCCTGTCACCTTTTACTGATGTCTTGCGATTTGACAAAAAATTGTTCCCATGTTGCTTTTTTTCCCCTTTTTCATCATGTTTTTGAAAAAATCCCAAAGAAAAAAAAACTTGCTCATGTTTCAAGGGTAAAACAGCTTGTGAAAGGCATCTAAACGCAGTACAGGAAAACTGATAATTATCCCTGTGTGGTTATGCTGCACCGATGTTTAGCCAATAGTGGAAGCAAAAAACAGCTAATCGTACATTTATTCACCACTCTACTCATCTACAGTATGTTGATGTAGAAGGACGGGGCTTTGCTGTTTTAATATTCCCTATACAGAGATAAATTTTTTGTTTTTTTGCTATGTGTTTTCAGATTACACATGTTCTGCTGAAACTCGAGTTAAGTCCTGGACAGCATTTCTTCATCACAGTCGGTGTCCTGCACCTTCAAACAGAGGACAGGAATAAAGACTGCAGCACGCCACTGAATGTGCAAACAGTGTCCTTCACCACCTGTATGCATTTCTACATTTCACAGTACAGGTGAGTGTATTTTTTTACCAGCACCAACAGAAACTGCAAGAATGAGAAACAAAAAAGGAAACATACATTTGACTTTGTAGCAATTTTTATTCACAACATGAACATGAAGATACTACACTAACACAGAATAACAGTCAGCCTCTTAAGTGCTCAAAAATTCAATCTTATATTTTTTTCTGAGGTTATTATATTGAATAAAAAAATTAACCAACACAGTGATCAAGAGGTAGAGTCACTTCTGATTGTTTCACAGATAACCGTTAACTACCAGACCCCTTAATAAAGGTCAGGTATTAGTAAAGCTGTGCAGGGAAAAAATATTATACAGCAAAAAATTGTGACATTAAGTGGAAATAAAATGATCGAAATACTCACAAGCCTGTAGAAAAAATGTGTGCTCTGTCTCCACCTTGCGGAGCTATGTATACAGATTGAAAATTATACATGAACAACATCAACTTGATAAGTATGGTGTCTGTAAAAATATTTGCTCAAAGTGACATAAAATGCATGACACGATTTTGCAAACTGTCAATCATTGTTGAACATCAATACTAAACTGCAAAAAAAAAAAACAACTGAAGAAACTGAAGCATTTATTTGTGAAAGTCAGACCCTGTGAAACACAATAAAATACATTTTAGGATGAGGTTTCCTGTGATTACAGGATTTCAAGTAAAAGCTGTTTTTGCATGCAAACTTATGGTTGCTGCTCATCCATGGAGAAAAAAACAGAATTTAAAGTTAAAAAACACAAGAACATGAAATCTACTCGGCCAAGTCCCGCCAACATTTTGGCAAAAGAGCCTCAGAAACATTTCTTTGCATAAATTTAGGTATACATTTCTCATTCTGTACCAGGAATTTTTTTTTTTTTTTTTTATCAAACAACAATCAGGGAATGTGTTTCATCATGCAGTTTGTTAAAAAAAATTTCAAATAACAGACCTCACACTTATAAAGATCTAGCTGGAATTGTCTGCAACTGTTAAACAAAAGAAAACATTCCTGATATTAAAAAAGAAACTTTGGATCCTTGAATCACTTAGACCTCACGTCCTCCCTGAGCATCACACACAAACATCAGTTTGACAGATTTTGATTTCAGCAGTTTTAGCATCACCAGCTGGTCCAATACTGAAATATGGGAAGAGTTTCTCAGTGAAAGTGTCTCTCTGAGTGTAGATGTGAGTCGTGTCTTCAGGGTTGTAGAAGGACACCTCCCCCCTGTCATAGTCCAGCTGGACTCTGATCCTCTGGAGACTCTTCTTCACTGGGACAGTCTTACCAACAACATCAGTGTATTCTCCTCTGAAGAGTGTTAAACACCAGACTCCATATTCTGGTGAAGCATAACTCTCTCCCTTCCTGTCAGCTGACTCTTTAGCCAAACCAACAAGCCAGTGAGGATGGTCTCCCACCTCCACGTCCCAGCTGTGTTTCCCTGAGCTGAAGCCCTCAGAGCCCAGAACATCTGAATACACAGTGCATCTCTCTGGATTATCAGGAAGCTGCTGCTTTGTGTCTCCACGTCTCACACTGGTCAGATCATCAGACAGACAGAGCCAGCGGTCTGCAGTGTTTGGGTCCAGAATGACAGGACTGAAGTGGATCTTGTCCCTCATCTTGTCCCAGACCCTGAAGGACAGGTTGCCCAGGTGTTTGGCCACATCTATCAGCGCTCCTGAGAGCAGCTGTGGATCTGACAGTGAGCTCTGGACTCTGGCTCTGCTCTGAGTGTCTTTATAACTGCTGAGGAACGCCACGTTGTGTTTCTGCAGCTCTTCTTCAACAGCACAGATACTGTCTGACAGAGAGGAGATCTGCTCCTCAATCATCCTCATCTCTCTGCTCAGAGTCCTCCTCTTCTGCTCCTCTTCCTCTCTCAGAGCTGCCAGTCTGGACTCCTCTTCCTCTTTCAGGAGCTGGTGGAGCTTGTTGAACTCTGCTCTGATCTGTCTCTCTGTGGACAACAGCTGCTTCTTGGAGTGTTGACTCACTTCTCTGTATGTTTTCTGCACTTTTTCATATTCGTCCCTCTTGTCCTGCAGAGACTTTAAGTCAGATTTCAGCTCGTCCTTCAGCTCACTGACTGCTTGTTCTACAGGAACCACCTTGTGACTCTGGTGGTGAGGAAACTCACAGGCAGGACAGACAGCTCTGTCTTCATCCTTACAGAACCAATAAGGGACATCTTGATGTTTAACACACACCACCTCCTCTTTCTCTGTTTCTTTTTCTGTCTTAGATGATCCAGCTTTTTGTCTTCCTTCAAAGGAGTCAGCCAGTTCCTTCAGTGCAAAGTTCACTTCAGGATCTGATTTTGAGGATTTTCTTTTACAAATGGGACAGTTTTTGTTTTTAGTTTGTTCCCAGAATTGTTTCAGGCAGCTTGAACAGAAGTTGTGGTTGCAGCTCAGAGACACAGGATCTCTGAAAGTCTCTGAACACACATGACAGCTCAGGTAACGTTCCAAAAGAGCTGTTTTCTCAGCCATTTGCTCTGATATGTAGATTATCCTTTAACAGCAAGACTCACCTAATCTGTATCCCTTTGAGTTTTAGATTTCAGTCCTTCTGATGTGTTTTTTTGTAGAGATCTGTCACCCTGTAATGGCGTCTCGGCTCTGTTCAGCAGCGATGAATTCAGATTTTAATTTCACTTTCTTCTTCAGAAGTATAACTTACAGTTAACATTTCATTTTCTGACCAGCAGATGATGCTATTTTAACAATTAAAAGAATTTACTGTGATATTTGACATTAAGTAAATTGTTCCTTGTAATGTAAAAATGTATCACCTTGTCAAATTATGTGCCTTACAACCTCTGTTTGAACCATGAAGTCTTTTTATTTTATTAAATAACAATGTACTCTCTCAGCAGCGTGAAAAATAATGTAAAGAAAAATTTCTGTTTGTGCAAAGAATTAAGATGTAATGGTGAGGAAAAAGCATTTTCTCTTGAAGCACACCAACATATTTTAACAGAAAATAAGCAAATTCTTAAATATGAAATAACCAGATCTGAATCAGAATAAAAAAAATACTGTATTGATCCTGGGGTGGTTGGGAATTATGGTCTGATAGAGTTGCTTTGAAACATAAAGAATCAAATAAGTAGAAATAAGAAGTAAATATGTTAAAATTAGAATATAAAATATTTCCAATATAAAATATGCATTAAAAAAACCTCCTGAACAAAAACCACCTCAGGAATAATCATCAGGATAAGTGTCAGCTGGTTACAATCTGCAATCTTCACTACTAGATACCACAAAATCTCTAAACTTTTAGGCACTGTTCCTTCAAGAAGTCCTGGATTTAACACCACTCCAATGATGTCATCACACCATATTTGGTCATAATGATGTCAATAACAATAAAATATTTCTAGCCTAAAGCTTTTTTTTGTGAAATTAAAGAAAAGTTGACCAACATTCATTAGATAGTTAATACACACTGTGTATAAACCCCCCCGTTTCTCCAGCGTTTTGGACTATTCCATATCACCCCTATCAGCGGCACTAATGGACTCTCTCATGTTGCACCTTGTGTGTTCAGCGGGATCCTCGGTGTTTAGCTGAGTACCGACAGGTCGGTGCTTCTTTTGTTTGTAGCTAAATTTCTGCGTGTATGAAACTCTACGTCGGCATTTATCATTGTTTTAGTTAAATAATTGAATGGTTTGGTCCCAAACATCGTAGTTATCGCTAAATATAAAGTTAACGCAGCTAACAGTTAGCACTACTTTAAGCTAACACTGGAGACCTGAAGGCAGCACGCTGCATGCTACATTTCTGTCTGTGGTCGTGTTATTTTGATATTATACTCCTAAATTTTGGGCCAGTTTGTGTTTTAAATATTTATTATTTGTTGTTGATATTTAAGTTGTTATTTGTTTAAGGTTGTTTTTGCACCACATTGTCATATTGTATCAGTTTTCAGCCCTTTAAAACCTGAACAAACTGTTTTGACTTATTTTAAAAACATGAGTACAAAGCAATAAGCAACTGAACAAGACACTGTTCAAAAATTAGGAGAAAACTAGCTAAAAAAAAACCCCCTGAAAATAAGCAAAAACATTTAAGTAAAAGTTAGACAGATAAGGAAATGACCCCCAAAACTGAAAAATGTACAAATATAGATGAATACATTTTTCACTAGATTTTTTTAATTTATTTTTTTTCCTCTGTTTTCAAACTCATTTTCAGGTCGTTTTCCTGTCACCTTTTACTGATTTCTTGTGATTTGACAAAAAATTGTTCCCATGTTGCTTTTTTCCCCCATTTTCATTGTGTTTTGAAAAATCCCAAAGAAAAAAAACTTGCTCATGTTTCAAGGGTAAAACAGCTTGTGAAAGGCATCTAAACGCAGTACAGGAAAACTGATAATTATCCCTGTGTGGTTATGCTGCACCGATGTTGAGCCAATAGTGGAAGCAAAAAACAGCTAATCGTACATTTATTCACCACTCTACTCATCTACAGTATGTTGATGTAGAAGGACGGGGCTTTGCTGTTTTAATTTTCCCTATACAGAGATTAATTTTTTGTTTTTTTGCTATGTGTTTTCAGATTACACATGTTCTGCTGAAACTCGAGTTAAGTCCTGGACAGCATTTCTTCATCACAGTCGGTGTCCTGCACCTTCAAACAGAGGACAGGAATAAAGACTGCAGCACGCCACTGAATGTGCAAACAGTGTCCTTCACCACCTGTATGCATTTCTACATTTCACAGTACAGGTGAGTGTATTTTTTTACCAGCACCAACAGAAACTGCAAGAATGAGAAACAAAAAAGGAAACATACATTTGATTTTGTAGCAATTTTTATTCACAACATGAACATGAAGATACTACACTAACACAGAATAACAGTCAGCCTCTTAAGTGCTCAAAAATTCAATCTTATATTTTTTTCTGAGGTTATTATATTGAATAAAAAAAATAACCAACACAGTGATCAAGAGGTTGAGTCACTTCTGATTGTTTCACAGATAACCGTTAACTACCAGACCCCTGAATAAAGGTCAGGTATTAGTAAAGCTGTGCAGGGAAAAAATATTATACAGCAAAAAATTGTGACATTAAGTGGAAATAAAATGATTGAAATGCTCACAAGCCTGTAGAAAAAATGTGTGCTCATCTCCACCTTGCGGAGCTATGTATACAGACTGAAAATTATACATGAACATCAACTTGATAAGTATGTTGTCTGTAAAAATATTTGCTCAAAGTGACATAAAATGAATGACACGATTTTGCAAACTTTCAATCATTGTTGAACATCAATACTAAACTGCAAAAAAAAAAAAATAACTGAAGAAACTGAAGCATTTATTTGTGAAAGTCAGACCCTGTGAAACACAACAAAATACATTTTAGGATGAGGTTTCCTGTGATTACAGGATTTCAAGTAAAAGCTGTTTTTGCATGCAAACTTATGGTTGCTGCTCAACCATGGAGAAAAAAACAGAATTTAAAGTTAAAAAACACAAGAACATGAAATCTACTCGGCCAAGTCCCACCAACATTTTGGCAAAAGAGCCTCAGAAACATTTCTTTGCCTTAATTTAGGTAAAAGTTTCTCATTCTGTACTACGAAAATATAAATATATTTTTTTATCATTGAAAACATTCCTGATATTAAAAAAAAACTTTGGATCCTTGAATCACTTAGACCTCACGTCCTCCCTGAGCATCACACACAAACATCAGTTTGACAGATTTTGATTTCAGCAGTTTTAGCATCACCAGCTGGTCTAATATTGAACCATGGGAAGAGTTTCTCAGTGAAAGTGTCTCTGTGAGTGCAGATGTGAGTCATGTCTTCAGGGTCGTAGAAGGACACCTCCCCCCTGTCATAGTCCAGCTGGACTCTGATCCTCTGGAGACTCTTCTTCACTGGGACAATCTTACCAGCTCCATCAATGTATTTTCCACTCAAGAGTGTCAAACACCAGATTCCATATTTTGGTGAAGCATATCTCTCTCCCTTCCTGTCAACTGACTCTTTAGCCAAACCAACAAGCCACTGAGGATGGTCTCCCACCTCCACGTCCCAGCTGTGTTTCCCTGAGCTGAAGCCCTCAGAGCCCAGAACACCTGTATACCTGGTGTGTCTCTCTGGATTATCAGGAAGCTGCTGGTCTGTGTCTCCACATCTCACACTGGTCAGATCATCAGACAGATAGAGCCAGCGGCTTGCAGTGTTTGGGTCCAGAATGACAGGACTGAAGTGGACCTTGTCCCTCATCTTGTCCCAGACCCTGAAGGACAGGTTGCCCAGGTGTTTGGCCACATCTATCAGCGCTCCTGAGAGCAGCTGTGGATCTGACAGTGAGCTCTGGACTCTGGCTCTGCTCTGAGTGTCTTTATAACTGCTGAGGAACGCCACGTTGTGTTTCTGCAGCTCTTCTTCAACAGCACAGATACTGTCTGACAGAGAGGAGATCTGCTCCTCAATCATCCTCATCTCTCTGCTCAGAGTCCTCCTCTTCTGCTCCTCTTCCTCCCTCAGAGCTGCCAGTCTGGACTCCTCTTCCTCTTTCAGGAGCTGGTGGAGCTTGTTGAACTCTGCTCTGATCTGTCTCTCTGTGGACAACAGCTGCTTCTTGGAGTGTTGACTCACTTCTCTGTATGTCTCCTGCACTTGTTCATATTTGTCCCTCTTGTCCTGCAGAGACTTTAAGTCAGATTTCAGCTCGTCCTTCAGCTCACTGACTGCTTGTTCTACAGGAACCACCTTGTGACTCTGGTGGAGAGAAAACTCACAGACAGGACAGACAGCTCTGTCTTCATCCTTACAGAACAATCTAGGCTCTTCTTGATGTTTACTGCACACAAACATTAGTGTCTTCTCTCCTTTTTCTGTCTCAGATGATCCAGTTTTCAGTCTCTCAGCAAAAGAGTCAGCCAGTTGCTTCAGTCCAAAGTTCACTTCAGGATCTGATTTTGAGGATTTTCTTTTACAAATGGGACAGTTTTTGTTTTTAGCTTTTTCCCAGAATTGTTTCAGGCAGCTTGAACAGAAGTTGTGGTTGCAGCTCAGAGACACAGGATCTCTGAAAGTCTCTGAACACACGTGGCAGCTCAGGAAACTTTCAAAAAGAGCTGTTTTCTCAGCCATTTGCTCTGATATGTAGATTATCCTTTAACAGCAAGACTCACCTAATCTGTGTCTCTTTGAGTTTTCGATTTCAGTCCTTCTGATGTGTTTTTTTGTAGAGATCTGTCACCCTGTAATGGCGTCTCGGCTCTGTTCAGCAGCGATGAATTCAGTTTAATTTCACTTTCCCTTCTTCAGAAGTATAACTTACAGTTGACATTTCATTTTCTGACCAGCAGATGATGCTATTTTAACAATTAAAAGAATTTACTGTGATATTCGACATTAAGTAAATTGTTCCTTGTAATGTAAAAATGTGTTTAAACCATAAAGTCTTTTTATTTTATGAAATAACAATGTACTCTCTCAGCAGCGTAAAAAATAATGTAAAGAAAGATTTCTATTTATAGAAAGATGTATAGGTGAGGAAAAAGCATTTCCTCTTGAAGCACTCAATCATATTTTAACAGAAAATAAGCAAATCCTTAAATATGAAATAACCAGATCTGAATCAGAATTAAAAAAATACTGTATTGATCCTGGGGTGGTTGGGAATTATGGTCTGATAGAGTTGCTTTGAAACATAAAGAATCAAATAAGTAGAAATAAGAAGTAAATGTGTTAAAACTAGAATGTAAAATATTTCCAATATAAAATATGCATTAAAAAAACCTCCTGAACAAAAACCACCTCAGGAATAATCACCAGGAGAAGTGTCAGCTGGTTACAATCTGCAATCTTCACTACTAGATACCACAAAATCTCTAAAATTTTAGGCACTGTTCCTTCAAGAAGTCCTGGATTTAACACCACTCCAATGATGTCATCACACCATATTTGGTCAAAATGATGTCAATAACAATAAAATATTTCTAGGCTAAAGCTTTTTTTGAGAAATTAAAGAAAAGTTGACCAACATTCATTAGCTATTTAATACGCACTGTGTATAAACCCCCCGTTTCTCCAGCGTTTTGGACTATTCCATATCACCCCTATCAGCGGCACTAATGGACGTTGCCAGAGTGGGACATCTGTCACTTATAGGGTTGTATTTTGTGTGAACTATCCCTCCAAAAGCTTCATTGCCTTTTTTGAAGGTGATTAAGCTTCTTTTTTTTCCTTCAAATTAAGTTTTTTTTCAAGGTGAACCACTGAGTTGTTGTATTGTACTCGTGTCTCATCCAGTAACAGTGTTATTTGACCCTGTTCTAATGCTAAAAGGTCAAAGGTTACGTGAGGGCGTTCATGCGTGATCGTGCTAACCAGACGTGACCCCCATCCCCTGCCCCCCCCACCCCCCCAAAAAAAGAAGAGATAGCAGCATGTACAGTACAAAAGTGTTGTTCTTCTGTTCTTCTTATAGTGTGTTTACTAGCCTTGAAAATCAATATAATAGGATTCACATATTTAAAACGAGGGAGTTCACAGTATTACACAACTGCAACTAACTAGCAGCGTAGCTGGCATTTTCTTTGCATGACAGTCAACGGGACACTTGTTTTTTGGTGTTTTCCTTTTTATTTGTTTTTCTCATTTTCTACCGAATGCTCGACCTTTCTCTGTCTATTTTCTCAGCTTTTTAAGTGCATATAACTATTTTTGTCTCAAGATGATATAATGAAGAGGAATATTATGAACTGGATGATAATGATGTTAAAGACTGTGGCACTATGAGGATGTTGACAGTGATGATGATGTTATGAAGATTATTTGGCATGCTTTTCTCTGGGGCTCTGTGTTGTCAGTGCAGAACGGCGGCCTTTTGTACGTAGCTGAGAGAACAAAAGTGGCCGGTGCTTCGCTGAGGCTGCGTGTCACTTTGAGGAACGGCACTCGAGTCCAACTGAGCGATTAGAGGCAGCTCAAAGAGTGAGTGGAGCTCCAGCAGGGGGCGCGGGCACACAAAGTAAAGCACAAACACACACGGATGGCACACTGATGCTTCTAATGTAGCTGCACAATAAGTTGACTTTAGTGTCAAATCTAACAGACAATCCAGTCAGAGACAACAGCAGTTTATCACTGTAGAATAAGAAAAAGCTTCCTTTTTTATTATTGATCAGGGCTGCACAATTATGACCAAAAAAAACATTATGATCGTGGTGTTGATATCTGATTGTTTTTCCTCAGTAATCTTGGGGAACTAAATCATTCTCCTTTATTCCTCCATGGATGGATTAGCGAACAGGCCTACCAGGAACTAGACCAGGGCCCCCCTGGCTTTCACCTAAAAAATGTCACTCAAACTAAAATGAAGCGAGCAGGAAAAGACTCAAAATGACCACAAAAAGATAGAATCTAAGTAAAAGAGATGCTAAACGCCTCAAAAGACACAGACAGACTAACATAAAGAGGAAAAACAACCACAAAGAGACACAAAAGTACTCAAAAGTGATGACAGGAAGTGAAAGTAACTAAAAAGATACTCAAAATGACTACAAAGAGACACAAAAAGATTAACAAAAAAAAGAGTAATATAACAGCCTACACATAAAACTGCAAAGAGATGCAGAACGGATGCAAAGATCGAAATGTAAGAAGACAAAACATAAAAACATAAAGAGACACAAACTGACTTCAAAAAGATATAAAGCAAACTGCAAAAAACATGAACAAATTGCCTGGAAGAGAGCAAAGGAACTATTACAATAAAGTATTTATTAAAAAAAGATATAAAGCAACTAGAAAAAGACTTCAAATGACCACAAAAAAAACATAAAATGACTAAAGAGGAGATTTAATAACTCCAGAGATGCAAAACAGCTGCAAAGGCACAGAAAGAGTTACAATTATTTTGATTATTTTTATTGAGGGACAAGATGTAAAGCAGCTCAAAAGAAACTCAAAATGACGACAAAGACACTCATATTACCATGAAGAGACGCAAACTGACTACAAAGAGACACAAAATAACTACAAAGAAATGCTTCAAAAACAAAGAGAGACTAACTGAGACTCCAACTACAAATGGACTCAAAATGTCTAAAAAGAGGTGCATAAAAATGACAAAAAAAGAAACCTCGTACACAGACTGCTAAGAGATGCTAAACAATAACAGACAGACTCAAAATGACCATAAAGACTGATAAAACAAAGACTGCAAAAAGAAGGAAAACTACTACAAAAAGACATAAAATTACTTCAAAGAGAATAAGTGCAACTACAAAGATACTCAAGACAGCAGCTAAAAAACTATAAAATCTGTGTTTCTGCTCCTGTGGAGGGGTGGTGGGGCCCTCTGCGTCAGTGCCCAGGGGTCCCATTTTCTCATAATGCGCCCACGATTCATCGTATATTAAAAACTGTTTCCAGACACTTTTTTTTTTAAACTTTCTTTAAATGAAATGTACAAACACCACTGAGAAACGCTGATTCTCTGTGAACGCTCAAAGCCAAAATCATGATAGAGAAGGATTAATTGTGCAGCCCTACATGTAAACTACAGTACCTGTCTCTTTAGGTCAGTGTGAGCTCTGCTGCCCTCCTGTCAGCTCTTTAGTCAGACGAAGCGTTACTGAGATAAACTCTGAACCTCTGCCATCGTCTTTCTCCAGCCAGCGACGAAGTTGCGCTGACAGCACTGAGTTGGCTTCTCTTTCTACGGTGTCTTTCACTCTTTCTCCCATTCCCTCTGTTTCCTACCCGATTCAATCATTTCTCTGCAGTCGGCTCTTTCTAGTTTCCCCTCGTCTCTTTTTGTCGCTTTGGGTTTCTTCTGTATATTAATATTAATCCTCTAGTTCTCTGATTCTTCGGATTATTGCTCTGTTCTCTTACGTGCTACACGTGTTTCTATAACTTCAAGAAAATGTGTTAAGGTGTTATCAATAAAATGATCATTTAAATAGAAAGTGAATCTGTTTCTGTGTTTGCAAACACATCAAATTGCTTTGATTTTTATTCATAGTAGTAACTCAGGATCAAAGTACTCTCATTGTTTTGACCAGAAGTGTTTAAATACAACATAAAGTGGATCCACAGTGTAAAAATCCTGCAGCTCATCCAACACTGACTCAGGTGCTGATGTGTCGTTTCACATCTAACGGACGATTCACAGAAACAAACAGCAGCTCCACCTTAAATGCTCAAGACTTATGAACTAAAAGTTGCTATATAATCATAAAGATAAAGATAAATAGACCAATGCTGGCAACCTTTAAAGTTCAACATCCAAAACTCAAAGACGAGGTCGGAGCTTTGGAGTCAATATTTTCAATACATATGGATGAATAATGTAAGTGAAGTTGTTTAACTGCCACTTATACTTATTAATCTGTGCTGGTGCCAATATCCCAAAGAGGAATCAAACATTTGCTCAAATTCTAGGTTTAAATGTTTTTATTTATGTGTTTTTTTTTTCAATCAATAAAACATCAGCACATTAATTGATAACAGAAACAGTCTTTAGTTGCACCCTTAATCCACACAGTCTTAAAGTCAGCACTTGATGGGCCTGTAACATTTTGTCATATTACAATATTGGTTATATTAACAGACCTTCTGCATTAGTGTGATAAAGCACCCTTTAACCCCGACTTTTCAGTATGTATTTTACAACAGTAGCCAAAAATATACATTCCTATGTGGCGATTATAAACATAAAAGTTAATGTAAGTCACACGAATGTCCAGAAAATTGTCAAATCTTCAGCATATCACAATATTTACTGAAATCAAGATAGAAAATGCAAAATAGAAGATTAGAATCATATTGTCCAAAAACAGGTGAATTATTACACCAACATTTACTATTTGGTCATTTCTGCACAGTAAATATTTTGTTAATTATTTTAAAACTTCAAAATGTGAAAATGCAAATTTAATGTTGTTGCTCATCCCTTGAACATGTGCAAATAAAATTAAAAGCTTAACATTACAATCAAATTATTACATGAAATCTACTCAGCCAAGTCCCACCACCATTTTGGCAAAAGAGCCTCAGAAACATTTCTTTGCCTTAATTTAGGTAAAAGTTTCTCATTCTGTACTACAAATATATATATATATATTTTTTATCAGTCAAAACATTCCTGATATTAAAAAAAAAACTTTGGATCCTTGAATCACTTAGACCTCACGTCCTCCCTGAGCATCACACACAAACATCAGTTTGACAGATTTTGATTTCAGCAGTTTTAGCATCACCAGCTGGTCCAATATTGAAATATGGGAAGAGTTTCTCAGTGAAAGTGTCTCTGTGAGTGCAGATGTGAGTCATGTCTTCAGGGTCGTAGAAGGACACCTCCCCCCTGTCATAGTCCAGCTGGACTCTGATCCTCTGGAGACTCTTCTTCACTCTGACAGTCTTACCAGCTCCATTTGTGTATTCTCCCTTGAAGTATAATAAACACCAGACTCCATATTCTGGTGAAGCATAACTCTCTCCCTTCCTGTCAGCTGACTCTTTCGCCAAACCAACAAGCCAGTGAGGATGGTCTCCCACCTCCACGTCCCAGCTGTGTTTCCCTGAGCTGAAGCCCTCAGAGCCCAAAACAGAGGAGTACTTTGTGCATCTCTCTGGATTATCAGGAAGCTGCTGGTCTGTGTCTCCACGTCTCACACTGGTCAGATCATCAGACAGATGGAGATCAGAGTTTGCAGTGTTTGGGTCCAGAATGACAGGACTGAAGTGGACCTTGTCCCTCATCTTGTCCCAGACCCTGAAGGACAGGTTGCCCAGGTGTTTGGCCACATCTATCAGCGCTCCTGAGAGCAGCTGTGGATCTGACAGTGAGCTCTGGACTCTGGCTCTGCTCTGAGTGTCTTTATAACTGCTGAGGAACGCCACGTTGTGTTTCTGCAGCTCTTCTTCAACAGCACAGATACTGTCTGACAGAGAGGAGATCTGCTCCTCAATCATCCTCATCTCTCTGCTCAGAGTCCTCCTCTTCTGCTCCTCTTCCTCCCTCAGAGCTGCCAGTCTGGACTCCTCTTCCTCTTTCAGGAGCTGGTGGAGCTTGTTGAACTCTGCTCTGATCTGTCTCTCTGTGGACAACAGCTGCTTCTTGGAGTGTTGACTCACTTCTCTGTGTGTCTCCTGCACTTGTTCATATTTGTCCCTCTTGTCCTGCAGAGACTTTAAGTCAGATTTCAGCTCGTCCTTCAGCTCACTGACTGCTTGTTCTACAGGAACCACCTTGTGACTCTGGTGGAGAGAAAACTCACAGACAGGACAGACAGCTCTGTCTTCATCCTTACAGAACCAATAAGGGACATCTTGATGTTTAACACACACCACCTCCTCTTTCTCTGTTTCTTTTTCTGTCTCAGATGATCCAGCTTTTTGTCTTCCTTCAAAAGAGTCAGCCAGTTCCTTCAGTGCAAAGTTCACTTCAGGATCTTCTTTTGAGGATTTTCTTTTACAAATGGGACAATTTTTGTTTTTAGCTATTTCCCAGAATTGTTTCAGGCAGCTTGAACAGAAGTTGTGGTTGCAGCTCAGAGACACAGGATCTCTGAAAGTCTCTGAACACACATGGCAGTTCAGGTAACTTTCAAAAAGAGCTGTTTTCTCAGCCATTTGCTCTGATATGTAGATTATCCTTTAACAGCAAGACTCACCTAATCTGTGTCCCTTTGAGTTTTCGATTTCAGTCCTTCTGATGTGTTTTTTTGTAGAGATCTGTCACCCTGTAATGATGTCTCGGCTCTGTTCAGCAGCGATGAATTCAGATTTTAATTTCACTTTCCATTATTCAGAAGTATAACTTACAGTTGACATTTCATTTTCTGACCAGCAGATGATGCTATTTTAACAATTAAAAGAATTTACTGTGATATTCGACATTAAGTAAATTGTTCCTTGTAATGTAAAAATGTATCACCTTGTCAAATTATGTGCCTTACAACCTCTGTTTGAACCATAAAGTCTTTTTATTTTATTAAATAAGAATGTACTCTCTCAGCAGCATGAAAAATAATGTAAAGAAAGATTTCTATTTATAGAAAGATGTAATGGTGAGGAAAAAGCATTTCCTCTTGAAGCACACAATCATATTTTAACAGAAAATAAGCAAATTCTTAAATATGAAATAACCAAATCTGAATCAGAATTAAAAAAATACTGTATTGATCCTGGGGTGGTTGGGAATTATGGTCTGATAGAGTTGCTTTGAAACATAGAGAATCAAATAAGTAGAAATAAGAAGTAAATATGTTAAAACTAGAATATAAAATATTTCCAATATAAAATATGCATTAAAAAAACCTCCTGAACAAAAACCACCTCAGGAATAATCACCAGGAGAAGTGTCAGCTGGTTACAATCTGCAATCTTCACTACTAGATACCACAAAATCTCTAAAATTTTAGGCACTGTTCCTTCAAGAAGTCCTGGATTTAACACCACTCCAATGATGTCATCACACCATATTTGGTCATAATGATGTCAATAACAATAAAATATTTCTAGCCTAAAGCTTTTTTTTGTGAAATTAAAGAAAAGTTGACCAACATTCATTAGCTATTTAATACGCACTGTGTATAAACCCCCCGTTTCTCCAGCGTTTTGGACTATTCCATATCACCCCTGTCAGCGGCACTAATGGACTCTCCCATGTTGCACCTTGTGTGTTCAGCGGGATCCTCGGTGTTTAGCTGAGTACCGACAGGTCGGTGCTTCTTTTGTTTGTAGCTAAATTTCTGCGTGTATGAAACTCTACGTCGGCATTTATCATTGTTTTAGTTAAATAATTGAATGGTTTGGTCCCAAACATCGTAGTTATCGCTAAATATAAAGTTAACGCAGCTAACGGTTAGCACTACTTTAAGCTAACGCTGGAGACCTGAAGGCAGCACGCTGCATGCTACATTTCTGTCTGTTGTCGTGTTATTTTGATATTATACTCCTAAATTTTGGGCCAGTTTGTGTTTTAAATATTTATTATTTGTTGTTGATATTTAAGTTGTTATTTGTTTAAGGTTGTTTTTGCACCACATTGTCATATTGTATCAGTTTTCAGCCCTTTAAAACCTGAACAAACTGTTTTGACTTATTTTAAAAACATGAGTACAAAGCAATAAGCTACTGAACAAGACACTTCAAAAATTAGGAGAAAACTAGCTAAAAAAAATAAAGTGACAAGAAAATTACCTGAAAATAAGCAAAAACATTTAAGTAAAAGTTAGACAGATGAGGAAATGACCCCCAAAACTGAAAAATGTACAAATATAGATGCATGCATTTTTCACTAGATTTTTTAAATTTATCTTTTTTCCCCTGTTTTCAAACTCATTTTCAGGTCGTTTTCCTGTCACCTTTTACTGATGTCTTGCGATTTGACAAAAAATTGTTCCCATGTTGCTTTTTTCCCCCATTTTCATCGTGTTTTTGAAAAAATCCCAAAGAAAAAAAACTTGCTCATGTTTCAAGGGTAAAACAGCTTGTGAAAGGCATCTAAACGCAGTACAGGAAAACTGATAATTATCCCTGTGTGGTTATGCTGCACCGATGTTGAGGCAATAGTGGAAGCAAAAAACAGCTAATCGTACATTTATTCACCACTCTACTCATCTACAGTATGTTGATGTAGAAGGACGGGGCTTTGCTGTTTTAATATTCCCTATACAGAGATTAATTTTTTGTTTTTTTGCTATGTGTTTTTCAGATTTTCAGGTGTCCTGCACCTTCAAACAGAGGACAGGAATAAAGACTGCAGCACGCCACTGAATGTGCAAACAGTGTCCTTCACCACCTGTATGCATTTCTACATTTCACAGTACAGGTGAGTGTATTTTTTTTACCAGCACCAACAGAAACTGCAAGAATGAGAAACAAAAAAGGAAACATACATTTGATTTTGTAGCAATTTTTATTCACAACATGAACATGAAGATACTACAGTAACACAAAATAACAGTCAGCCTCTTAAGTGCTCAAAAATTCAATCTTATATTTTTTTCTGAGGTTATTATATTGAATAAAAAAAATAACCAACACAGTGATCAAGAGGTTGAGTCACTTCTGATTGTTTCACAGATAACCGTTAACTACCAGACCCCTGAATAAAGGTCAGGTATTAGTAAAGCTGTGCAGGGAAAAAATATTATACAGCAAAAAATTGTGACATTAAGTGGAAATAAAATGATCGAAATGCTCACAAGCCTGTAGAAAAAATGTGTGCTCATCTCCACCTTGCGGAGCTATGTATACAGACTGAAAATTATACATGAACATCAACTTGATAAGTATGTTGTCTGTAAAAATATTTGCTCAAAGTGACATAAAATGAATGACACGATTTTGCAAACTTTCAATCATTGTTGAACATCAATACTAAACTGCAAAAAAAAAAAAATAACTGAAGAAACTGAAGCATTTATTTGTGAAAGTCAGACCCTGTGAAACACAACAAAATACATTTTAGGATGAGGTTTCCTGTGATTACAGGATTTCAAGTAAAAGCTGTTTTTGCATGCAAACTTATGGTTGCTGCTCAACCATGGAGAAAAAAACAGAATTTAAAGTTAAAAAACATAAGAACATGAAATCTACTCGGCCAAGTCCCACCAACATTTTGGCAAAAGAGCCTCAGAAACATTTCTTTGCCTTAATTTAGGTAAAAGTTTCTCATTCTGTACTACGAAAATATAAATATATTTTTTTATCATTGAAAACATTCCTGATATTAAAAAAAAAACTTTGGATCCTTGAATCACTTAGACCTCACGTCCTCCCTGAGCATCACACACAAACATCAGTTTGACAGATTTTGATTTCAGCAGTTTTAGCATCACCAGCTGGTCTAATATTGAACCATGGGAAGAGTTTCTCAGTGAAAGTGTCTCTGTGAGTGTAGATGTGAGTCATGTCTTCAGGGTTGTAGAAGGACACCTCCCCCCTGTCATAGTCCAGCTGGACTCTGATCCTCTGAAGACTCTTCTTCACTGGGACAATCTCACCAACAACATCAGTGTATTCTCCTCTGAAGAGTGATAAACACCAGACTCCATATTTTGGTGAGACATATCTCTCTCCCTTCCTGTCAGCTGACTCTTTAGCCAAACCAACAAGCCAGTCAGGATGGTCTCCCACCTCCACGTCCCAGCTGTGTTTCCCTGAGCTGAAGCCCTCAGAGCCCAGAACAGAGGCAGAGTTAGTGTTTCTCTCTGGATTATCAGGAAGCTGCTGCTTTGTGTCTCCACATCTCACACTGGTCAGATCATCAGACAGATAGAGCCAGCTGTTTGCAGTGTTTGGGTCCAGAATGACAGGACTGAAGTGGACCTTGTCCCTCATCTTGTCCCAGACCCTGAAGGACAGGTTGCCCAGGTGTTTGGCCACATCTATCAGCGCTCCTGAGAGCAGCTGTGGATCTGACAGTGAGCTCTGGACTCTGGCTCTGCTCTGAGTGTCTTTATAACTGCTGAGGAACGCCACGTTGTGTTTCTGCAGCTCTTCTTCAACAGCACAGATACTGTCTGACAGAGAGGAGATCTGCTCCTCAATCATCCTCATCTCTCTGCTCAGAGTCCTCCTCTTCTGCTCCTCTTCCTCCCTCAGAGCTGCCAGTCTGGACTCCTCTTCCTCTTTCAGGAGCTGGTGGAGCTTGTTGAACTCTGCTCTGATCTGTCTCTCTGTGGACAACAGCTGCTTCTTGGAGTGTTGACTCACTTCTCTGTATGTCTCCTGCACTTTTTCATATTTGTCCCTCTTGTCCTGCAGAGACTTTAAGTCAGATTTCAGCTCGTCCTTCAGCTCACTGACTGCTTGTTCTACAGGAACCACCTTGTGACTCTGGTGGAGAGAAAACTCACAGACAGGACAGACAGCTCTGTCTTCATCCTTACAGAACCAATAAGGGACATCTTGATGTTTAACACAGACCACCTCCTCTTTCTCTGTTTCTTTTTCTGTCTCAGATGATCCAGCTTTTTGTCTTCCTTCAAAGGAGTCAGCCAGTTCCTTCAGTGCAAAGTTCACTTCAGGACCTGATTTTGAGGATTTTCTTTTACAAATGGGACAGTTTTTGTTTTTAGCTTTTTCCCAGAATTGTTTCAGGCAGCTTGAACAGAAGTTGTGGTTGCAGCTCAGAGACACAGGATCTCTGAAAGTCTCTGAACACACATGGCAGCTCAGGAAACTTTCCAAAAGAGCTGTTTTCTCAGCCATTTGCTCTGATATGTAGATTATCCTTTAACAGCAAGACTCACCTAATCGGTGTCCCTTTGAGTTTTCGATTTCAGTCCTTCTGATGTGTTTTTTTGTAGAGATCTGTCACCCTGTAATGGCGTCTCGGCTCTGTTCAGCAGCGATGAATTCAGATTAATTTCACTTTCTTCTTCAGAAGTATAACTTACAGTTGACATTTCATTTTCTGACCAGCAGATGATGCTATTTTAACATTTAAAAGAATTTACTGTGATATTCGACATTAAGTAAATTGTTCCTTGTAATGTAAAAATGTATCACCATGTCAAATTATGTGCCTTATAACCTGTTTAAACCATAAAGTCTTTTTATTTTATTAAATAACAATGTACTCTCTCAGCAGCGTGAAAAATAATGTAAAAGATTTCTATTTATAGAAAGATGTAAGGAAAAAGCATTTCTTCTTGAAGCACACAATCATATTTTAACAGAAAATAAGCAAATTCTTAAATATGAAATAACCAAATCTGAATCAGAATTAAAAAAAATACTGTATTGATCCTGGGGTGGTTGGGAATTATGGTCTGATAGAGTTGCTTTGAAACATAAAGAATCAAATAAGTAGAAATAAAAAGTAAATATGTTAAAATTAGAATATAAAATATTTCCAATATAAAATATGCATTAAAAAAACCTCCTGAACAAAAACCACCTCAGGAATAATCACCAGGAGAAGTGTCAGCTGGTTACAATCTGCAATCTTCACTACTAGATACCACAAAATCTCTAAAATTTTAGGCACTGTTCCTTCAAGAAGTCCTGGATTTAACACCACTCCAATGATGTCATCACACCATATTTGGTCATAATGATGTCAATAACAATAAAATATTTCTAGCCTAAAGCTTTTTTTGTGAAATTAAAGAAAAGTTGACCAACATTCATTAGATAGTTAATACACACTGTGTATAAACCCCCCCGTTTCTCCAGCGTTTTGGACTATTCCATATCACCCCTATCAGCGGCACTAATGGACTCTCTCATGTTGCACCTTGTGTGTTCAGCGGGATCCTCGGTGTTTAGCTGAGTACCGACAGGTCGGTGCTTCTTTTGTTTGTAGCTAAATTTCTGCGTGTATGAAACTCTACGTCGGCATTTATCATTGTTTTAGTTAAATAATTGAATGGTTTGGTCCCAAACATCGTAGTTATCGCTAAATATAAAGTTAACGCAGCTAACGGTTAGCACTACTTTAAGCTAACGCTGGAGACCTGAAGGCAGCACGCTGCATGCTACATTTCTGTCTGTTGTGGTGTTATTTTGATATTATACTCCTAAATTTTGGGCCAGTTTGTGTTTTAAATATTTATTATTTGTTGTTGATATTTAAGTTGTTATTTGTTTAAGGTTGTTTTTGCACCACATTGTCATATTGTATCAGTTTTCAGCCCTTTAAAACTTGAACAAACTGTTTTGACTTATTTTAAAAACATGAGTACAAAGCAATAAGCAACTGAACAAGACACTGTTCAAAAATTAGGAGAAAACTAGCTAAAAAAAATAAAGTGACAAGAAAATTACCTGAAAATAAGCAAAAACATTTAAGTAAAAGTTAGACAGATAAGGAAATGACCCCCAAAACTGAAAAATGTACAAATATAGATGAATACATTTTTCCCTAGATTTTTTTTAATTTATTTTTTTTCCTCTGTTTTCAAACTCATTTTCAGGTCGTTTTCCTGTCACCTTTTACTGATTTCTTGTGATTTGACAAAAAATTGTTCCCATGTTGCTTTTTTCCCCCATTTTCATCGTGTTTTTGAAAAAATCCCAAAGAAAAAAAAACTTGCTCATGTTTCAAGGGTAAAACAGCTTGTGAAAGGCATCTAAACGCAGTACAGGAAAACTGATAATTATCCCTGTGTGGTTATGCTGCACCGATGTTTAGCCAATAGTGGAAGCAAAAAACAGCTAATCGTACATTTATTCACCACTCTACTCATCTACAGTATGTTGATGTAGAAGGACGGGGCTTTGCTGTTTTAATATTCCCTATACAGAGATAAATTTTTTGTTTTTTTGCTATGTGTTTTCAGATTACACATGTTCTGCTGAAACTCGAGTTAAGTCCTGGACAGCATTTCTTCATCACAGTCGGTGTCCTGCACCTTCAAACAGAGGACAGGAATAAAGACTGCAGCACGCCACTGAATGTGCAAACAGTGTCCTTCACCACCTGTATGCATTTCTACATTTCACAGTACAGGTGAGTGTATTTTTTTTACCAGCACCAACAGAAACTGCAAGAATGAGAAACAAAAAAGGAAACATACATTTGATTTTGTAGCAATTTTTATTCACAACATGAACATGAAGATACTACACTAACACAGAATAACAGTCAGCCTCTTAAGTGCTCAAAAATTCAATCTTATATTTTTTTCTGAGGTTATTATATTGAATAAAAAAATTAACCAACACAGTGATCAAGAGGTAGAGTCACTTCTGATTGTTTCACAGATAACCGTTAACTACCAGACCCCTTAATAAAGGTCAGGTATTAGTAAAGCTGTGCAGGGAAAAAATATTATACAGCAAAAAATTGTGACATCAAGTGGAAATAAAATGATCAAAATACTCACAAGCCTGTAGAAAAAATGTGTGCTCGTCTCCATCTTGCGGAGCTATGTATACAGACTGAAAATTATACATGAACAACATCAACTTGATAAGTATGTTGTCTGTAAAAATATTTGCTCAAAGTGACATAAAATGCATGACATGATTTTACAAACTGTAAATCATTGTTGAACATCAATACTAAACTGCAAAAAAAAAAAAAACAACTGAAGAAACTGAAGCATTTATTTGTGAAAGTCAGACCCTGAGAAACACAACAAAATACATTTTAAGATGAGGTTTCCTGTGATTACAGGATTTCAAGTAAAAGCTGTTTTTGCATGCAAACTTATGGTTGCTGCTCATCCATGGAGAAAAAAAACAGAATTTAAAGTTAAAAAACATAAGAATATGAAATCTACTCGGCCAAGTCCAGCCAACATTTTGGCAAAAGAGCCTCGCACACATTTCTCTGCATAAATTTCTCATTCTGTACCAGGAAAATATATTTTTTTATCAAACAACAATCAGGGAATGTGTTTCATCATGCAATTTGTTGAAATAATTTCAAATAACAGACCTCACACTTATAAAGATCTAGCTGGAATTGTCTGCAACTGTTAAACAAAAGAAAACATTCCTGATATTAAAAAAGAAACTTTGGATCCTTGAATCACTTAGACCTCACGTCCTCCCTGAGCATCACACACAAACATCAGTTTGACAGATTTTGATATCAGCAGTTTTAGCATCACTAGCCCGTCCAATATTGAACCATGGGAAGAGTTTCTCAGTGAAAGTGTCTCTGTGAGTGCAGATGTGAGTCATGTCTTCAGGGTCGTAAAAGGACACCTCCCCCCTGTCATAGTCCAGCTGGACTCTGATCCTCTGAAGACTCTTCTTCACTGGGACAGTCTTACCAGCTCCATCAGTGTATTTTCCACTGAAGAGAGATAAACACCAGACTCCATATTTTGGTGAAGCAAGTATCTCTCCCTTTCTGTCAACTGACTCTTTAGCCAAACCTATATTCCAGCCAGGATGGTCTCCCACCTCCACGTCCCAGCTGTGTTTCCCTGAGCTGAAGCCCTCAGAGCCCAGAACAGAGGCAGAGTTAGTGTTTCTCTCTGGATTATCAGGAAGCTGCTGGCCTTTGTCTCCACGTCTCACTCTGGTCAGATCATCAGACAGATGGAGACAGCGGTCTGCAGTGTTTGGGTCCAGAATGACAGGACTGAAGTGGCCCTTGTCCCTCATCTTGTCCCAGACCCTGAAGGACAGGTTGCCCAGGTGTTTGGCCACATCTATCAGCGCTCCTGAGAGCAGCTGTGGATCTGACAGTGAGCTCTGGACTCTGGCTCTGCTCTGAGTGTCTTTATAACTGCTGAGGAACGCCACGTTGTGTTTCTGCAGCTTTTCTTCAACAGCACAGATACTGTCTGACAGAGAGGAGATCTGCTCCTCAATCATCCTCATCTCTCTGCTCAGAGTCCTCCTCTTCTGCTCCTCTTCCTCCCTCAGAGCTGCCAGTCTGGACTCCTCTTCCTCTTTCAGGAGCTGGTGGAGCTTGTTGAACTCTGCTCTGATCTGTCTCTCTGTGGACAACAGCTGCTTCTTGGAGTGTTGACTCACTTCTCTGTATGTCTCCTGCACTTTTTCGTATTTGTCCCTCTTGTCCTGCAGAGACTTTAAGTCAGATTTCAGCTCGTCCTTCAGCTCACTGACTGCTTGTTCTACAGGAACCACCTCGTGACTCTGGTGATGAGGAAAATCACAGACAGGACAGACAGCTCTGTCTTCATCCTTACAGAACAATTTAGTCTCTTCTTGATGTTTACTGCACACAGACATTAGTGTCTTCTCTCCTTTTTCTGTCTCAGATGATCCAGTTTTCAGTCTCCCAGCAAAAGAGTCAGCCAGTTCCTTCAGAGTAAAGTTCACTCCTAGAAATTCCTTTGAGGATTTTCTTTTACAAATGGGACAGTTTTTGTTTTTAGCTTTTTCCCAGAATTGTTTCAGGCAGCTTGAACAGAAGTTGTGGTTGCAGCTCAGAGACACAGGATCTCTGAAAGTCTCTGAACACACATGGCAGCTCAGGTAACTTTCCAAAAGAGCTGTTTTCTCAGCCATTTGCTCTGATATGTAGATTATCCTTTAACAGCAAGACTCACCTAATCTGTGTCCCTTTGAGTTTTAGATTTCAGTCCTTCTGACGTGTTTTTTTGTAGAGATCTGTCACCCTGTAATGGCGTCTCGGCTCTGTTCAGCAGCGATGAATTCAGTTTAATTTCACTTCCCTTCTTCAGAAGTATAACTTACAGTTGACATTTCATTTTCTGACCAGCAGATGATGCTATTTTAACAATTAAAAGAATTTACTGTGATATTCGACATTAAGTAAATTGTTCCTTGTAATGTAAAAATGTATCACCATGTCAAATTATGTGCCTTATAACCTGTTTAAACCATAAAGTCTTTTTATTTTATTAAATAACAATGTACTCTCTCAGCAGCGTGAAAAATAATGTAAAGAAAGATTTCTATTTATAGAAAGATGTATAGGTGAGGAAAAAGCATTTCCTCTTGAAGCACACAATCATATTTTAACAGAAAATAAGCAAATTCTTAAATATGAAATAACCAGATCTGAATCAGAATACGAAAAAAACTGTATTGATCCTGGGGTGGTTGGGAATTATGGTCTGATAGAGTTGCTTTGAAACATAGAGAATAAAATAAGTAGAAATAAGAAGTAAATATGTTCAAATTAGAATATAAAATATCTCCAATATAAAATATGCATTAAAAAAACCTCCTGAACAAAAACCACCTCAGGAATAATCACCAGGAGAAGTGTCAGCTGGTTACAATCTGCAATCTTCACTACTAGATACCACAAAATCTGTAAAATTTTAGGCACTGTTCCTTCAAGAAGTCCTGGATTTAACACCACTCCAGTGATGTCATCACACCATATTTGGTCATAATGATGTCAATAACAGTAAAATATTTCTAGCCTAAAGCTTTTTTTGTGAAATTAAAGAAAAGTTGACCAACATTCATTAGATATTTAATACACACTGTGTATAAACCCCCCGTTTCTCCAGCGTTTTGGACTATTCCATATCACCCCTCGGTGGACAACAGCTGCTTCTTGGAGTATTTGGCCATTTCATCATATCTTTTCTTCACTTGTTTGTATTTGTCCCTCTTGTCCTGCAGAGACTTTAAGTCAGATTTCAGCAAGACTTACTAAATCTGTGTCCCCTTGAATGAGAGATCTCAATCCTCCTGATTTGTGTTTTTCTTTGAAATTCTTCACCAGCATGCGTGGTGTGGCTGCGATGTGTCTGATGCTGCTAAAAGTTTTACTTCCCATCCTTTTGAATAAATGGTGTACAGTTGACGTTTCACTTTTTTTTTTACCAGTAGATGGTGCTATTTAATTTATTAACAGATTTTAGTTACCTTGCACATGAAGTGCCTCAGATGTGTTACTTGCAGTGTGTGTGTGTGTGTGTGTGTATTTGTGCGTGTAAAATTACAGTTAAATTTAGAAAAGTTGTGTGTTTGGGAAATAATGTCCAATTGTGTTAAATAACTACGCGGTTTAAAACATTAAATCATTACTTCTTTAAATTACAATGTATTCTACCAAGACAATGCAAGGAAGTCTTTTATTTGTGCAAAACATTTCCTCTTAAAATACAAAAGCAAATAAAAGAACAAGAGATCTTGACATCCGCATGGTACTCAACAAAACTGCCAGTAAAAACATAAATATTAAAACCATAAATAACTTTTTGAGAATCAGTTCCCCTGGCTTCCACTATCAGGCCAGTTTAACCAGTCTCTCACTGGCCTCCCACAGTTTTTTTGCCACACCTGCATCTCTAGCGAAAGGACGCAGAGTAGCAGGTCGGCAGTCGATGAAATAACCCCCGCTGTTTTTGGCGGCTTCATCTGACACGGCACAGTAGATGACAGTCTGAGCTCCTATCTCACATGGCACAAAAAACATCCACATGATGACTTGCATCAGCATCCGGTACAGGATGGAGTAATGGCACGTCCAGCCACTTTGGACAAAACCTGGAGAAACAAAAGAGCACAGCTGAGATGTTACATGCTGGACAACACTGCAGGACAAGAGCAGCATACAGAACAGCATTTCTTACCCGGGTGCACAGCGTAAGACGTCACTCCTTTCCCTTCAGTGATGCGGGCCACTTCCTGACTGAAGTAGACGTTCGCCAGCTTGCTGCGGCAGTAGGTGAAGAAAGGCAGCAGGTTGTAGTTGAGGTCCTGGAAGTCCAGTTTCTGGTATTTGTAGCTGGAGCATGTGAGGGTGATCACCCGGCTGGGTGCACATTCCTTCAGGCGCGGCAGAAGTAGATTGGTTAGGAGGAAGTGGCCCAAGTGGTTGACGCCAAAACACATACTGAAGCCGTCGTCCGTCCAGTCAAGGACACTGGGCATGCCTGCCATAGAAGAAAAGTGAGTAGAAAAATGGCTGTAAGCTCCTGTTGACAAAGAAAAACGCCACATTTACACTAATGCGTGGCCATTCCAACTTTTAAGTTACATCTTTGAAGGAACAAATTTCCTCTTCTTTCTATCTTTGTTGACACTGAGACTTCCATGTGGTTGCCACCCTCACCTGCATTGTTGATCAGGATGTCAAGCCTCTTCTCTCTCTGGAGGAAGCTCTTACAGAAATCTCTCACAGAGCGCAGGTTGGCCAGATCCAGCTCCATGTGCTGGACGTTCAGGCTGTGACTCTTGAACTTGATCTCCCTCACAGCCTTCTCGGCCTTGTCCAGGTCTCTGCAAGCAATGATGACACGGGCGCCTCTCATTGCCAAGGCAACAGCTGTCTCCTTGCCAATGCCAGAATTCCCACCTGCAAAGGAAAATAGACAAATAATGTCACTCATGCGTTAGTGCCAAGGCTGGAAAATAACTTTTGTTCCACCGGCCACTCAATAGATTACCACTGTTTTACTGGCTGGTCAGTGAGGCAAATCTAGCTGCCAACTGCATTTTCTTCGAAGCACATATGGATCATGTATAAAATAATAATAATAATAATAATAATAATAATAATAATAATAATAATAATACAAAAATAAATAAAATATATATTATAATATTATATTAATTATAATAATAATATAAAATATATATAATAATATTATATAATATATAATATATATAATATTATATAATATATATTATATATATAAATATATAAAAATAAATAATAATATAAATAAAATAAATAATAATAAATAATATAAAACAATATAAAAAAATAAATATGGTAAGAAAGAAACTCTTGCTACCTATAACTGACTGACTATGCTCACATTGTCAACTCAAGTGCCTCCAAAACTGATCTTTGCCCTCAATGTTTTATATAACAGACTCTCTAGATTTATTCTATGGTGCTCTTTGCTCACACACCTTTGCACTATGTCAGATAAACTCAGATGGCTCCCTCTTGATGCAAGACGTCAGTTTCACTAGCTTCCGTTTGTTTTCAAATGCATTAACTTTAACTATCCAGATTGTATAAAATTTTGTTGTACCTTACGTGTATAATTATTTACTAAGAAGCTCTGATGAGATCCTTTTTATAGAGCCCTTGTTGTCCAATGAAGTTGGTAAAATAGCTTTTATGTTTCACACTTAGTCAGATTGGAGTAAGTTACATTTTAATATCCATTCAATATAATTTCACTTATTTAAAAAACGTTATGTACTCATCTTAAAACAGATAATCACTGTGTTTCACTGTTCCTCTTGCTGTTTCTTTTGACATGTTTAAAAACTGATCTTTGTTCTTTGATTGTGTTTACATATACATATTTATATACACAGCATTTTAGCATTGTGTCCTGTATTGTCCTGTTTTTTATTCATTTTACGAATGTTTGTTTTGGGATCCCACAAAACGAGATGTTGCATCTCAAGGGGTTTATCCTAATGTAATAAATTTCAATATGTATTTTACCAGTATTTTGCTGGTTAGTGATCATGGGAGACCTGTGTCTGAAAGGGGGGTTGCAGTAATATTGCCTGCAACAGTAATAATGTGATTGCAATATCAGGAATCGGGCTGTGGTATCTGGGATAGATGCAATTTAAACAAAACTGGTCTGATGTTTATTTGCTGCAGTAAACAAAACACGTCCATTTACCTGTAATAAGAACTGTTTTGCCATCAAGTCTTTTCAGGTCGGTGCAATACCTCCTCTTTTTCATCCACTTCAATATGAAAAAAGAAACTAAAGACGCGATAATTGTGTAGAGAACGTACATTTTCCTCTCTATCTGTTATATTTGTCCTTAATATTTTAGCAGAAGCAGCTTCAGTACTGATGCTACTGGAAATGTTAGCACAGAGCTAACCTCAGCTAGCCAGTTAGCGTGCTAGTTAACTAAGAAACGCGACATTTTTCCCTTGTCTTTTCCGCTTTTCTGGTTCGTGTTGCGGTAAACGTTGCGTGGCTTATCCAGGATGAATTACAGGCAACAAAAGACGGTTGTTTTAAGTATTTTGTCGATCCAAACTCCAATTCATCCTGTGTTTTTCCAGGATGTGATTTGATGTGATATGCGCATGCGCCAAATGCTCTAAAGCTGCAATGTCTCGCGAGAGTACACAACTGAAACGTGAGTAAACAAACAGGCGTTAACGGTAAAGTTAAAATCTTTGCTAAAATGACTTAAAAACGAAGTAAAAACATGACATTGTGCTTATTGCGAAGTATAAATATTACGTGTTGCTCCGTCTTGAGATGAAAACTAAAAACTAATTTCAAAACCACTGAGTGACGATGAATTTGCGTCTGTTAATTTATAACTAAATAACTTAAATCGGAAACTCTTGTGACGCTCGTTTGCTATTTTACTGACCTTCGCACTGCACAAGTCAGTGTCAGGCTTTTAAACAAGCATGCTGCAGGGCAGGTATGTGCTTTCACGCAGTGTTATTTTTTTTAAGACAAACATGAGAGCATACCTGAAAGATATTATTTTTCTCTGTGGATTTTTTCTTCTTTGCTCACCTGAAGCAGCTGGTAAGTCAATATATAAGTTATTTTAAAGACTAATATGAGCTGATCTTTTTTACTTTTAAATAGAAGAAATTTGTAGCTTCTTATAAACTATGTATTGTAATTTAACTATGCACATTAAATGAGTCAAGTTCTTTATTTAATTAAAAATGAGAGATATTTAAATTTGTCAATGTTATGCAAATGTATACTTTGTACTTTTTATTACACAAGATACATTTGTCTGACAGCTTTGGTTAGGCAGCAGCATCTTAAAAAGACATGGCCCAAAAAATTGCAAAAAGGTAGTAAAATAGTTAAATGAAAATATTGATAATAATAATATTAATAACGTCAAAAACTAAGAAGAAAATGACCCCAAAAAGTGCTGAAAAAATATTTATCCATATATTTATTTTATATATTTACTTTTGAAATTTTTTTGCTGCTATTTTTTTCTGTGCAATATTTTAAATAAAAAAATGAATGAAAAATTTCTCTTTTGGGGGGATAATTTCTAATAGTCCTGCTCTCTTTTTTTAAACAAAGTTTTAGGTAATTTCCTTGGCACCTTTTACTATTTTTTTTTTTTTTTATTATTATTTTTTTTTTACAATATTTGGGTTTTTTTTTCGTGTTGGTCATTGCCTTTCCCCCATGTTTTCCAAAGAAATCAAACCAACTTACTCAGGTATCAAAAATAACAAATTGCTTGTGAAGAGCATCTAAACACAGCACAAGAAAATTGATAATCCAGGTGTCAACGGGTTGAAAAGGGGGAAGCATGTCAAATAATTTTATAAGCACTGGGGACTGACTTAAAACATAATAAAATCTGAGCTTGAAATAGTGATTTCTCAACAAAATCACTTTTTAAACATTCCTTTAGAGATTTTGCCAAAAATAAACCGTTTGTATGAACTAATCAGCACGCACATGAGGGAAAAATGTTTAACTTTAAAACATCAAAGTACGCATTATAAACATCTAACGGCTAATTAATGATGAAGGGAGGGTCAAGGAAAAATATTTGTGGCTTTGAGCAGGTGAAAAAAAGGTACTTTTTAGTTTTAATACTTAAAGTAAATTTAGCTGATTTTGACTTTTATATAAGTTAGGTTTTGAATTCAGAACTTTTACTTGTAGTTGAGTATTTTTGCAGTGTTGTAACAATACTTTTACTTGATTAATGGATCTTAATGCTACATCCAACAGTGCTTATTACCAAATACAATAAACCAGATTATGCCGTGTGTTATGCAGGTATAGGTTATAATTTATAGAAATGAATGCAATTATTTAATGATTTGTTTTGGTTTTTACTAGGTCAGACATGCAGGGGAAGGTGTGGAGATGTTTTGGAGGAATGCTCCTGCCGTGCAGCTTGTGTGTCTTTGCTGAACTGCTGTGCAGACTACAGCCAGTCCTGTTTCCAGGTGACGCCGTACTCAAGCTCCATGCTGGGTGGAAGAGCTCTCAGGATCCTCAGTTTGGTTCTTCCTCCTGGTGGGCGCCTCCTCTGCAGGTTTGTGTGTCTGAGAGCCCACACACTGACCTTTGATGCACATAATGATCTAAATCTTGCAGACATTTCTCAGGGGATTATTTCCATCACAGGTCCACAGTGTGTAAAATATATACAGTGTATACAGTTTACATTTCTGTTTTTTTTTCTGCACATGTTTTGCAGTAGATCTCGTTTTGTGATAGTCTACATATGATTTGCATGTGCTATCGTTGTTACAACAGTGTTTTACAGCTGATATTTGTTTCCAAATTTCCTCTGGTTTTTCTCTTCAGGAAAGACAGGCGGTAATCCTCAAAATTTATTAAAAAATCCCCTTTGGAAAAAAAAACAATGGAGTTTTGTAATATATAATATGTTATATATTTTTATTAGTGTGATTTAAAAAAATTTATACCAGTCATTTAAAAATCCATAATTATACAAAAAGCGCAAAGGATCTGTTGCAGAATTTTGGTAGAATTTGTAAAACTGAAATACTCAAAACATGTCACTATCTCTTTTTAATTAAGGTAGTGTAACTACAAAGCTTAATGCTAAAATGGTACCTGCGATGATATAGTGAAACTTCATTGGAAAGTATGCTCCTCATGCAAGCGCTATGCCTTCATAAGTTTCCTGCAAAGCAAATGGAAACATGCTGTCTGTACAATGAAAATAGTGCTGGCTTTGAAATGTGATTTTTAATTCTGTGGTATTCCATTATTAATACAATTCCAATAAAGACAATAGTTTTAATATAATTAACTATTTTTATGGTATGTTTTAAGTGATTCCAACCCGAGAAAGACATGTTTCCTGAGTGTTCTTAAATGTTATATAACATGAAAGCAGTAAAAATTGTTACTCTACTGACCATAGCGTGTCAGTGTTTACAGAAGAGAAATTGTATTAAGAACAAAGCAATACTTTTGTGTAGCTAGCCAAAAAAAACCCCACACACAATAAAAATCAGATTTATCTGTCTGTTGCAGGTTTAAAAGTGAGATTGAACGAGAAGGATTTATTGATGCTGAAGGTCACAGCTACTGTATCACTCCTTTACTGTATGAGACGGGTTGGATACCATTTACTGTCTCAACAGACGGAAGACATTTTGACAGATCTGGAGAGTACCTGTCAGGTATGTTGCTAATAATAAAACAGATTTTTTTCCTCCTCTAAGTATGCAAACACCTTAAATGTAATTTATTCTGTTTGATTTAGAAACCCTAATGCACTTAATACTCATTTAGGAACAGTGAAAATATTAGTAAAATTCTATTTTATTACTTTGAATTCAGTATCTTAGCTTTAACAAGATATATTCCCATCATCTCAGAAGATATTAAGTGGGGCTGCTGGAAAAATGTTAAATTAAGTAGACACATTTTGCAGTAATTATTACTGCTGGGAAACATTTATCTAACTCTGAATAAAGAGTTTTCAGTTTTTTTTACTTCTGTTTCTTCTTTTGGTTGCGCAACCTGACATATTTTTACTTTGGATCAGCAAAACTATAGTTTGCCTGTGTATCTCCTTAATAATCTCTGTTTTCCACTGTGTTAGTCCACCCCAGTAAAGCGGACCATGACTTTGAAGTCACCCTGGTGAATGTAACACAATGGCTGCACTACGGCACAGCAAACATGGCAGGAAGGCTTAAGATGACATGGAACAGCTCTTTGATCGTAGCAGAGACGGTCAACATAGAGCTGTGGGGTTACAGAGAGTTCAGCAGCAGCACAGAGGCGAGCGGATCGTCCTCGCTGCAGGCCGAGCTGAGCTATCTGTACTCTCTCGGGAGGAATCTGCCCAACACTGGTGCCTTCAGCTTCTTCCCGGAGCCCTCGAAAGACTTCTCAGACCGGATGTTGGGAAATATCCGCATCACTGCTAGTTCTGAGTCAGACGGGGAAAGGTATATATAATACATCACAAGCATTTTAGAAATATTCCAAATCAAACGAAAACAGTCTTTCCGCACATATTCTTCCATTTAAAGGGTTTTTTATGTGTCAGTGCTGGAGATATCTTTGGCCTGAGGTTTTATGTTTTCAGGTTGACTGTCCATCTGTCCTATTCTTGCTCAAAAACACCTTGAGGGAAATTTTTCAAATTTGGCACAAACGTCCGAATGGACTCAGCGACTAACTGATTAGAATTTGGTGGTCAAAGTAAAAGCCATTGTGGCCTTGCATCCATCTCATTCTCCTGAACATGATACCTCAAAAACACCTTGAAGGAATTTCTTCAAATGGAATACAAATGACGATTTACTGCAATGTTACTCATTTTACAGCTGTTACAGCTGATGGAAGGTGATCTGGATTGATTCATCAGATTCTCACATGCATCTGGCTGTAAAATCCAATGTGCCTCACCTTGTCTTATGATGGTAATAGCCAAAATAAAAAGGATCAAATGGGTTTGAATGCCACATTGATTCCAGAGTCCAGTATTGGTCAGACCACAAACAGTGAGGAAATATACCTGAAAACAGTCATTGACTAAATGGTTAGACTATTGACAGAAGTTTAAGCTAACATTTTTTCTGTTTGATAAATTGCAAGCATAAATGCCAAACATTTGCTGGTGCAAAAATATGAGTATTTGCTATGTAAATGAAATATTCTTGGCTTTTTCTTTTGTTGGTGGGGAAACAAGCACATAAAGATGATGCCTTGGACTCTGGGAAATTGTTTTAAAAATTTCTAACATTATATCAAATTAACGATCAATAAATTATGACACAAAATAGTCGTCACATAAATAATTTTATCCATAGTTTGAACTATGATTTTAAGATTATGTCTCAGGGAAAATATCAAATATGTTTAAGTAAGTTTGATCGTTTTTTGTTTATACGCAGGGATGTACAGGGGCTCTGGAGTGGAGGTCATGTCTTAGCCTGGCACCTGGAGCAGGCTTTCAGAGATGACTCTGCAGCCTGGGCCAAGAGCAAGTGTCTGCAGTGGGACGTCCTCGAGGGGACGCTGCCCAACTTCCTGGATGAGCTCATTGACTGTCCTTGCACTCTGGCACAGGCCCGAGCAGACACAGGAAGGTTTCATGTAAGTGCATTTCAGTGACTCTGGTATCATAATATTATTGATATATTTAAAGGTAGTCATGGGAGTAGTAATAATAACACAATCCTTATTACTATAATTATTGTATATAATAACACTTGACTGTTAATTCATTATTAGGAGTGAGTTTAAGCAATTCAGTTAGTATTCTGACGACGGTATAGAAGAGAAAGATCTGGGTGTGGTGACATTTGCAAATACTTTGAGAGTAACAATAAACATTACGCAAGACCTTTGTTGGAAAATAATGAAATGAGAAATGAGGATATGAAAGCAATATAAAGTCAGTCAGAGCAAATAAGTGCATTATTTCTGTACTGTTTTCTGGACTAAAATTCAATAGGCCAAATCACAATGTTTATTTCCAGGTTTAAAATCCTCACGTCACGTACATAAATTTAACAGAGCGTAGCAGATGCTGCCTCAGTTGATTTGTTTGATGCCCTCTTAAAAAAGGTTCCACCAAAAACATCAATATCAGTTTAAGTGAAAGCTATATTTAGAATATTTTCACCACTTTACCTTACCGCTAGTCTTTTCCCACTGGGAATTCAAGCTTATTTATCAAAACCAGCAGACTTAATTGACAAAAACAGCAATTTTACTTCACAGAACATGGGAGTTTCTGGTCTACCACGGCCTAGATTGGTTAGTGTGTAAGGTAAAGCAGAGCAAATATTAAAAATATAGGGCACACTTGCACTGATATTGTTTTTTTTTAAAATGTCTTGCTGTGTCGCCTAACCACAACAGTACTTTGCTTAGCTTCTGTGCAAGTATATTTGGTTTATCAAAGATGCTAATAAAGAAACACAGCACATAAAATAAGCACAGCAGAAATGTAGGAGAGATCAGACTTCTTGAAAGTTATGCACAGTTCCTGTTATAAGTTGTTTTGGATGCTTCGGTCCAATGGCTTTTAAAATCCCTGTCTCCAAATCAGCACTTCGATAACGCACAAGGACATTGAAATTTGCAAGAAAAATGTGCTCATTATTGTAAAAGATTAAAAATAGCCCCAAAAATCAGAAAAAGAAATATGTTTTCAAGGTTGAAGTCAAAAGCGCTGCTCTTGTGCAGTAGGAATGATAGGAATTCATTCATTTATCCCTGAAATAAGGAATCAATAACTGCGGGATTAATTGGGGAACATGCTTTGTGATAAATCATTATATGTAATCAACGTTAAGAGAAATCACTTTGTTAGAGTTCTGTTCAAGTCAGCAGGATTGACACTGATCAATAAGTATTGACTCTTGAACCTAAATGTATTTATTGCCAAATTATATTAAATCACATCTGTTATTTGACTGATTTTTTATTCACTGTGTTATTTCAGACTGACTATAGTTGTGACATTGAGAGTGGCAGTGTGTGCTCTTATCACCCAGGTAGTGTCCACTGCGTCAGAGCAATTCAGGCCAGGTAGGATGACAAGATTTTACCTTTTTAAAAGTGAAAGTAGAAGCATTTCTTCACTTTTTGACATGATTTTCTTGTCACATTTCCAGCCCTCTACATGGATCAGGACAGCAGTGCTGCTATGACAGTGCAGGCGCTCTGGTGCTGACAGCAGACTCGTCCAGTGGCAGCACCCCAGACAGAGCTCACGACTGGGGATCGCCGCCGTACAGGGAGCCACCACGGGTGCCGGGGTACTCCCACTGGCTGTACGATGTCGTGAGTTTGTACTACTGCTGCCTGTGGTCCAACCACTGCCACATTTACCTCAACCATCGACCTTCAAGTGGGTGTCGCAACTACCATCCCCCAAGAGCTGGTGAGCCCACTCACAAGTCAGATTAAGTGTATTTATTCATTGCTTTCAGCACATAAATCCACTTTTTATCAGCGGACAGTTATTGCTGTTGGGTAAACAACTGTTGTTGAGTCTATTTTTTCTTGTTCTTATGGACTTGAAACGTCTGCCTGAAGGCAGCAGTTTGAACAGGGAATGTCCAGGGTGATCTTTGCCTTTAAAGTTAAATTAATTGTGTGACTCAGATCTGTCTCACTGTCATAATGTTTTTTGTAAGAGAAGAATATTATATTTCTGAACATAAAAACTGTTAATAGGTGAATGTAGAGTTATAATTGTGGTTTAGGAGGCGCAATTTGGGACAAAACTAAAACTGCAAAAAGATCAACACAAACTTCAAGAGATCGTTAATCTGTGTTTAACTGCCTCTCTGTGGGTACACACACACATACTCTATAGTGCAAATGGACATTAGAGTAGCAGGCAATACCAGACCAGTTTGCAGAAGTAAATGTATTACAGACTGCGGCTGAGAGTTAAGATGTGGAAATTTATTCGATCGTACTCTTCAGAGACTTTAAACGCAGCAATAAGCCGCATAGCGATATGAGAATGAGAGATCAGCAGCGTGCTGTTCGAAATAAATATGTTTGTGCCAAAATGTGTCTTTGATGTAATTTCATCGGTGATTTGTGTCTCGACACCTTACAGGTGTTGTCCTCGGGGATCCGCATTTCATTACGTTCGACGGCCTCAGCTACACTTTCAATGGCAAAGGGGAGTTCTACCTTGTGTCTTCACCAGACAGAGAGTTAAGTGTTCAGGCCAGAACAGAGCCGGTGAAATCTGAGAACGGTGAGTCCAGTTTTCATGTGAAAGCCCTGACTGTGTCCCCTCTTTTATCCCAGTGCTACCACTGTAGCAGCTTTGTTTGGATAAAACTTAATCAAAGACTTCTGTAGAGATCTGTTTTATAATTCGATTCATTTTTTATTTATTAGCCCAAAAGATTGATCACCTGCATATAGAATCTGCTCAGACATAATGGCCTCAGTATTTCTTGCTGAATTTAGTTTCCTTTTTTTTTTGGCTTGCACTCTCTATCTTAAGTGTTTAAGACTCCCTCTTATCTTTTACGCTTTTATCACAGAGCAAGTGATGTCAGGTCCTAATGTGATTAAAACATGTTGGCGCCGTAAAATAATGGCTTATTTCCTTAGTTCCCTCTTGTTTTTGTTCCCCATCTCTCCTGTTAGATGTGGTAAAGAAGAACAGATGGTAGCTTCATTGTTAAGAATTTCTTCCAAGCGATTACGGCCATGAGCCAAGTGACTGTATAACGGCCAGATGTCGTTAATATTCTCCTCACAAGATCAGTAAAAGCAAACATCTGGATTATTTGATATTGCAGAGACTACAGCAGCGATAAAATCATTCTCAGCTTTTGAATACATTCTGCAGAGTAACATAACGACATGTCTGTATCAATATGATGTTAATATTGACTACCTCAGGTACCCTGGCCAAAGCCACGTGGCTCTCATCCGTGGCTATGAAGGAGAAGGCTTCTGATGTCATCGAGGTGCGTCTAGCAGAAGGCCACCTGCAGGTGCTAAGGAACCAAAAGGTCCTACTTTTCACAGAGCAAAGATGGATGGATCTAAACGGTGAGATTATTTCGACACTTCTGACCAGCTGCACAATAGACATTGTTGACTTTGGCAGCAAGAGATCGCTACTCTGACAATATATAGAACGTCAGACCATGAAATATTGTAATCTGACAGCAGCACTTGGCACTATCCTCTAAATTTTGTCTTGTTAAGTTATGGGGGAAACACAACAGGTGGATAGGGTAAAAATTTGAACTATTACATACCACCATGAAACTTCCCCAATTTATTACTTACAGTAAGTCAATATCAGGACAGCAGTCTCATTCTAGCATTTTTTGTCGCCACATGGATGTTTCGGGCCAGACGCCCTTCTTCAGCGTCTACATTTGGCAATATCACAAAGAAAGCCCACGGGGGGGAAAATTATAAGTCCACACATGAAAACACCTACAGTGCAGCCCAGCAGGGGGAGCCAACATGTAAGACACAGAATCACTAAGTAAAAATCAATAAGTAAATAAATATAATAATAATAATAAAGATTTTTACTTCCTGTAAGGCAATTATTTTTTATATTACAAGTTTTCTAAAACTGTATGTTTAAATACACCAATAATGCATTATCGAACAATATGCACTGATTTGCAAACATTTTTAGAAGAAAATTGTGAACATATGAATGTATGTATGTATTTATGTGAGGGATGAGGTATTAAAATGCACTATGTCTTATATTTTAGGAGTATTTGTGTTCGCCCCCGGTCCTCACAATGTGACTGTGATCTTCCTCTCTGGAGTTGGTGTGGAGGTTCGTGTGCATGACGGAGCGATGGCTGCAACCGTCCTGCTTCCAGCCGAGTTTACCAACCACACTCAGGGTCTCCTCGGTCTGATGAACTCTGACCCATCAGATGACCTGTTGACGCAACTAGGAGAGGTCATTTCCTCAGCCGACGCCACGGCGGAGGAGATCTTCACCTATGGAGCTGGCTGTGAGTGTGAAAGACTGCTGAACTGAATCATATTGATCAGCGCTGAAATAATCACTTCTCACTGCAAGGCAGCAAGAATATCAATATCTTTGTAAAAAAAAGTGTACATAGAGCCGTGTTTCATTTTAGAGGGGCAAGAGCTGATTAGGGATTGTATGATTTGCTAATAATTACCCGTTATTGTGTCTTTATAAAGGACTACCGTACTTGAGCCATGCTTAGCTAAAACTTAATCAAATGTTTTAAGAGTGCACAGGAAGAAAACAAGGCACATGTTTCGAGTTAGCGCAGCTTTAACAGATTACAGAGAGATATCAGGCGCTGTGAGCGTACAGTGTCACTGAAACCACATCTCTGGAACACAGTCGAATCCAGACCGCATACATACATGATAATAAGGTCTCTCAGCTTTAATTACAGCACATATCCCTCAAAACTCGGGTGCCTGACCTTTTGACTGAAGTCATTTGCTTCAGTGAAAGTGCAGTTCAAGCTTGTGGGAACTAATAGTTTTATTGTTGCTGATATTTTTGCATGCATCAAAGTCTGTGGCAAAAGGAAACCATGACAGCGTGCCGTGTGTGTCCCACGCTGATCTCATAGAGTTGTGTTCATTCATATCTCCAAATTATAGCGTGCCTCATATTCTCTGATTTTTAATACCATGTTTTACAAAAAAGGTAGTTTGAGCCAAGTGCTCTGATTGGTCAAACATATGCTGCTTTGGCAATAAATTTCATAAAAACCCTACAAGTTATCATTCAGTCTCTCTGTTTACCCATTCTTCTGCATGTTTTTATGTTTTTCTACATGTGTTTTGTTTATAGTACATTAGGCTATGTCTCCACCAAAGCTTTTTAGTGTTTTTTTCCCAGTTGAAAATGCCAGGCACTCATCAGTAGGGCTGTCCCGAATACTATTTTCTGGGCTTCAGGCATTAATCAACAGTGAACAATGTAATGATGTACTGACAACACCATGCTAACACCTTGTGCCCCAGAGCTTCACCATAATTATTCCAGTCATTGTGTGTGTGAATTTGAATTTGAATTATTTTATTTATTGATAGATAATTTATTTTTTATCAAAAGGCTGGCTCATGCTCAAACTCACATGGCTCGATTTGGTTCAGCTTGTCATTTTTTCCTGAACACTGTACTATACTGGGTAGAACTTTTTAGATACTGCATGTGTTTTTAATTTAAAAGCTGTGAAGCAATTGAGGGTGTTTGTTGTGTAATAATGGATCTGACATCACAACTACCACTGCTGACAATCATTTCCGCTAGTTTTGGATCAATCTGAAACATGACAGTTTGTTTTTGTAATCAGCAATCTGGTTTTGTCCTCTTTTTTTCTCCACAGGGAACATTTCAAAGGATTCTTCCCTTTTCACATATGACTCAAAGTACCTTTTGGATAACTACTATTTCCCACCAAGCTATGATCCTGCTTTTGTTCCTGCCTTTTCTCTTCCCGAGAGACCTGATGACCCTCTGGTGGGAAACATGTTGACAATGTGCTCAGGAGATGGAGCAACGCTCTGTAAATATGACACCCTGACCACTCGGAGCCTCAGGATGGGAAACGCCACACTCAGGGCCTTCCAAAGTCATCAGGCCCAAATGAAAGCTCTGGAGCCAGGTTTGTGTTACAAGAATAATCTTTTAGACTCATGGGTAAAAACATAGGGACATATTTGTGTCTATTTTGTTGTGTCAATGCCCATGTGCAACTGTATCATACATGTTTGTTGCTGCTTGTTTAATATTTAAAGGGGTATTTCACTCAAAAATGAAAATCCAGTCATTATCTACTCACCCTCATGCCTAAGGACAGTTCAGTGGAGTTTTATGGTCCACAAAACACTGCTGGAGTTTCATGGGGAAAAGGCTTTTTAGTAATTTTCCAAACAATTGAAGCAAATAGTGACCAGGACTCAAACATTAAAAAATACGTATTTAAACCGCAAAATGTCTCCATTCTGCTCATCCGAAGTAATGTAAGTGTCCTGAAGCTCTGACGTGTAAAGTTGTTTTGAAAAACGTCACTGTGTTTTTAGTCTTGTTGTTGCCTGTGGCTTGTAGCTCCTGGTGCGGCAGCAGCGTTCACGTATATATGCTTTCGCAAGACCAACAAGAGCTCGCAGTATCTGCACACCAATGTTTACATGCTACCTGGAAGCATCCCCAATACACAGACTTGTGGGGTTTGCAACAAGGAACAAGTCGTTTTGTCGTTTTTCAAACCAATTTGGCATGTCAGGGCCTTAGGACACTTGGATTTCTTTGGACAAGCAGTGCATTTGTTGTGTATTTTTTAATTACTCAATTCTGGTCACTAATAATTTTGGATGAGTGCAACGCCTTTTCCATGAAAAACTCTAGCAGTGTTTTGTGAACTATAAAACTTCACTAGACTTTCCATCAGCATGAGGATGACAAGCTAATTGAATTTTCATTTTTGGGTGAACTATTTCTTCTAAAGAGAATACCGTGATTCTGAAACATGTTTGTGGAAGCATTCACGCTAATAATGACATGCCCGAAAATGTAAAATACAGGACCTGTAACAGCTTGTGTTCGCCTGATTTGGAATAAAACAATACTCCAAAGTAATATCATGCCATAAGAAAGCTTAATGAGGTAAAATTATATATATATATATATATAAAGGAAAAAAAATACCACCATTACTACCCTACCATTTAAAAAAAATCACCATTAAACATAAAAATATTATAAGAAGAAGGAAAGTTTTTAGCTTTTACCTGTGTAACATCAGCTGGCAGGTTATTCCAGGTCTTTGCTGCATGATAACGAAATGCTGCCTCGCTTTTGTTCTCATGCTTTGGGCCGTCAGTAGGCCCTGATGTCCTCAGAGTCCTAGAAGGTTCACATGTCACAAGCATGTCAGAGATATGTTTGGTCGCTGAGCCACAGAGTGATTCATACATAAGCTCAAGCTTTTAAAATAAAATTTCTGAGTGACAGGTATCCAGTGTACCGATTTTAGACCTGGAGTATTTTAGTCATATTTATTAGTTTTTTGTCATAAATTAAGACAGAATACATTTTTAATGTGTCATTGTCCTTTAGTGGTGTCTTGTGGCTGGCTGCCGACACCCAGGAATGGGAAAAAGAACGGGACATGTTACCTGGAGGGGAACACTGTGAGCTTCACCTGCAACAAAGGCTACATACTGTACGGTTCAACCGAACGCACTTGTCTGAACGATGGGACCTGGACAGGAGAGCAGCCCTACTGCGTAACAGGTCAGTTTTAACTTGAAACCAAACCAACAGCTATTTGTGTCAAGTTAAATAATCTCAGCTGTCATGTCTGCGAGAAAAGCGCCAGAATTTTAAACTAATATCTATAAAATCTGCTATAAATATTAGGTGGAAAGTTAACTGACATATTGTCATTGAAATTTTGAGTCAGCTGCAGGATAGTGTTGCATTCATGAGTTCTGTCTTATTTTCTTATTATTCTTATTATTCCCAGGGGAAAACTGAGTATGTAGCACACATGGTTTTTGCCAATAGGATAATGTGAATTTGATCTTTTTTTTTCATTAGCAGACATCCAAATCTACTTATCCTTAAACACAAACAGGCAGAGGTTTCAAAACAGTTCCTTCGGGGAAAGATTGACCACATGAAAATGACATATTTTCAAAAAATAAAACAAAACAAAACAAAAAAAAACACCCAAAAACTGAAAAAAATTAGTCAATATAAATAAACAGCAACTGTGATTAATTATTTATCAAGTTGAGTTTTATACTACACTGCATAAAAAACAATGGCTGCTTGTATTAAATCATAAAGAAACTTAAATTGGTTACTGGCTTTTGTCTGTTTCTGTCTATGATTCTGATTAGTGTATGACGTCTTAATTATTCTTTTTTTGTTTTATACACCGTTTGAAACGGTTTCCCACGATTCCTTTTGAAAGGACATAAATAAGGTTACTTACCAAGTTATTACTGACTAGCTCCACACATGCTTTATATCTGCAGCATCCTCCCAATGAAAACCGAGAGGGACTGTTGGAATCCTCTTCTTCGCTCTTTGAAAGCAAAAGATTTTATAGAGTTGGCTCTCTGCTGCTCATGCAGACCATTAGCTATAAAGCTATAAACGTATTAACCTGGATTGGCTCGGCTTTCTGTTTGTAAATTGGAAGCACCTGGGTCTAACGGTTTCATTCACCACCCCAACCATGAAATCTTGTTGAGTCTTGTTGTAGTCATTGGCTAACACCATCGGGTGGCAGTATTTCCCATTAAATGTCCAGTGTGGCAGCAGATCTTTTTGGTGCTCTAGTATACTCTGATTTTAGAAAACCTTGAAAATAAAGTTGCAAAAAGACAGGCAAGATTGGATGAAATTAGATCTTTAATCACTTAGTTGGAGCAGAATAAAAGAGATCATACTCTCAAGATTGAAGGATTTAAAAGGTTTTGCCGTCATCGACCTATCAGCTGAGTAAAGCAAGAGGAGGCAGAGAAACAAAGCCACTTGACTTGTGATCCACCTCTGCTTGCATCCCTTCATGACTTCACCCCAGCCCTCCATCCTTTCCTTGTTAGAGCTGCAAACAAAGACTTCCTTTTGATAGTAATCTCGGATGAATAGACCTCATATGGCAGATTTTAAAGCCTGTGTAACAACCGGCTGAGTCACAGCTGGACACAATTGATCGTGACTCTTTCATTAGGAAAACATATTAGTTGTCAGATATCCACTGCAGAGCTGTTTAAAAATGTTCTTATCAAGTCAGGTGATTTTTTATTTACTTTTGTTTACATGCTTTCTGGTACCTCTAACTGCTGATCCTACCTCTAATGCCTTACCGCTGTCTCTCATCAGACAGAAAGTATAGAAAGTGTCTATTTTATTAAATGTTCAATTGATGTGGATGCATCTGGAGATTAATGTAAGGGCAAGTCAAGGAGCAGGGATCCCTCCAAGTTGGGTCCTACAGAGGCTCTGCAAGACTATCTTAACTTTCTCAGAAAACGTCTACCCCTTTTCCACTCAAACTAGGGCATACGTATATGCAGGTTTTTAAAATACAAGTAAACCCATTAAAAATATGTAAACATGTCACCCCCTCTCTCTCCCCTTTCTCACACCCTCCTTTCTCATTGCCAATAGACCAGAGCTGTGTGCACGGCTCTGCAGCAGACAAGTATGCCTGCCAAGGTTTTTTTGGTGTGTCATGTTCAATGTCAAGGAAAGGCCAGAGAACAGGTTAGTAAGGAGGAGGAAGCAGCATGGATGGGAGTATGTGAAAACTTGGCTGTCGTTACTTGTTTTTACATGTCTCTTACTTATTAAGTCTCTCCTTCAAAACTCTGTGCAGACTAATTTGGATTGACGTTTGAGTGCTGGTTGGGCAGAGATGGACGGTATTTTGTGGCGGCGTGTCATTGCATCTCACCAGTTAATGGGTTAAAATTACGACGTTCACCTGGGTGTTAGGTTTCCATCAATGGCGATCGAAGCCGATATATACCCATAACTACTGCTGAGTCATTTGACACAGATGTGAATGCCGAATGTATCTTTCCCCTTACATTAAAAAGCCAGATGTTAGCAGGTGTTTTTGTGCAGTGGAAAAGGGGTTTTAGTGGAACAGTAAGCCACCTGACGAACTGAGCCTGTGCCCTGACAGCCTCAGTTAGCTTTCTTTGCAAGGTGTTTTTACTTAATAATAATAGTAATTTATACTAGCATTAGAGCTGTAGTAAGCAGCTTTTAAAAAATAATATATGATCTAATATGATATATTATAATATGTATACAGTGATGTAGACTTTTTGAAATGCAGCTGTTTAAAGATCCCATTATAACTTTGAGAAACACCTGCCGTATCTTCCCACATTGACAAACAAAGCAAAAGCAGAAATGGGATTCCCAAAATACAACAGAAAGCCAAACAGTCTTACTGAACACAAGTGAGACACAACTAGGGTAGTGTTAGGATAAAATTAAAACAAGGACAAATAATGCAAGATTCACGCACATTCACAAACATCTAGATAAAGTCAGTTACACAGTGTAAGCTTCGGCTGTACCCATGTATGTGGTGTACACACATACAAAGCTGGGCCTTTTTAGACATGTAACAATGATCACACTTGCTATGACACTCTCATTACACAAATGAGAGTGAACAACTGTCAACATGACCTGAGGTGCTCAGTGGCAGGTGTTGCATGAGCTGTTACCTCCACCATTTAAATGCGACCTCTAGCCATGTAAACAACACTAAATACAGACCGAGCAGGAGACGCCCCTTATATGAATCACTGCAGCACCATGTGTAGGCTGAACAGTGTGTGCCGCTCAACAATAAATGCCACTGCATCCGGTTTGACTTCTTCTGAGTCACTTTAATGAGCCGCTGTTGACATGGTGCCTGTCAGCAGAGGTGACACTAAGTCCCTTCTATTAAAAGGGAATCTCTGTATGAATATCTCACATCACTGAACGCCCCACCTATTCGAGATGGATCATAACCTGCTGCCGCATTTGTCAATGTGCTTTTTTAACCACTTTAGACTTTAGACACGGGTGTGGCGTGTTGCGATGATCAATGTTAATATCTTCAGCTGGAGAGTCAGGAGTGTTGCAGAGGTGAGGGTTGGGTTTGGGTAGAAAGTCCTTGGGGTGTTTTTGATATAACAGGGCCGTGGGAGACTTGAGAAGTATAAGGTTATAGGGTTTACCAGCTTGGCTGCGCCTTGTCACGGTCTTGTGAAAAACAATAGCCCTAGTTGAGTATCGGATGCATACCAATAACAGGATCACCCCACTTTGATGGCATTATAATATTAATAGAGTTCCTTGCACAGAGGAGAAGAAAGTGATTAAAGGAAAGGTGACAGCTGCCAGAAAGGAATAGAGCAATTTTCACAGGAAAAAGTGACGTGGGTTGCAAGACAAAGCCTCACTCAATCTTCTGCCCGTAGTTCACTTCTCAGATTCCCCTGAGATAACGCAGGCGAGAGCCGACAGAGACACAGAGGTGGTTGGTAAATGCAGCATACGTAGAAGGAGTTGTTTAAATGCCAGCCAAGGGCAGGTTGAGACTTCAAAACCATTGCTCACACTTCACTGTCTGTCTGTATGTGGTCATTTCAGTTAATGTGTAAATGTCTCTGCCTGAGAAGGTCCACTAAACTCACTTTCTGAACTCACTATTGAGTATTAAAGGCCAATTTTCAAGCAGCTTTGTATCAAAACAATGTTGGTAGTATGTGTCAGTGAACTCTGGTCTTCCCTCCACCTAACCAGTGTCTAAATATCACCTTGACCTCCGGCAAACTCCATCAGATGACCTAAATTGATGCAAAACACATAATCCGGTGGAGTTTTGATGGCTCTCTTTGGGCTTTTGCTTTACCTACAGTCTGCATTTTCGTATTTAACCACCACCTGTGCTGCCACCAAGGACACAAGTATACAAACATTTTAAGAGCTTACCCACCTATCTCTTTTAAACTTGGACCAAAATCTGATCAAACAGTAAAATTAGGTAGTGCTGATTGAATAATAATCAAGATTGTGTTACTGCACTGCCTATTTATCAACTAAAATGTTTTTAGAAACACATTTTACTGACGTGTTTAGCTGAAATAGCAAGAGTTTTTCTAACAGGGAGCAGGTGCCACACTGCTTCCAGCACAGTGAAAATGGAGGCTGAAAAACAAAGATCAAACTGTTTAACTAAGCAAACTGAGTTACCTATTTCTTGCCTCAGATGTTTTCAGAAACATGTTTTGGCTTAATATTTAACTGTAAAATGAGATCATTTCTTGCCAGCCAGCCGCCGTTGTTTCACACGTATGAGTTCTCATCATCACCCACCAGCTGGAATGTTAATAGGTCTGATGTGGCGCAGTGCACTCTGTTAGCTGAGCAAACGTGCCCTTTTTCTCTGTTTTCTCTGATCATGAAGCACCAATTTCACCAATTTGCATCTTTCTACTGCATAGACAGCCTAGTTTATTATAAGACCATCTTGCCATCAATGAAATACTTTAACACTCACATCCTGTCAATAAATTGACATGGAGGGTTGCGTCGTCCTGGTTCTGTTGTCAAAAAGCCCATGAGATTTTTCCATTGGATTTTGGATCACTGTGGAAAATAAACTTTGTGGTGAACTTTTGAAGCCCAAATGCAATCACCAGAAGTGAAAAGCTAACGTTAGGCTTTAAACAAACTACACTATAGTCGCATGATTTAACATCGCCACCACAAGGAGGCTGTAAAGCTGTGATCAGCTCTGTAGTCTCATTTTGCCACTTTATAGCAACCGCCTTTTTTAAGACGTATAAGTGTTTCAAAGTTCATGATTGGGGTATTTAGTGATATGTTTTATGTCACAGAACAAAACATTTAAGCCTCTTAAGCTAGTGTTAACCACAGAACTTATGTCAGACAAAAAAAAACATTGACTTTGAGTCGAGGGAACCGGAGGTGCTTAAATGTTAAGTCATTTTCAGGTTTTGGGTCTCATTACTAGGGCACTCTATCATGTCGCATTAAATTAAAAAAACACATACAAATGGTCATTTTTAGGGAGTTCTGGACAAAAAGTATTGAATGCAGATATTTTTGAACTAGAAAAGTTTTAAAACTACTTGGTATTGGGTTATTTTGGTGGATGCCTTAAAGGTAATAAGTACCAACTCCCATCCCTAACACACATTTACATTCAGAGACACACACTGCAGGCCTCAGGGTCCCAGACCACAAGAAAGGTTAGCTGTTGAAGCCGAGTCTAATTCCTGTGGACACTTTTATCTTCCAGAGCGGCTTCTGCTGCTGCTGCTGTGTTGACTTTATATTCATAAACTCCTCCGAAAGTGTCTGGTAGAAATCTCTGACCATGGATGAAGTCAACAAGCTGGTTTAGAGACAAGCAATGTTGGCTAATGCCATTCGGCTTTGTGTTTTTTGAGTGTGTTTATGTATCTGGGTGCTCGTTCAGTTCGTACGTGGAACATCTAATGTCTAAAGTTTGCCGTCTGACACATGGTTCAAATTCCAAGAATACTTCCACCCGTCACAATAAGTCAGACAGGGTAAGATGCACATATCAGATGACAACAGTAGCTTGGTGCAAAGACACACACTGTTACTAGAGAGAGAAAAAAAGCCAACAGAATTATTTTCAGATGATATCAGCTCTGTAAAAAAAAACCAAACTCATCTCTATCTTAAGAAATGCTTTATGTGATAAGAATGTAGCTCAGGGGTCTGTGGGCGTGCTAGGGTTGTAAAAACAGTCTTGTGATTCTTTCTGATTGGTATCATCTGTTTAAAATTTCTTCGCAGATAAACATTGTAAAGGGTTATGAGCTCAGAAATTTGAATTTGTTGCAAATTGTAGGAATAACATTTAAAAAAACATTATCCCATTTTATCTGAGTACAGATGATAGCGATAAATGATAAATGTCTTCTCTGTTTTCTGTCACCTGCAGATTGGTATGTCCAACCCCATGATGTCTGTCGTGTGTTAATACCCTTTTCACTGGAAGTGTAATGATCCAAACTGAGTGCTATTGCTCCCTGGAGCTTTACTATTTGATCAATGCGGGGGGGGTTCAGTGGAGTAATGAGATAGGTTTGGGACTTTGCCAGCAGAAAGAAGGAAAAAGGTGAATGTTAACACTGATTGACTGCCAGACCTCCACATGCTCTTAATGCAATTATACTCAGTGCAGCTTGTCGCACTGATGCCGAGGGCTTCGGCGTCCAGCAGCTTGACACCAGTGCTGCAGCATCGAAAGCCTGGCCATGTGTAGCGAAACTGATTGGTTTAGAAACTTGAGGGAATATTTGCACATGTGGGTGTGTATTCCACTGTGCTTCTGCAGCATGTGTGTGTTTGATGTTCAGAGGCGGATGACATTTTAAAGGCGCCTGCAGTGCCTACCTGACAAACATGTTACACAGTTGACATGTGTCCATGCGTTCATGCGTTAGAGGATGACGGTGCTTTGATAATTACCTTCTCCAGAGCATCTGTATACTTGCCTGCGTGGCTCAGAGAACTGTATGAATAGTCAAATAGATTGGAAAATTGAACGCTGAACTTGCAAAGACCCCAAGGAAGGATTCAGATGTTATAATTTGATCACAGTATTACCTAAGCAAGTGCAAACAATGTTAAAACCACTGCTGGGAACAGCAGCAGATGGAGACTGATCAATCCTCCCAGCACTGTGCTTAAAATATGAGTTTGAAACTGTTTCATTTTTGTTTTGTTCGATCTTCTTGGTGATTATCGGAAAACTGATTCATGCTTTTGCTAATATACTGGCAGAACACAATGATCATTTCTTGGGTGGCTGTGTTTAACTTGCATGTAAAACCATTAAGAACAATGACCAGGACTCTTCATATCTATTTTTTGTTCATGATAATGTGAAATAAGCTCATACACCAGTTACAGGTGCATTCATAAAAGCTGAAGGTGAAGCTATTGCTCTTTGCATTGGAAGTGCAAGAAAGTGATGCACTGTAGTACAAGCACCATAGCTCTCATGCCTTTTAAATGCTTAGGTGAGGATTTTTCAGTTGAGTCTAATTCAGCAAAGTTTTAATGCTTCCATTGATAAGTGATGATGTCACCAATATACAAATGAGCATATGACATCATCTTGCAACTTTGCAAGTAAGTGCATTTCATTGAAAAATGGAGTTGGCAACACTGGCTCCTTTGCCTTAGTGAGCTTTAGCGCTGCATTTCAAAGCGCTCTCCATTAAGAGGTGGTAGAATTTGGCAGAAAGTGTTGCTGCAGAAGCATTATGCTCCCCCTGTGAATCCTCCTCCAACAAGAAATTAGCTAACATGAGCACAATGTTAACCTGAATGAATTTAGTGAAATAAACCTCTGAATCTGGAGAGGGACACAGAACAATAAAAATCCAGCCCCAGGGGCGCCCGGTGGTTCAGTTGGTAGAGCGGGCACCCTTTGTACAGAGGCTGTGTCCTCGCCGCAGCGATCGCGAGTTTGATTCCGGCCTCTGCCCTTTGCTGCATGTCTTCCATTCTCTCTCCCCCCTCACACTTAAACCGTCCTGTCCCAATAAAGGCAACCCCCCCCCAAAAATGTTAAAAAAAAAGAGAAAGAAATCCAGCCCAGTAGATTAGACTACAAGTGAAGTTGACATTTTTAACAGTTGCATCTGACCAAACCATACATTTACATTTTTACATTTAGTGTAATCCAAGCTATTGACACTATGGCTACCATGTTCACAGAAAAAACTCAAGTGGTCAAGCATGGATTTTTGTTTTTTAATCCTTTATTTACTAAGATAAACAGACATGTATGATAAATTTCAGCCACACCCAGCTACGAGCCCAAACTGTAAATCCTTGCTGCAGATCTCCAACCACAGTCCTCTATGTTTGGCTACGGAGCAGCTCCAAGGGACTGCTTGTTCAAAAGAGCTGTGACGGTTCATTGATCTTTCCTCCTCAGTTTCCCCCTAATGCTTTTACTTTACCATCAGTGCTTCCCTGGTTGCCTTTTGACTTTCTATTGATCCAGATATTAAATGCTGTGGAGGATGGATGGATTGTGCAGAATGATCAATGACAGATAGCAGTGATTAATTCAGTGTTGATTTTCACAGATGATAAGGTGGGGTTTGTACTCGGTGCTGTTGGCTCCCTCTCTGCACTGGTCACGATGGGAGTGATGATCCACCTGCACAACAGGAAACAAGAGAGGTGAGTTCGCACAGGATTCACTTCACAGAAAAATCAATTCCTCTATTCCACTGGTGCTACAAAATCCAATACAGGAAACATAAAAGAAGCAAATTAAATATGTCTTACAGTGACCTCTGCAGCTGTTGTCTTTTACACTTGAATGCTGCTGCAGATTAATTCATTCTCTTAATTCCAAAGAGGCAGCACAGGTAGTTTTTCTATCACCTAGCCGACGATACGGTAAATATTATTTCACTTCTTCCTATGAAAATATTGTTTTTCTTCCTCCTCTGGCCTCTTTTAGACTATTGAATTCCAAGTTTGTGGTAAGCTGAGGAGTTTTAATGTAGATATCCAACAAGCCAAAATATTACACAACTGTTGTTATACAGTTTCAGGTGGTATTATAACCCCATAAAACTTAAAACCGGAGGGGGGTTACATCCTGTTGTTGAGCAACTACTTCATCAGAAATACACCAGAGGAGCAACTGATGTATCTGTTTACAGCACAGCTGTGGTTTCATAAAGAAGACAGTCGTAGTTTTCCACACTATAGCACAGCACAGTGCAAGGAGGTGGTGTGCTGTGTTGCCTACTTACTCGTTTGTTCCTTTCCCAAAACTGCAGCCATCTTGTTTTGAAAACTTACCTTTGATTAACCCAAGTGGTTAGTGCATAAGTTGCGTTTCCTGTGACTTCTTCATAATAAAAGTCACGCAGTGTTTCACCAGCTGAACGCTTGTTATAAAGCAGTAGGGAATGTTTGCATTATCAGTACAGTCAGCAGTGCAGTTATTATAGTGCACTGTAAGCAGTGAGGCTGATATCAATGAGATTAAATTACAAACAAACATTGGATTATATAAACATTCATTGTTTGTTGTGAATTCTTTGTGTATGTGAAAGCAGTATAAATACTGTGTGGGAAAGGGTGACTCCCCCACTAACAAGGAAAAGTACTTTATAGAAAGGTAATTACGAAATGTAAATATGTTCAGTGGCTGAAGTGGCGAAAAAAATGCAGAATAATATGCTATATATAAATATCTTAAATTGTGTGTTTGTGTGTGTGTGGTGGGGGGGCGGGGGTCATTGTACTGTAATCTGCTCAGATCAGATATACAAAGCACTCGCTCCATCAGCTCTTTCTTGTGGTTATGAAAAGTTGAGAGAAAAAAATTATATGCACATCATGTAGGTGTAAGTAAAGCCGGCATATTTGCTCCATGCCAAACAAACAAATGCCCGTTTTGTCAAAATTTCCATTTTAACCCGACAAAGACACAAGTAGGAATAAAACCTTGTCTCTGTTTAACTTGTGTGGCACAGAGTAAGTGTGCAGGCGTTACTCTTTTCCTCGTGTAATGCAGAGTGACACAAAGGTAACTGATTTTGTGTTAATCCTGTGTCCACACATCCAGTGAATGTACCCAACTGCTATCAGTTAGCTGCATCCTCAGCTCCGAAACGATGTCATTTCAAACATCCTCTGCTTGTTTATAAGTCTGCTGTATGATAAAGTTGTCAAGTCTGGCAGATGCTGCTGAGCATCCACCAGCTTGGGCACTTATGGTTATTTTTGTTCTCATCTACTACCCATAGCATTTCGTTCATTTTTACCCATCCCCGTATGTGAATTTATTTACATGTATTTTTACCTGTAACACAACTTTTTTTGTGAGGGCAGGTGACTAGGCAGTAATCTGTTCGAACCCAAAAACAGAGAAAATTATTAATGAATTTAAAACACATTTGCATACAAGTATCACACCTGGGTAAGCGTTTGCATTTGAACTCTGCTGTTGCATTCCACTGAGCAGAGTTCAAACGCACGCTACTTGTCCATGCAGGACACTGTTTATGCAAAGTGTTTTCAATAGTAAGGTTTTAGCGAAAAAGCATGTACGGTATTTGCAAAGTACTGAGTGTACGACTTGATGAATGAAAATGCATTATACTGCATACTTTGTGTGAGAGTTTGTAGACTGAATAATTTCTATAGTCTTCAAAGTTTTCTTTACGAACTCAATGTTACACAGTGAGTTACTTATTTAATTAAGTATTACTTTAACGATTGTACTGAAACTAATTGCAGAATCAAACAAAAACCTTCTGGCCATCTGCCTCTCAGTACAAACCACGAGTGGAAAAGTCTCCACTGGTTAGACAAACACTGAATTATGACACAGATACTGCCTTGTTTTTGTTCGGCGAGCCTCCAGCCATAGCCGCCCAAATATATTTAATTTCGTCTTTGAATGGATAGATTATATGTTGGAAATAAGAGGCACATGTTATCTTGTGAAAACTGGTATATAGCTAGAGGTCTTCTTCCCCTCCCATTTCCTCTCAATAGTTAAAACTTTTTCGCAGCGCCAACAAAGGCACAAAAAAACAAAAGCAATGAATCCCACCTGCCTGTTAGAAATCCAACAAGTCCCAGCCTCTTAACTGTAACTCATAAATTTCCTTCTGATCTGATCAAACCGAATAAACCCATATACCCTGTGGGATCATACTTATGACTGCAGTCCAGAGAAACGGGAGGCTAACAGTACTCCTGGGCGTATACAAGCAAATTAAAGGCCTGTTTTATGGGCTCATAGACTTCATTTGGGCTTTCCCCCGCCATAACTCCGGCAAAGGGAAGAAAAAAGGGTAGGAGTCGAGAGCTACCTCCCGCTCCCAGCAGCACTTGGGGCAGCGATGAAACTACTATGTTTTCGAGTCAAGGAGCAAGCACACCTGCTCTCTCTTGAAGCCTCGATCAAGGGAGGCCAGGTGTAAAAAGAAACTCGGAGTGTCTAGAGGTCTGCAGATGTGAGGGAGGTGATCTCACACACATGACATGCTGGTGCACATAGGAGACCCGGGACACACACAGCCAGGAATCACACTGCGCAGACAGTAGCCTAAATGCGTAAAGAGAAATCTTACACATTCCTTGAGTGTGAGTGGTCACGCTGACAAGCATGAACACACACACACTTTAAACACACTCCCCGACCAACAAGTGCAGACACATTGATTCCTCTCAACATCAGAAGCAGGATGGAAGCAGCAGGGGTCTTACCATATTTCAGATCATGTCTGGGTTGCGTGTCTGGAGGAAAGAAGTAGTGATACTACACAACTGTGTGCATGCATGTGTGTATGTGTGCGACAGGTAGAAAAGGACTCACTAACCTGTTCTCAGACTCAGACTTGCAGGGGTACTTTCCACAGCTAGGGTTACTCTGCAGGTTTCAGCAGGTCTGCTGGCAGCTCACCACAGGAGTAAGAAAGTCATTACACCATAAGATACAAGTCTGTGTGTTTGTGTGTGTGTGTGTGTGTGTGTGTGTGTGTGTGTGTGTGTGTGTGTGTGTGTGTGTGTACGCACCATCATGTCTGGTCCACTTCTGCTATATTGCACATCAAAAAGTTGGGGGATGGGGCTGGGGGGCTTTGTCTGAACTTAGCAGAGGGTAATGGGGGAAGCACATTAAGCAAAGTGAGCTGTCTCAACACCAAATGACGGGCACCATCATGATAATAGCGGTGTCCTGGTAGCTCACTGGGTAGAGTGCGTACCATTAAGACTTTAGACTACAGCCCAGGCCCTTTGCTGCATGTTGCCCCCTCTCTGTCCTTTGCCTTTCCTGTCTCTCTTTTTCTTGCTCTCACTCAAGCGCATATCTACAATAGTAACCCACTCAGTATGTATCTAAAAAGATATAGTGGGACTTCCCAAAAACATTTCAGAAGTTGAAAAACATCATCACTGAGGCAAAACATTTTCAAGGATTAGTGCTGAGATTTGGGAAGTCTCTTGTCAGCTTCTCATCACTTGACTCATCGATGGCGAATTCTCAGTAACGGTTTTTATGCCTCTGTGCCAGCTAGGTTGTCCTTTTTTTCTTCTTTTTTTTTTTTAAAATTTGACACAAATGTCATTTGGACTCAAGAATGAACTGATTTGAATTTGGTTGAAAATCAACAGTCTCTGTGACCTAACAAAATATGATCAAGAACTAATATGCTATTTATGACAACATTTTACACAAATGTACACACGTTTAAAAGTGACAACGTTACATATTCAAAATGTCAAAGGTCAACTTCACTAATGTTTTGCAAAAACGCTTTTATGGCCATTATTTAACGTCGTAACTCAGGAACAGAAGGGGAGGCGCTTGGTCAGATAGTGAATAGGTGACACTAATCTCGGGTGTCCACCTTGAAACGGTGCTGACTGTAAAGATCATCTGTGTTGTTGTTGGGGAAGACGAGTGTGAAGCATCCATGTTTTCACAGATGTGGATGTAAACTACAATTGTAACTTGACTGGTTGGCAAAAGGCTTCCAACCGCAAGGCGGTAATTCTAGTTTAACCTCAATGATGAATTTCTCCACATTGTCATCTGCCATGTTTAATGTGACACCCTGTAAATTTGAGTGGTTGTCAGTGTTTCTGTCGTTCATCAAATCGCTGTAAAAGCAATCTCAACTATATCCTTTGCCACTGTTGTAATCCTGAAAGTTTGGGTGTGGACTCTGTCATCCACTTGACTTACAACGATTTTCAAAACAATATATTTATTGTTACTGTTATAGTTAATGTTCTTGGTGTGACTCTTAAAAGTTGGAAACAGCTTGATATAAACATTTCTCTTGTATCTGACTGATCAGAGATCCCTTCCTTCAAATCGAGAAAATGGAGGTCAAAATTCGCACTCCAGTTCAGCCGAAGCTTATATGCAATCTGAGATAGTAACATCAAGTGGCCATTCTCTAGATGGCTAACTAAGTTAGTTTTTTAGGGATAAAGTTCTTGCTTTGTGTTTCCCGGACAGTGTTTCCTGCTGTGCTGCACTGGAGGGATTTTATACTACAAAGGCTGAAACTCTGGAAGATAATCACTTGATTAGATCACTTTGATTTAACTCAGATGGCCGGAGCCTTATATTAGCTTCAGCTGAACTTCAATGTGTATTTTTTGCAGAGAGAGGGGACAGTGGATTGCAGTCTCTTCCATTAAGTATGCATTAGGAAGGTATCTTTCAATGGTCAGAGTAGAGAAAAGGAACAGTTATGACTAAGTACTTTCTCAGTGTACATACGGTGTGGGTAAGCAAGTATTATTTTAAGACACACTTGTGAATCCATCTTTTGAGGACATGCATAATATGCACAATATCAAAAACTGAAAAATAAATAGATTTCTGATGAGACACAGCTGTTTTTTTTTAAAAAAAAAATCAAACAGCCACTGAGCAGATACTTACAGCAACATGTGTCACCTCGTGGTCGCTGCTTGATCAAGTTCAAAAGACAATCCTCCTAAGACTGTTAATTTTCGCTGTAAAGATATAATGTCAAATCCCAACTAATGCATCACTAGTTCAAATAAGGGAGGGCTTACTGCATTATTGCATTTTGCCCTTCAACATTTATGTTCCTGTTTTGCAAGTGTCCCTAATGAACAACTACATTTTATATGCTCTGTTAATAAAACACTATTAATAAGAGCTATAAAGTGCTGTTATTAAGGACTGAGTTGAAAATGATTCCTGCCCTGATGCAAGGTCACCAGACAGTTCTCCTGCGGCCACTTTTGTTTAAACAAGTGTTTCCCATTGCGTCACTTATTCAACTCCCGTGGAGCAACAGTGCATGCAGTCTGGATGGCCATTTACCCAACATAAGTTCAGAAAGGTGAGGATAATCAGCTTTGAAATAAGGACATACCTTAGTAGAAGTGATGGTGTGAAAAACAAAAAAATCATTTTGATATTTATAGTTTGTTGTTTCAGTGACTCTTTTTTTATTTGTGTTTTCAGGGAGAAGAAAGACCAGATGATGACCCAAGAACAAACTTGCTAAACCATCTTTTGGATTATGTATCACACCACTCCACATCACAAAACCTTTAACTATCTGGCCTGTTGCAAAGAATGCATTCAGAGTTCAGCATTTGGACATCCTGTGCAGTTGTGTTGTATGTTAGGACCGTGGTCTTCTCTTGACCTGTTGACCTTATCAAGAAAAAAACTCAGGCACTAGTTAAGCTTTCAGCATGTTGTTTGGCTTCATGTTTTCCCTCTTGTTTAGTTTGGAAAACCTCCAGGTTGTGGTAAATGGTGCATAGGGGTGAGGATTGAGGGTATTGAGGTAAAGGGGAAAAATGCTGATGATTGTTTTTATATTCCCGTTTTTGCATGACTGAACGTCCGATCTTCGCTTTAGAGAGAACTGTATAAATACTACACAGAGATATCATCATCACAATCAACGCTCCCTTCTCCCGTTCAGTTTAAAATAGGACCAGATGTGTTCGTGTTCATGTCACATGTGAAGCGAACCTGATCAGTTTTTTGGTTGAGAGACTTTGAACTCTTATGTGGCCTTTGTGTGGGCAAACAGCCTTCAGTCAAACCAAGGGTTTTGCTGAGTGACTGAGAAAGAAAACTCCACAAATGTTACATAAAGGTCGCCCTTTTGCACTTTTTCAACACTTGCTTTCAGACTTTGTTTTTTGTACTTTTTAAGGGTTGGCTCACAGTAGCATTTTTGAAACCAGTTGGATATTAAAAGTCAGGTGTAACATAATGACACCTTCCTAAACAGCAAAGAACCGTCCAACTATTATAACGTTGCGTAGCGTAACATCAAGCTCTATGTCCACATTGAATATATTATATATGCATTTTTGTTACATCATATAAACAAACTATGTAGCTACCAGCTATGTGTTCAAGATCAGATTAACCACTCAAAAGATGGGTGAGAGGCCTTCATGCTATCTTCCTACATTTGCAAGTTACTTTCTAAAATAGAAAATAAATGTTTTATATTATATTTAATGGTAAGAACATAATATATAGCCAACAGGAAGTAGCCCAGCTTGCTGTTAGAAATGGTCTTTTACCTTACCAGTTACTTTCAGCTCCTTGGTGAAATCCCTCAAGAAAACTGCCACTTATGTTGTTATTTTGGTAGTGCTTTGTGTAGATAATCTCTTTAATTTAACTTCATGTATCAGCCATTCTTCGCACTTTCAAAGCGAGCGACAGATAGCCTTTAAATAGCAATGGGCCTGTTCCTTTCTAGCAAACAAACAGCTTGCACAGCTCCGCCCCTTTCCATCTCTCCTGAAACTTGCTCTTCTTCATGTTGCTGATGCTCGGCTCAAAGCCCGTCAGATACCAGTTAGTGCGTTTATAAACAAACATAACATCATGTCTATCACATTGTCATATTGCTTAATGCAATACCAGTGCTGGATGAAGTACCTAAGAGCCGTACTTGAGCAAAAGTACAAATATCTTTCCAGAAAATGACTTTGGTAAAAGTTAGTCGACTATAATTATATAACATAAGTAAAAGTCTTTAAGTATCTGTCATTTACTGTACTTAAGTATTAAAAGTAATATTATTTTATTAAATGTACTTAAGTACTGAAAGTAAAAGTACAAGTAAATGCTTGTGATAAAAAAGCATGTCAGAATTCTGAGGATAATTAGGATAACATTTATTTCTTTATAACATACACAACCTTAAAAATATAGTGTACATTATACTTGAAAGAAAAGGATTGAAAGAACAAAATCCAGCTTTTCTTCCCTCCCATTCCTTCATTTGTCCAGCCCCCCTCCTCCCTTCTTTCTATTTTGTAGTAGTTAAAATACCTGGAAATGTAGTGGAGTAAAAAAGTTGACCAAGATCTAAAAACTCAATTAAGAAAAATCAAGCAAAAAAAAAAAAAACTTAAGTACTGTAACAAAGTAACAATACCTTGTCACATTACACCACTGAGCAATGCAAACTGGGCACTGGCACATCACATCACAGCACTGTGATGCTGTCTGCACAGGTTGCTGATGTAGACTACTTTTTAATTTGCCAGAACGTGTTATCATGACAAATGTCAGTTCAGCAGGTTTGCATTAAATTAAACAGGTTTAAGCTTGCACACAAAGCGTAAATCGACCCAACTTTTACTTTTACATATCTGTATTTCTAGACTGATTGAATCAATAAATGCTTTCATTAAAATCAATGAAGGAATCAATAAATAATATTGTATACTTTTACTTTTATTTTTAACTGGCTGATTATCTGGAGCAGCTCTGTGTTCCAATATTAATGAAACTGAATTCCTGTTTTTTAGAAATCACTAAGAAATTGATGAGGGTAAATATGTTGTGATTAATCTGAAATTAACATGGAAACAACATAGTGACAGTGTTAAAGGAATATTTTTAAAGTCGGTGGCAATCTTGCATAAATCCAGAGATTTATTAAACTCTAAGGCCCTGCATATCATTTGTTGCTCACTTATACTTTCTTATATGTCTTATTGTTTGGAATTTGGGGGGTCAACCTTTAAAACAACAACGAATTCAATAGTTTGACCACAAAAACAAGCCAAAATACCTTTAGAAACCAAAACCAAGCATTTAAATAATTTGGTATATTATGAAATTATATAAATAATGATCAGAGCAAAAACATAGTTGTTCCCAGAATGTGTACAAAGACTTTTTTTTAGTTCAGGAGAGCACATATGATTCGAGGTTTTTGGAAGTTTACTATACCGAAAGCTCAAACAAGAGTCTCAAAGGAGATGCATTTCTGTAGTTGGTGTTAAAGTGTAGAACAATGCTGATATAATTATGAAAATCTGTAAACCATTTTTTGTTTCCAAAAGAATAGTTTACAACATTATTTTTGAGGGTTACAAGTGTTAATGGTTTAATTTTGTTGTTGAAATGGTGGTTTAAATACAGTTTGTACTTATTGTAATGTGTATGATGACTGAATAAAAACACATTTCAAACTGTTTGTGTGCATCTGTGAGCATGTTTATTGATCAGAAATTTAAAAAAAAGTCCGCTTTCCAAACCAGCAGTCGTGCATCGTCTGCTATCCACATGGCCCGTCAGAAAGACCGTCATCTCATGTTACTCTGCGGTCTGCTCCTCTTCTTTGAACCTGACTCACTTCTCCTTTTCCAAAACAAAAGCCCCTGGGGGGGGTCGTGAAAGGAAACAGAGTGACAGGGTCCTGTGTAGCTGATCCCTTGGAGTGATAGGTGGGGGTCCAGCTGGGGAAGAAGAAGGTCCTTGTTGGAGACTAATTGAAATAACCTGGCCTGCTGGACTTAGAAGGCTTTGAAGTTGGGTTTTTTTTGCCGCATTTGAACAGTGTTTCCTAACCAGAGGTTGTGCAACGCTCTACACTGTAAAATCTGACAAGTTTATTTTACTTAAAAACTAAGAAACCGATTGACTTGAAAAATGTCATATTATATCTAATTGTGGAGTTTACTTAAAATTTAGTTATATTTACTTATTTATTTTATATATATTTTTTTTTAAAAAGGGACCATGTACAGTTTAAAACATAAATGTTACCATTTGATAAACCAGACTATAGCTACGAGCTAATTGGCATCAGCAGTCCCTCAGCGGGTCACAACAAATACACAGCACAACAACATGATGATACAAAGTTGAACAAAATGAAGAGAAAAAGAAAAGACACAGACAAATAATACACACGATAGCACATAATGTGAAGTGGCACAAAGTAGAAGACACAAGATAAACAATGCAACATAAAACTGTAAAACAAAAAGCGTATTACATACAAAACAAAACAAAAAACTACACACACCAGCACATGACAAGTGAATGCTTGTCAGATTAGAAACAAGTTATAAAGTCTAGAGTTCAAGGTCGATGAGTGAAGGCCTGAGCAGCTTTTAACTGTTTTTTCAAAGTGGTTTTAAAAGTCCTGATAGAGCTGCAGCTCCTCACATTGTCAGAGCTCATTTTGTGATGTTGTTTCAACCTAAAAATGACAAAATGACAATAAATCGAGCTTTCTAAGTTTTAGTGAACATAGTATACTGTGCTATATATCTGTTTTCTGCTGGTTGCAAACTAGTCAATAATATTTGGATATGTTTAAATATGTTCAGAAAACAGAACACGCAGATGCCACATTTTCATCGTCATGATCAAGTTGAGACTAACTTGGTTTATTCGAGTTTGCAAGGTATTTTCACTTGTCATTTTTAAGATAAAACAACTTCACAAAATGAAATAAAAACAGATAAATTTCAAGTAAACTCAACTCTCGGATATAAAGTAAACAGAAAATACATTTCATAGTTATATTTAATGTATGTCCCTTTGTCAAGGCAATCGATTTCCAAGATTATTTTAACTAAGATCAACTTGTCAGATTTTACAGTGTATCCATTACCAGCTCCTGCAGACTGTTGTTGCTGCTTTGTCAGGCCTCAGGGACTCCTGGGACCCTATTGTTTTTCACAAAAAAACACATTAATACGCTTTACTAGCATAAATAAGTACACGTGCACCCACTTCACATGCGTGGTAATGAAACAAGTCCTGATGCTCTCACAAAGAAGAAGTAAGCCACCATGTGTGCTGCTGTCTGAGGTCTTTCTACAGTATCAGCTCACTCACTGTATAATCTCCTAACTGGGTGCAAATTTCCCTGCTTTCATGTGTCAGTCAGTGCTTACAAGAGAGGCAGTGGAGCAAGCTGCTGCGTCTGTTTGCAGAGTCAGATGTTGATTAATTGCGTATGGATGAAAGAGGAAGGTTTTCATCTTTGGGGGAGTGGGGGGGGGCTGTTCTAACCCCAAATGTTTACGCTCGCTTATCACCCCAACAGCACGGCATAATTAGTTCAATCAAATTCAAACACGAGTAAATGCTAATGTGTTCTGTGGAAGCCTGTTGCTTTCACGTGGGACTTTTCCCATTTCTCAGATCTGCTCTACATCCCTGGATTATGAAGAAAGGCCTCTGAAGTGGCTTTTGGATGAGGCTTTTGTTTTGTGTGTGTGTGTGTGTGTGTGTGTGTGTGTGTGTGTGTGTGTGTGTGTGTGTGTCTTTTTTCCCCCCTTTTTTCATATCAACTCCAGCTTTGCAGGTGTACTTTGTCCCTTACCTCCTAATACCTCACTGCTGAGCAGCACCTTCTGATGTTAACTCCTAATTTTAAGGCGTAGGTTAAAATAAAGATGGATTTCGGGATTAAGGTGTTTGCCCAAACACAGAGTTTTGTGTTTGAGTTTGTTACTGGCAACGTGAACACTTAATGTCGGGGGGAAGATTTGAGCAAACTCAGCTAATCCTAAAGTAGATAAATACACTATCTTGATTTTTTTTGTTCTCTTCTTGCAACCACAGAACAGTCATAAAAGAAATGAGCTCTAAAGACGGTTGATACCTTGTGAAATAAAGCCAAGATTCAATCAAAGAATATTAACAAAAATAATTTACACAAATCAATTTATCGCATAAATAAACACAAATATACTATAATATAATAGGTGCAAACATTCTGCCAATACAAGGAAAAATGAGAAAGTACTGTTAAAAGTTGGGGCTTTTATCTTAAATTCTAAAGTTAAAATAAACTAGTTTGAAACCTTTCAGTGTAAGATATTCTAATTTCACCATTTTCTCTTATATACCCTCAACAATATTCATTTAATGAGCTACTTTCTGCATTATTGAACTTTCAACTTCAACTTAAGCTTTCAACATTATTGTCCCCTAAGGGAAATTTGCCTCGCAGCCAGATAAAATAAACCACAGAATAAACAATCACACAGAGTCAGCCATAAGGAACAGTGACATACAGTACATAAATGCAAAAATACACTGAAACACACTGAAAGTAAAACCGTCCCTAAAAGACATCATCAGATGTCTGAATTGTACCTTGCAACTAACTGCTAATTCGCCCTGGGCGTGTTGTCCTTCTTTAAATTACCTGTGATTTGCTTCAGTGCTGTGAGTCTAAAGGTTTCAAACACATATTCAAAGCTTAATTGACTCAGATCTTTCAGGGACAGTTCAACGCAAAATCACAAACATATCTTTCCTCTTACCTGTAGACCTGGTTATCAGTCTAGATTTTTTGGTGTGAGTTGCAGAATTTTGGAGATATTGGCTGTAGAAAAGTCTGCCGTCTAGGGATGCACAATATTGGATTTTTTGCCGATATCTGATATGCCGATATAAAACGACTCATTTGGCCGATAACTGATACCAATATTAATAATATTGATAAATCAATTTTTTGCCACCTAATTGAAGTGATCATTTAATATCTTCTGTAGTAGAATTAACATCATATTTTGCATAATCTTATCATGATGGCCCACCAGCAGATGGAGACATGAAATATAATGCTTTTTAATGTATGCCATATTCATTAATTGTGCAAAGTAAGAAAAAAAATTTAAATTAATATTCATATTTATAAAATCTCTATGGCCGACATTTCTAACACTCTGCAGCTCACACTAAAACAACTTAGACTGACAAAAAGCTTTACAGGTAAGAGAAGAGATATGTATTTTTGTTTTTTGATAAACTGTCCCTTTAAGCAGTGTTAACACTTTTCAGAGCTGCCTCTATTAGCATGCAGAGCTCACACTGAAGACCACCGTACGACCCAAAGCTGAACCTCAGCTTCTGTGAGGACTCATAGAAGTGGCCGTTCAAACACAAACTGCTCTTGACATTAACACTCAGTATAACTTTACCACTCTCAAGCCAGCTACTAGTGTTCCCCCTTCTCAGTCATCAACATCAGAGACCAAACTTCATCCCCTGAGGCAATGTAATCCACTCAGCGACCAGCGGCCGTTAGGACCCAAAGCTCATTTTTCATTGCAGTCAGTTCTTTTTATAATGGAGCACGTCATTTTCCCAGGCCACAGAAAAGGCAGATACCTCACTTTACTACACCACAGATGAGCGTAGCAGAGCAAAACAGACCCAGCATGCCCAATCCACCCTTACAGATGTTCGTCTTAGACCATGCCCGACACAGGAAGCCCTTAAAGAGCAAATCAATCAGTCGGCACTGTGGAAACCGGGGGGACAAACCTCCATGGAAAGCTTGCGGAGGGGCACATTGCCAGGGGAGTGAGATGCACTACGTAGCTTGTACCAAATATAAATTCATTGCAGGCTCTTGGAAACTTGTGTTTTCATAAACACGGGAACTGGGTGGAAGCGATTTCCCGATTTGGTGTGATTCAAATGCAAAGCAGTGGAGGGCACTGACAAAAGAGAAGTGAGAGAAGAAAATAAATAAAAAATTGTTAGCGTTCGCCTTTTATTTGCCTAGAGGGAGAATATTTTCAAAGCACATTCTCATCCTGAGAAATCATTTTAGTGGTGATAATCCTCAAACAACATCCCCCTCTGATTTCTCAACTGAATGGAATACAAACCATTTTCAGAAGCTTTTATGCACAGATCAAGTAGTCTCATGAATAAAGATGTGCATCATGGCACTTCTTCGGGGCATGCAGAGATGAAGTTGTGCTCTGTCCGGGTTGTTTGTTTCCTTCTGAAGAAGTTAATTCTCTGAGAATTCCTGTGACCCTGATTCACTGCTCTCAGTATCTCTTTTTACCAAAGTTGACCGCAACCTACAGTCCTCGTGATGTGGTGTTATCTGGTTCAATCAGATCCCATTTAAAGCCACATGTTGTATTGTTGTGTGGTCTTTAATTAACTCAGTACTTTGCTGGCAAATGCAGTTTAAAGGTGATGTCCTTCCCCTTCCAGTGGACCACCGTGGGATCTTATTTTGGACAAAAATATGTCTGTTAGTCGAAGGGGAGAAACAAATAATTATTTGAATTGAATTGCTCCATGAATTACACATTTGAGGTTTGTCAATTTAAAACACATTTTTCAAGTCACAAAGTTGCTGTTTGTTATAAAACTGATGAAGTACAAGAGTCTAAAAATACATTGTTAGAAAAACTACAAAAGTTGCATAGGTGATATAATTTCCTAGCTGAAGCAATGTGTTTCGTACTGTTATATACTCAATGAAGTTGCTCGCCTGGCACATACGCCCCAAATTTTCTATCTTTTGGGTTTATTTCTACAGTATGTGTCCCACTGAATATGCGCAGTAGTGTTTCTCTCACTGGCCCCATCCATGAGTTCCCGCTCTGTTCATAGACTTTACATTGTGATGACATCAACGATTTTCAGATCACTTTTCTCAGATTCAGGAACGTTTTTCCAAATATAAAACCTCCATAGAAGAAAGAGTCGTAATTTACCTTGTTTATGATTTGAGGTGTTCTGTCAGTAGTTCTACAGATATGTCTTTTGTAACGGTGACCTATTGGGAAAATGCTTTTTGGGTGATAAGGGATTTCTTTATTGCAATGCTGCAAGTGGCGGTAGAAAATGACTGCAAAACTTAACTTCTCTCTTGGCTGCATCCCATTTAAACAGAAATCAAAGATTGAAGTTGATCACGTTCCAGTACAACATTGGGAAAACTAAGAGGTTTTTTTAGCAATACCAGTTCAAGCCTGTTTAGCCATTGTTAGCAGTAGTTAGAAGTACTGTAGCAAGAAAGAAGTTGGACAGGACTGCGTGTATGGATGTCTCAGTAAGACACAAGAAGGACAGAAGTGCAACGGCTTTCACTACAGTTTATGCACTGAGCAGCTGTCTTGGAGTTTGAGGTCAGAGTTGGTCAAGTTTCTCCAACTTTTCAGCTGGAAATCAAACTTCTGGGGTGTTCCAGTTGAAATATCCAACCCGGAATTTTATCTTCCCAGTACAAATAGAAAGCACCATATAAACCTTTTCGGATTTGGCATCTCTTGCAATTTCAGCAACAGGTTTTAAAAAAAAATTCAGTTTCTTTTCCATCACTTGAGATGTATTTCTTAGTATTTAGTAAAGTATTTAATTGTCGTTGCCAGACACTAACGTGGCGTCTATCCAAGGGAGAACCTTCAATCGCTAGATATAATCTGTCAAAGGATCACTTTATCCCCATATACCTTCAGTCTCAGTATGTAAAGCTGAGCGAGTAATTCCTCGACTCTAGATTTATGATAGCACCTGTCTGTTAGCACAAGTAAACTGTCCCAGCAGGCACGGGAATTCCCATCAAATCCAGCTCCAGAATCCCCCCAGATCATCAAGAACTTTGTTCTTGCCATCACAGATAAAGCTCTGCAATCCTTCCCAACCATTACTCTTAATGATCTGCTTAACTAGCTGCGCTACGCCAAAGCAAGTTCCAAGAAGAAAGGCAACTTCAAAAGCCACATATTCCTCCACGCTTGGTTTGTGTACCCCCCCCTTCCCCTGTTTTTCTCCTTATCGTGCACTGTGGAACTTGTCCGATGCACAGATACGATAAAGAAGGAATTAAATCTCTGCTCTGTGTACGTGGAGTTTCATCTGAGGATTTGTTTGTGTGCGTCTGTGTGTGGGTGTGCATACAGTCTGAAACCCTGTCAGTAGCAGCACACAGACACCTTTCAAATGAAGCCGCATCAGTTGACACAGGCCCAGACTTGCCTTCACCTCATTTTCTTCATATACTGACATTAGTGCCTTTAATTAAGTATTTTCAGTGATTGCAACATGCAGTGCTTTTTCATGAGGTGCAGGTAGAGTCTGCTCAGGTTCTATCCTATTGATTTTTAAATGAATGCATCAGATGACAAACTCACAATTGTTAATGTAGACATTTGCTCACTTTCAAGATTTATGCACTCAGTTTTGTATCGAGTGAGCCCACATTCTTCGGCCCCAGAGGCAGGTATTGTTTACCGTCTAGACACACTTGCTTGTGGTATCTCTGTGTGTTCTTCTGTCAGTGCGTATACCTGCTTGTGAATGTGCGATATATATCACAGGGGCATCGGCGGTCTTTTATTTTTCTCTCTCAGGCTTATTATGAATTCTCGCCACTGTGATTCATCATTTGTTGTCTCTTCCACAGCACGTCTGCACCCACAAGGTTGAAGATCTCATAAGTATTCACATCCCCGTCCCCGCTCAGCCCTGCGCTAATTGAGAGGACACAGCAGCCACGGCATCATCAGGTTAATTTCTTGTTATTCATATTTATGTGAGGGGAGAGGAGTTTCACTTTGTCATTCACTATGGCTTCTGAACTGTTGGAAAGTCACTGGGTGGTGGTTTTGACAGTATTCGTGCAAAAAATACTGTAAATTGTCATCAACATTCTATACATTCATCACTGTACTCTGGCTGTCCACATGAATTATTCAGTACACCATGCAGGTATTTAAAATGCATTTTTCTTTGCTCACTAAACCTTAGGTGTCAACTTTTAAGGAGTTCAATCTTAAAAACTTTAAAACAACTTTTTTACCCGAAAGTAACAGCCTGAACAAAATTTAGATCATTTCTAACCTGGGGATCGCGAGGCCCTCTTGATTTTAAGTAGTATAAAAAAAACAACACACGCATACACACATATATATATATATATATATATATCGAGCAAGCCTTTATATCAGCTTTTCTTTAATCTTCGTGAAGAAAACTAAAGTGTTTTCAAAGTTTAGATTATAAATGAACTTAAATGTTGAGTGTGTAGGATTCAGTAACATTTAGTGGTGAGTTTGCAGATTGCAACCAACTAAAACTTCTCTAGTGTTCCAAGCATGTAGGACAACCACAGTGGCCAACTGGAAACTGAGTAAATGCGAATGGTCCCATGCATTTCTGTGTTTTATATCATTACTCCCTTTTGCACACAGTTTGCGCTATAGGGAAGTTACAAAGTCCCATCTTTTCGCCGCGTTTGCATTCTTACACAGAACCCAACGACAACAGCATCATCTAGTGTGTGATTTTAGATGATTGGGTTAGGAGCTCCCGAATCTCATTGTTTTCCTTATAGCGGACATTTTCAGCTGCTAACTGCTGCTTTCTGAATCTCCCGCTAGTCGGTCACACACATAACATGCCGTCAAAACGACACCTCCGTCACGCTGATGATCCTGTCCTGTCGGCTGTCCCTTTATGTTGACCTGGATTTGGTGCTGTTCTCTACCTCTGTTGTTAGCTCAAAGGCAAGACAACTCTGTCCTCCCATAACGCCATCATACCTTTAATACAGAACGGTGAGGCAAAATAACAGCACAATTTTCTTGCCCTTGCAGGCTGTGTAAAAGGGGTTTTTGGAATGAAATGTCTGATTTTGGACTGCTGGACAGACAAAACAAGGAATTTGAAGATGTCACCTTGGACTCTAAAAACTTAGTTGGAATTTTATCACATTTAATTAAAAGATGAATAAAGAAAATAATTGTTTTACCCTTTTCTACCCATTTTAATTGTGCGGCATATTTATAACGCAATAGTTGAACTTTTAATGCGATCAGTACTACATTTAACTTTTGACCATCCTTTAAAAGATTTCATATTTATCCCCAACCACACACCTATGGACCATTTATTCCCTAAGTGCTGACTGAACGGTACTATTGCCAAGGCTGCCAACAGTGTGCACACACACATCATGTTAGACCACTACAAGTCATGTGGCACTGTGCCCTGTCATCTCCTCAGACAGGTCCTGTGTGTACTGGTCTGTGAGCTGAATCTAAAGAGATTTATTTTTTAAAAAATGTTTGAAATGTTAGTTTTAAAATAATTCTGTATTTATAACAACTTTATTTAAGATTGCACCAAGCTAGATTCTTTTGGCCCGCAACATATAACATATCTAAAGTTCACTGACTACAAATGTAACAAATTCTAATTTATGCCATTCAGATACAGTCTGCAGTAATCTCTCTTGCTGCTTCTTGTGTGCGGTGTCTGACTGTGCAGCACAGTGTAATCCTCTGGATGCGAACTGAGATCTTCCAAGTTGTTTTTCCTTCAGTTTCAGTGTGATTTGCAGGCGAGGATTTGTCATGCTTTCTGAATTGAGTGTTAGGAGATTGCATGGAGGACACAGTTTCCCCTGACTAGTTTCATTTAATAATTGGGACTGAGATGTAGTGGGAGACCTGCCAAACATCAGCACAACATTGTGCATTAGCAACGGCTGTGCAGGGGGATCGCCTTGTTCACAGCTTGAAACCTTAAACCTGCAAACATACATGTGTTGATGCCTTCTGTGGCCTGAGACGCAGTTCATGGATTGTGTCACTGCAGATATGTGACACGATGGAATTGTTTTTCTGTTTTTCACTTGGCCACAAAATGTTTAGCTGCTGAAATGACGTCAAGACGCTCTTCATCTTCTTTTTGTTCAGCTCTTGTAAACAGTGTAGCCATACCAAAGTTTGCATCCTCAGAGTGTGTTTCTCATCAGCAGTTTACACTTTACATATGGTGGACTGTGGTTCTCGCATTGCATTCCCTGCATGGATGAAACGAACAAGGCGCCCATCAGAGGATGTTTGCAATGTTGAGTTTCACGTGGAAAAAAAAAGAGGTACAGTGTAAAAACAAGTCTGGCCTCAGTATACCCCGCAAAGCTGAAACCCCCTGGAGTTGTTTGTGCACAAAAAAGAACATTTGGGTTGAAGCTGATTTAGTGTGGTGACCACTTTCTACAACTCTTTGATGAGCGAGCTCAGACAACTTTCAAAAGAAAACACAGCATTTTCAAATGCAAAGAAAAAATTCATTTAATGTTATTTGCTCTTCTTCAGCAAAACAAGGTTTACCCACAATTTTCCAGAGCCAAAACTGGTCCCCAAGTAGATACTTAAGATCTGTCATTCCAGCCCAATAGAGAAAACTTGTAATTGTTTAGAGGCCTCACTTGAGCTTTAGTACCATGGCTTTTGGTCCTCTGTGCTTCATATCGTTCTCCGATTAGATACACAAAGGCGCTGATGCTCCTTTACCATTAGCAGCTCTTCTTGAGTGTGAGTCAAAAGTTGTGTCATAGTCAGCCCACAAACAGACACACTGGGTGGGGACATTGTTTCATTGCGGGAAGTGCGGCATCACTGGCCAGAAATCCTCTAGTTTTTGGCTCTTTTCCTGCTCTGTGATGAGTTAAAGCGAAGATATTTCTGACTCGGAAGAATGATGATGGTGATGATGTTAGCCGTGATGTCCTTATCTTTGTTGGCAGTAAAGGGCAAATGAGAAAGAGAAAACTGTTTTGTTCGATTATATAAATCACAAGCACCAGGAAAGGCTGAGTTGTACCGTCTTCAGGCAGTGAAGAGCTGATCACAACAGGCCGGTTGCCAGAAGAAAAAGTTGGCATTTTCGTGCAAACCACGAATATGTTACATTTGTCCATTTGATATTATAACATCAATGTTTCTAAAGTGACGTAGTATGTGAGCTGACTTTGTCATCGGGATGGATGGCATGATACATAGGTGAGACACAAGACGCCTGCCAAGCTGCAGACCAGTGTTCGAGATCAACAGACAGCATGATTATTGATTATTGATTATTGATTTAGCAAATCATTCCTGTATTTCCAGCAGCTGTCAAGGCTCCAATGGTGTTTCCAACTTGAGTAGTGCCACAAAAAGAGCTTCTTTTTAACCAAAACTCTGCTGCAATTCCTGCTGGGATAATGTCAGGAAAAGCACTTCTTTTTTTTAACCAAAATTGTTCTGCATTTTCTGACGGGATAGTGCCACAAAAACACTTTTTTTTTTTTTATCAATACATTGCTGTGTTTTCTTCTGGAATGGTGCTATGAAAAGTAAAGACATTGCTGCATATCCTGCTGGGATTGTGACACAAAAAGTCATTTTTTAGCAAGACATTGCTGTACATCCTGCGGGGGTAGTGACACAAGATGTTGTTTTTTTTTTTTATTGAAACACTGCTGCATTTCTTGCTGGGAGATTGCGGCAAAAAGTGGTTGTTTTTACTTTTACTTTAAAGTTATTGCTGGAATAGTGGTACAAGAAGTAGATGTACACATTCACCATACCATTGTTGAAACTAAGAGTTTTAGGGTATCTGTTGCATAATAATGTGCAAATGCTGCGGTTGACAGAAATGTTAACACTTCGCTTTTTTTTTTTTTGGCAGTTGAGTTGGTCACAAGGAAAACTGTAGAGTACATTATCCAGAAGTCTGAGAGGATCATGGTTTTTTAGAGGAATACTCCATTGTGATTTAAATTCACAATGGAATCTAATTGATTAAATCAACCAGTAAATCAAATCATCTTTGTTTCTATCACTGTTTTTTTGTTGTTGTTGTTGTTGTTGTTATTTTTTTACATTTCTTTGAGTGGCACTACTACTGCTACCACCCCGTTTAGCAGAATTTTTACTGCATCACCCTATAAATCAGTCACTTTTATAGGATTTACCCAAAATGGAATGAACACTTATGCAGGGACCAGGCACTGGTTTACAAGGACTGAGATGCTTTAGGTTTGGGTTTTGGTTTGGTTTTGTGACTCAGTATTTTTGCCTTTTTTAAGGGTGGTTGACAAAGGCACGAGAAACATGAATGGCTGGCGTGCGATGTTACAAGGTGCCTGCTGGGTTGATGCTCTACCAGCCATTCTCATCTTGTGCTCAAGAGTTTACTTCTCCTTATTCTCTCCGTTCAAACTATTTAATCTCATTGTCATCTTAAAGGATAGTCTAAATTTATTACAGTTTATTTTCAGGGGTGTGATCATCATTCCTAGCTCTACTCACTAAATTCACTGCTAAGATCTCAGACTGTGACATTGCTTAAAACAATTTTGACAGAACAAGAAACACAAGTAGTCAAACCCCGAGGTCAGCCAGGAAAAGAAAACAAAGACAAAATCATAAACTTCCTACTAAAACTGTCCGTTGCAAACATCCTTCACAGACAAACGTTCTGGTTAACACTAAGCACAGTACCATATGGGCTGGGAGGAAAAAGTCAATACAGCATAGTATTGCAATATTTTTGCATGGGTATATCATATTGATACATGGACGCCAAGTACAGATTTTTTTATTTCATAGAAATTATTAATATTAAAAATACAAAACTTCTGGCAGACTACTAGAATGCTTGTTTTAGTCCACTAGATATATTTTGCTGCAATGAAAATGATTGAAGTGAGATGAATAAACTGGAAACTTTAATGTATTAGATAAAACAGATGTTGACAAAGTTTACCTTTGGGGATATAATTTGCAGTAAAAAAAAGTAATAAATCACAATATATCACAATATGTTATCACAATATGTTTTCACAACAGTCAGTATATCGCAAAAATCGCAAAAATGTATTTTTGACTTAATTATCATGATAACATTGTACTGTGACTCAAGTGTTGTGATAATGCTGTATTGTGACTTATAGTGTGATAATATTGCATTGTGCTTAAGTATTGTGATTAAGTCATATGGTGATGTCATGACAAGTAGCGTGACAATATAATTTTGTTACTTAAGTATTGTGACATTAGCATATAATGTATTCTGACTAAAGTATCATGATAATATCATATTGTGGTAATGTTGTATCATGACGTAGGTACCGCAATAATATCGTATTGTGACTTTAATATCGTGATATTAACATAACATTGTATTTTGAGTAATGTGAAAATACTGTAACCTGACTTCAGTATCGTGATATTATTGCATCATGATTTAAGTATTGTGATAATAATGTATTGTGACTTATAAAATGTGATAACTTTGTATTGTGACTCTAGTATCGTAATAATTGTGACTTGTGACTAATAATTATAAGTGTCGTGATTATATCATATTATGATTTAGTAATGTGACAAAATATCGTGACTTAAGTGTCGTGATAATATCATAACACCCCTAAGTACCAAAGGCGTGTGCACTGTGCAAAGAGGGATTATCATATACATATTTTCTAAGTTCTACCACCAAATTAATAACTTTTAATTATCTAGATAAACTGCTGGCTTCTTGATTACCTGTCAGATTGTCATAATGCTTATGATTTTTTCTCATTTGAATTCGATGTAGCGTTGACGCCGTGTTCCCAAATCTCCACAACTGCTTTGATAGCTAGAAAAGATGGGACAAAATATGACGGTGACTCCTGAGTTCTAACTGTAATGAAGCTATTTGCAATCATTTAGTCCAGATGAATATGTTGGTATATACAGACACGTGTTCCATCAGCTTCTCTGGTTGGTTTCTATTGTTTCTCATTTTCTTTTTGGCTCTCTCTTAAAGGAGATAAAGGCTGAGCAACGTAACAATAAACATTCCAGAGGGTGTCACCCACCCGGAGCCTAATTAGAGACCCGGGAGGCCGAGCAAGATGGATGACTGTTGTGTGTGTCAGAGAAGAGAGGCGGAGGAGGAGCGGTTGTGGTGCAGCAGCGGCTGCTGGTTACGTGCAGGTGGCTGGATGTAAATGTTAGCTTTTATCTTGACTTTGAACACGGGTAAGCTCAGGGGCCTGCACAGGTGTGTGTGTGTGTGTGTGTCTGTGTGTGTGTGTAGGGGACAGGAGTTGAGGGAAGATGATGGCTCGGGGGGGTGGGTGTTAGCAGTACAGATAGGGCCGGAGGCAGTCATTTGTCAGGGGGAGTCCACTTCATGAAAGCTTTGCTGGGGTCAGAGAGTGACACCATAATGTGTGTTGTGTGTGTGTGCGACCACTAATGATGTGGATCATATAGACACTGATGTGGCCGCGTGGGGGGTTGTTGGCCGGGTCATACAGACTTCAGACAACGACCAGATGCTTTGGTTGAGTAATCGCATTGACTCACTGTGTCCCCCATAGGAGTAGACGCAAGAAGTTGTGCGTCAATGTGTGCCAGCATGTTTTGTTTTTAATTAATGTAATGAGCCGAGAGACGGCAGAGATTATTTTGGCAGTGAGGAGAATGATCGCGACAGCAAACAGTGACTCAGTGGTGATGTCAAAGAAGGAGACAAAATCAGCATCTTTCTTCTTGTCACACTGATGCCAAAAACAGAGGGGGAAAAAGGGTGCAAGACACATGTCCACAACCTTCGAAATGTAGCCTCAGAAGCCAGCAGGAAAATACCGGTTTTAAAGGTTTAGTGCACCCAATTTACTAAAGAACATATCTTAAAACTTTTTATCTGCTTTGGTTTTAAGATAACCCTCTGGCTTTCCAAAATGGCTGTGTGAGGTGTCCACCCAGACACAATATCCTGGTTTCTCCTAATATTCCACAGCAACTGCCAGAATGAATGTTAGACATTTCTGCAAACCACGTATCAGTATGTAACATTTGTGCGTTATTATGTAGCAGATACATTAAGACAATTTTTTTACAACGTCCATGGTTAATTTGTGGTTATGTTTAGGCTCCAAAAACACTTGGTTATATTTAGGCAAAGATCACATTTTGGTGTAGAATATCCAGTTTTGGTGGCACAATCCACTATGGAAACACAGCAATGCCCTTTTTGTGGCACTATTCTGGCAGGAAACACAACAATGTGTATTAAAACCAAGCAGTTTTTGTGGATCTATTCCAGGAACTCAGCAGTGTCTCTGTAAAAAAAGTGCTTTTTGTGGAAATACAGCTATGTCTGTAAAAAACAAGCACTTTTTGTAGCACTTATCCGATTTGAAAAACAGTGATGTCCTGGTAAAAAAAAAAATAGCACTTTTTGTGACAGTATTCTGGCAGTAAAAGCAGCAATGTCTCATCAAAAACTTCACTTTTTGTGGTACTACTCTGGCAGGAAACGCAGAGATGTCTCTTTAAAAAACTTAAAAAATCTCTTTCTTTGCACTATCCTGGTAGGAAATTCAGTGATTTCTTAGCAAAAAACAAAAAAAAAAGATTTTTTTGCGGCACTATCCTGGTTGGAAACACAGCTTTATTTTGGTAAAAAAAAACTGCAGTGATGTTTTGGTATAAAACAATTGCTTTCATTGGTACAGTCTTGGTGGAAACAGCGATTGGTTGCTACAGAACAACCAGTTTTGTCATTTGTTGGTCTCAAACAGTGGTCTGCAAATTGACAGCCATCTCGCAGATGTTAGGCACTCTTATATAACTGCAACATGTAGTATTCAAGTGTAACAGGGGACTCAATATGTGGATACATACTTTTAATAAAATCATAGTTGTTTTTATGTTAGTTGAGCTGCTCTACAGTCTTTCCACGTGCCCCCTCGCACCAGCTGAAGTACCCTCTGGGCTACGAGGAGCCCACGATGAGAATCACGGCTCTAGTGTATAACTTGAACAATTCATTCATTGATTATCAAAATAGTTACAGATTAATTTCTCATGAACGCTGCTCACAGTGAGGTGTGTGAATGATCACGCTGCTGTTGAGTTTCTAAATGTCATTTTTCATGCTGTGAACCACAAATGAATTTCAAATCACCTTTTATTGTATCGAAGTGGTGGCTCAAATGTCAAAGACTTGATTCTACTAAATTAAACAAAATATGTTTTTTGCCCTTCTCAGATGAAATTAAAAAAAACAGTTTTCATGATGCATAACAAAGTCTTGAGAGCTACAGGTACAACGCAACTCAAAATACTTTTGGATGCCAAGAAGGAGAGAAAGCAAAGCACAGAGGGAGACACAGTTTTGACCACAAAGGAGAGAAATGTGGCATTAAAATTCATGGCCAGGCGCTCATGTTTACTCAAGAGAAAACAAGGACATGACATAGTCTTGGCTCCTGAATTTGTGAATTCAAAGCATCTGGGCCAACTTCTAATTCAACTATGCATAACTTCCCATTGGCAGGCAGGTCAGGGATGCCAGAGTACTTTCTAATACATCTCAGTGGATTATTCTTGCTGCGACCTCCAGCCTCCGTCTTGCATAACTCAGCAGGCAGGACACACCGACAGGGTGAAGGGCTCGGCTCTCGCTGCGGCCACCCATGCTAAAAATGTACACACACCGTACCGTGAGGGACTCTGGATGCTCGTCGTCTGCTGCTCTCAACCAAATGAAAAACAGTCTAAAAGGCAAAATGCCAAAAGAATTAAGTTTGAATGTCAAGTGTGAAAGTGTCGAGTTTTATCTGGAGAGAGCAAAAAGACAGAACAGAATTACAGTAACTCCAGCAGACCACAAGGAATGTGGCCAGGCGGCGTGTGCAGACAAGTCCAACATGTGATCACACACATACACACAACACACACAGAAAGAGAGGGAGACAAAGAAGACAAAGGAAGCTTTGCTACCACAACTGCAGCATCACACAGTGATAGCAGGGAAGATGGGAGGTAATGACAGGACTCCGATTCAGGTTAATATTCATATGGACATAGTAGCTGAAACTCTTCTTTCTATGAGCACATACTCACAACATGTCACATATTAAATAATGAAAGCAAAATATAGGATACAGTAGTGGTGTGTGAATGTATAGTGGTCTGACAAAACGAGACATATAAATACATCACTATCAGCTCTGGGAATTTCATTAAGAATATGATCCATTAATTAATAATAAAAAACAATGTTTAGTTGCTGTCTTTGACATGTAAAATCAGCCAAATCTGCTTTACGTATCAAAAGTAGAAGTATGGCTCCTGTGAGTATTAATTATCAGATATTAAATTAATAACAGTTCTCCAGTATATTAATGCACAAATGTTAAAAATATTCAGTTACAACATATATATGCCGTAGATAACTAAGGTTGAGTGTATTAAAATTACTTTACATACCAAGTTTAATCTATGAAAAATTGTCATATTTTCTATACTCATATACAATTCTACAATTCTACAATTTCATTTAGCAGACGCTTTTATCCAAAGCGACGTACAACACAAGCAAGAATTTGGACTTAAGGAAAAAACCCTTAGTAAGTGCAAAAAGTGCCGTTCTGTAAAATCTTAAGTTGCAAAGTAACTATAGTTGCAAAATAAAGTATTTCCCACTTAAAGGTAGTGGGGAAGAAGTACAAAGTTGCAGAAAAAAAAACCTAAGTAAAGTAAGCCTACCTCAAAATGTTTATTGTAAAAGTACAGTACTTGATTAACCCTTTGAAACCTGAGTAATTCTTGATTGTGAACTTGCAAAAACATGAGGAGAAAGCAGTGAGCAACTTAATAAGACACGACCCAAAAATTAGCAAGAAGTAGGGAAAAGTTACAAGAAACATTTCTGAAAATAAGCACAAAAAATGACTAAAAAAGTGCTGAAATTGAAAAAACAGAAAATCAATACATTTTTTTAGAACACAGTTTTAAATATATAATAATAATAATAGCTATGAACAGGGTTTTCTGTTTCTTTGTCTATTTTCCACTTGAAAAAATAACATTTAGGTGATATTCTTGTCATTTTTTACTACTGATTTTCTTGCCCAGGCTTTCAAAAGAAATCCAACCAATGTGTTTCAGAGGGGTTAAGCAGCTGTAAAAGCAGCACAAGAAAACCAATGTCCATCCTGGTCTCAAAGGGTTAAACATACATTTTTTTCCCCAATATTTTTAAGGTATTCAGTACATATAGTGCACTGAATGACCCAATGCAGTTTGAGAAAAGGTTAGACATCCCAGTAATCACCACAGTAAACTGTCAGTGGGTTAAATTACAATAAATCTGCTGCTCTCAAACAGTCTGTCACTGTAATATAAGTGGAGTTTTTACCAGCCAGTATCTCCAGGCCACACAGTTACATTTCTCAAAAGGGCACACGTCATGCTAGATTACTTTCCCAGTGCGCCCCATCTCAACCCCGTCGGTTTTGGCAAAATAAATGTTGGTCTTTTTTTTCTTGGAGAGTGGTGAGCTCATACTGGATTTTTCTATTTTTAGGTTAACTGGCTGGCTCGGACACTTCTTCAGTGCTGCACGATGCTCGCAGTGAGACACAAGAGGGTGCTGTTTCACACTGAAGGAGCCGGTCTGAAACGGCAAAGAGGTGAGAGGCACCGACAGTGGGTCACTGCACCTGTTTCCATCCAGTAAGCAAAATAAGAAAAGCTTCCAAGTCATCCAAGGAGCACAGTTTTTTTCACACCCTGATTTAATATTATAATCTGTTGAGTTTCCACTAAGAAGGCCTTTAAGGCCGACATACACCAGCTTTAAAATTAATGCCTGAAATTCAAACATGCTCTGCTCATATGCTTTAGTTTAAAATAGTCCTGTGATTAAGAAGAATCTAGCAGAAAGAATCAACAACTAAAACTCACTCGGAAAAAGAGGTCTTTTATTCCCAAAACTGTGCCCGGGGACTTGTTTCTATTTATTAAATGTTAGCGACAAATAACAGAACATAGAAATCTTTTGTGATCACAAGTTCCTTTGATCACAACTCCAGCTGCAAGAAGAAAATTTGAGATTTCTCCTGGAGGAAATACTGAATTTCCCTAGCCTCATCAACGTCTTAATTAATCTTCATTGTATGAGGCTCAGGGCTACCTGCTGTAACCACCGCTCCATCAGGATCACGTGCAAATCCTTCTCCCCCTCCGGCATAAAGTAGCTATTAAAATGATATATTACTGAGGTCCTTTGACTTGCCTTTGTTTGCAGTTTTGTTGCCCAGGGGTTTTCAAACATAATGGACCTCCGATTAGATTAAGAACATAAAAACCATGACAAAACTCCCATAATCATATGGGATTTATTGTGCGTCTCTGTTACTGCGTAGCATGTTGATAGTGTACCGTCATACTTTATGGTCGTTCTGATCTCCTGTGGCCACTAATATATGGACCTAATCATAAACACATAATGAATGTATGGCGCTTAAACGTCCCATATGATGCTCATTTTCAGTATCATACTTTTATTTTGTTTTTCTACTTGAACACACTTGCTTAAATAATCAAAAAGTACATTATTTTCTCATAATGTCTACCTGTATTTACCTTTATTCACCATCTGTCTGAAATGCTCCTTTTTAGCGTCTCTCTATTTAAGCCCCTCAACTGAAAAATCACGGTTTTCTCTGGTCAGTGTTTGTTTCCAGCCACGGAAAATACTCTAACAGCACTTACTGTCTTTTTAGATAGATCTATCATCTCACTGAAATCACATTGTCGTGTGATGAGCTGAGATACTGGCTTCATGTTTACTTCTTGTCAGCTGTAAAATTCACATACATGCCAAACATCCCAATGAGGAATACAAAGGGACCCATTTAAAATGTTTATGTTTCAAGTTTAAAACAGTCAATATACTCGATGAAATGTTTGACAGTACATTTACAGTAAATTACTGGCTACTAGTTGCATTACTTTCACAGTAAGTTACTGTATCATTTTATAGTAATTTATTGTGAAATATTACAATTACATCCTTTAAAATCCTGGAAATAAACACAGCATCTCCTTATCTGTATCACTATATCATTTTCACTGCAATTTATTTGGAAATAATCACAACATCTCCATATCTGTATCACTTTTTTGTCATTTAAAGTAATTTACTATAAAATATTACAGTTACATACTAAAAAATCCTAGAAATAATCCCAACATCCCGGTATCTATATCAGTTTTTATCATTTTTACAGTAATTTATTTTAAAATATCATAGTTACATTCTGAAACAAACCTGGAAATGGTCATGTCATCTCTGTATCTTTATTACATTATAAATTTACAGTATTTTTTTGTGAAATATTACAGTTACATCCTGTAAAATCCTGTAAATAATTAACAATGACTTGTGACATCACAAATTCACAAAAAAATCATGTCAGCTTGTTTTAAATGCACAGTATCTGAATTCAGACTGTATGTATTTCTCTGTTGAATGGGCATTTTGATACTCACTCAGTTTTTATATAGCCCATTTACTTGCTTTGTATTATAAAACAAATCTGACTTTTTACAAGAGGGGGCCTTTAAAGTTACCATCTGGAATAGTTTTGGAGTGATTTTCCTGCGTGTTTTTCTAAGTTTTACTGTAATATTAGACGTATTATCAGGTTAATACTGTGGGAATATGCTTGGAATCCATTCTGTAAAGAGGGGAAATCTGTTTATACTTTATTAACCTGCTGCTCATTGCACCACTGAGTCCAGCCCCAGCACCGTCACCCTCCCTCCCTCTCTCCCTCCCTCCTCCTCTTTTCTTTCTGCCGCTTCCCCAGCGCTGCAGGTTGAATCTGTTGCCCCTATTTCCTGTCACATGGGCTGGAAATAGGATCCCTGCTTTCTACTATCTGTTCCCGTCTTGGTGGTGTCAGTGTAGTAGTGGCTGTAGGACCTGCCTTGAAGTTCAGGGACTTTTAACGCCGGCCAAAGAGCGACTCCCGCACAGACCCGGACCGTCAGTCAGTCAGTCCACCAGCAGCTCCGCCGCTCTGCGCATCCGTCGGTCTGGCTGCGCTTCACCTGAGAGCCAGTTCAGACTCTTTAACCACACCATGTATTCCTGGACAGCCGCATCTGCCCTTCTTCTTCTCGCCGGGGTTACTTCTTCAGCGGCGTTAAGTGTTTTCGACACCGGTGAGTCAAACTTTTCCACGCGCAAGGATGAATTCCGATAAATATTGTCGTGAAGCGTCTCCAAAGTTGCTCTTTTGCGCATTTGACAGGCTGTGATCCTGACAGAAATGTAGTCGGAAGTGCGCTTGTTTCAACGTTATGGTGAATTTATTCCTATTTTGCTGCTATTCTGTGCGTCCAACATGTCACAGATTGCAGTCGCTGTAACTTCATTCATAGTTCAAATCACACGCTGTTTCCAAAACTGCGCGATGTCTGTTCTCTTGGTGTTTGCGGCCAAAGGAATGTTGTTATTGGATTACAAGAGGTAATGTGAGTCTGATCAGACCACAGTTTCAGTGTTGATTCCACACCTACAGGGCAAACACTTTTGGCCAAAACCGTATCCAAAGGTGTCCTCGGACGTGTAGAGTCCCGCGTGATCCGACAAAAATGTATGTAAACCTGGAAAAGACTTAATCATCTGGAAACGATGTTATGTTGTTCTGAAAGTTGCGTTTCAGTGTAATCTTGTGCTCGTGAGCCAAACAAGCAGCTTTTACGCACTGGACTATCCAGCACATCCTGCGCCTCATGTGTTTACCTGTTCTGCACCAGCTGTTTATAGCTGATCAATCGCCTTGTGATCTGTTTTATTGGTCACATTTGAACATTTTATGTGATGTTTGCAATATTACAGTGGTCTGCACGGCATTACTGGTTATTGTGTCTTTAATTTAACCACACAGACATCAGCCCCCCTTTTGAAATGCACTCAAAACCCTCCGTTCAGTCATCGGATATCATCACATTTAATTCTCCATCAAGTCCAGATTAATACGCAGGGGCACGTTCACGTCTCCCTGCAGCACTTCAAAGTTACCGCCATCCAAAGCTAAATATTTTTGTTTTAATGTGAATATCTAATAACTGTGACCACACAAACCGAGCTTCTGCTTGCTGTAATTTGTGCCGCGTTTCATGTCGGAGCAGCAAATCCTCATGCTTTCCTTTTTAATTTTTTTGTCTCTTAATTATACCCTTGGATTTCAAATTAGAGGGTCCACCATCTGGGCTAGTGCGTAAGTACTCCCATGTGTACCTATGTATTAACAAAGTATTTAAAGCAATGGTATTCCCCCTCATAACACTGGGGAGAGAAAAAGGGCAGAGTTTATGTTTAGTTGAAGTCAGCTGTGCCGTATTTACTGTACAGTAAAACAGTCATTTCATGCTTCTACATGAAGTGACGCTCTTGTTGGAAATGCGAAGACTGTTTGAAGCTCTCTCTGCTCTGTTTTCCCAAAATATGTTTGGACAGTGCAGGTCAGACTGAATGTGAAACCTCACAACAGCAAAAGGAAGTAGAGACACTGTTATCTGTTAGTTTTTTCTCTGATTATTTGTTGATGTCTGGAGATAGTAGAGTTCAAAAGCAGACAACTGGTCTTATGCAGTAAGTGTGAGCCCGCTGGCATTTCAAATCAGAGAATAAGGGTCTTATTTATAAATGTACAATTTGTGCTCATCGGCAAGAGAAATCTTATCAGAGGAGATGAAGTTTGTGGTTGTTGCAAAACTATCAACACTTTAGATTGGTGAAAGGCATTCTGGTTAATAGGGGTCGACAGATTATCAGCCTTGCTGATTTTTAGGGCAAATATTTGGCATTTTGCAGATTATCTGTATTGGCATTTTATTTTAATGAGCGCGGATGAAATTAATTGATGAAAATGTGTGCGTATTACTCTCCAGCACCAGGGAAGGCAGGCTGCAATATATGCAGAGAAAGTGTCAGCATGAGAGGAACGTTTACTTTATAAAGAGTCATAATTGACCTTGTTCACAGTTCAAGGTGTCCCGTCAAATGGGTGTTCAGGTGTCTCTTTTATAATGTTGGTTTATGGGATTTTTTCACAGCGATACCATGAGTGGCCACTGGGAGAAATTGGAGGTGAGGTTGAGCTGCTTTCCTGGGGGCCTGGTGGTGCTTCGTTTCAGCTCAACTGTTTTCAGCAAGGCGAATGTTCTCATTTAACAGCTAAACATTACACTAAAACATGTCTCTGAAAAGATTTGAGGTGAGAAATAGGTAACACAGAAACAGATTTTTCATTGATGAGCAGTGATTGACATAAATGATGGCTGCTCTCTCTGAAAATGATCTGTGATTGGCCAAAGTCTCCCGTCACTGGCTCAATTTTCTAAATCCTGAAAACAGAGCCAAAAAGAGGAGCAGAAGTCTAGTGGGGTTTCTTTTCAGGCTATTTGTTTCAAGGTTTTTATAATATTTTTGCCCAATGACGCCAAAATTTTAACTGCCAGCTTTAAATTCATAGTTGATGCAATACGTTCATGCTCTTGAGATTGGTGAAAGGAATTCTGGATAATGTAGGAACCTGAGGGAGAAACCAGACGAGGCAGGTTGAGGGGAAACACCGTAACAAGCAGGGCCGCAAAATAACTCCTGGATGGCCCTGAGGTAGTTTTTGTGGATATTATGAGCGTGCTTTTTCAATGTGTGCACACATTATTCTTGTGGTTTAGCATTGTCCAGATACATTTTATAAATGTGAATTCACAGGCACATCTGTGATGTTATAAAGTAGTAAAAGTGCAAATATGAATCCTTAAAAACAGCAGAATTTGCCTTTAAATGCTAAAGCAAGGTCATGCAGCAGCTTATTAATGCTCTGCAGAAAGCCAGCCGCTGTTGCTTTTGTGACTAGTGTCTAAAACAATTATAGTGGAGTGCTTTCACTGTCCTGGTAGACTGCGGCATCGCGTCAAGCAGAAGTGTATTAACAGCAAAAGTGTTATTCATCTTGCGCTGAGGGATCATAATGTACTGAGTGATACTGTTGTGCACAGAGAAGCACAAAGAGGAAAATGTTGCTCAAGGTTAGAGATGGCATGTGTTGGTTATAGCCGGAGCAGCCTTCATAAGTGCCTTTATGCAACCTATAATATGAGAATGGGCTCTTATTCCATACAGCACACTTCATGCTCCCAGTATTGAGAGTTAGTTAACCATGGCCTCTTATCTTTAATGCATGGGGTGTCTCTTGCACCTGAACTCAGAGGCTTTTATAAAGAAAGTCATCCAGACTCCCACATGCTGTTTTGTCTGACTGCGGCCTGCCGTTGCTCACTTGGCAGCTGCTTAGGCCCTTCACACAAATGTACACACAAGTGGAAGCTGAACCCTGTCAGAGCTGTCAAAGATGAGGCGTAATTGAGTTGCTCTGTAAGCCGGTAATGATGTAGCTGATGGTGTTGTTCTCCTGAACAAGCTCGAGCTGGTTAATCAGCGGGGAATTACTTCGTGCTTGATGTTCCTGGTACCCATGAGCAGCCTCACTGGCAGGTTGATAGCAGGGGGTCGGTGGTGGGAGCTCCAGTGTGCACCTACATGTATGTCTTTTGTTTATGTAAATGATGCATCATCTTTTTTTCTATTGCTGCTTTAAATTCCAGTGTTTTATTGAAACAAACAGGTAGTACATGGAGAAAAGAGAAAACAGATTTTTTTATTAGTATTTATTTTTTTACAAAGACATCAGAAACCCAACTACAAACCTTATTCAGAATCAGAATCTAATAATAAATAAACATAAATAAACATAAAGGAAGAATAAAAATATTGAATTTAAATAGTATAAGAGATAAAATATAGTCCCTACATATAGTCCATTTATTCAGTCCAATCCCATCCCATCCCACAGACTTCATGTGGCCACTGGAATCACAAAACAGCAGAAATGCACAGCAAAAACTGGAAAATAACAGAGGAACAAACAAAATATAATAATTCCAGATAGAACAGTAGTAAAGGATGTGCCTAGCAGTAAGAATAAGCAGAAACAATGAGAAAAATAAATACAAGTAAATAACAGTAAGGTGGCTCACCTTTAAAGTGATACTTTTTTAAATTCAGTGGCAAGGTGAGCAAGCTGTTCTCCTGTTGCACCCTCAATCTTGCTCACCTGGAACTGAGGGATGATTGAAGGAATAGTTTGACATTTTAGGAAATATGCCTATTGGATTTTTTTGCTGAGAGGTTAGACGGTCAATACCAGTCTCATGATTTCATGGTTGTCTTTTAAAGGAATTCTTCACCTGCAAAATACCTGTTTGTATATTAATGAGTCATGTCACGTTACTTTGAAATCATGAAAAAAATGTAAAAACAAATGGCGAACATTGTGATTTATTGATTGATTGGGGACATTAACAACATCAAATCCACACAACACAATATCTGTTTTCTCTCACATCAACTTGTGCAGTAAAATGCAACACTGTAAAATCTGATGAGTTAATTTTACTTTTAAAAACAATCTAGGAAACCGATTGCCTTGAAAAATAAAATAAGCGAGTAAATAAACCCATTAGTCTTAATCTATGTTTACTTAATAGCTAATTGTAAATTTTACTTAAAATTTAGTTGTATTTACTTAATTTTGTGAAGTTGTTGCAACTTAAAAATTACAAGTTTAGAAGATTGTAGCTTAACAGTAACAACACTTATTATCAGGCACGGTGCATCAGATGGTGATTATTATGTTTCAAACCACACATGGTCCTTTGAAGTAAATAAAATAAATAAATGTAGAGATATGAGAGTTGTTTAAATATTCATCTACAGCTTTGCCAGGAACTCAGCATGCATGTTTCCAGAAATGTGGAGATATTCGGCTACTTAAACAGTGTATGAGGGAGTGTGAATATCTTGAAAAATTCAGAATTTCAGGTTTCAGAAAATTCAAAATTTCTCTTTTGTTGACGTGCTCTTTGCTCTTCGTCACATGCAGCCTGTGATGATGGGATATTAAGATTGACATAGGTTTAAGAGGTAAAAAAGGTCAGCAACAATTGATCCATCTTATCTCACTTCTTGCAGCCATGAATAAAAGTAGCATGAAAAGTGGAGTCACAACCTGTGTATCGCTGGACTGTCTTTCTCTTGCCTTTAAAGGAAAACAGTTAGCGTTGCTTGTGTCGAGCTGAGGCTTGTAAAGGGCAGGCTGTGACATTTTGGCAATATGGAATGCGCTCTCATTATGTGATCCCTGAACACAGCGCTGTCAGAAATAAGGCCAGATGAGAGAAAACATCAGGTTAATATCAGGCTGTGCTCGACCGACTGAATCTTTGGACTGATCGGAGGAGGCGAGAGGTGCCTTTTGGGCTTTCTTTTCATCTGGAGTCTTTGCCAAGTCTCTCTCTTCTTAACCAGACATGCATGAAATAACTTGTAAGGCCACAGTTGGAAGATTTGCAAAGCTCTGTGCAGTGAGGTATCTTATCAAAACTAACTTGCCGCAGGTAAATCAGCTCGATCATTTCCAGACCAAACCGCAGATTTTTAAGCTATTGCCCTTCTTCAATACTGCAACTTTTCTTTATTCCTTGAAGCATTGTGAGCTCCAGATAGAGTGATGGGGGGATGAATGACAGCTTGTGTTGTGATTTCTCTTTGTAGGCCGACATGCATATAAGCTGCTGCACAAACTGGCAACCCTCTGTTTTATCTGGCAACACGCTCTTTTTCCTGCTGCGTCTGATCGCTGTCCAGCAGGGCATGACGCTGGCCTGGACTCTGTCAGAATCATCTCACCCGGCCGCAGACGGAACTGGGCGTTGCGGTGCGGCGCAGTAGGCGAGGTGAGATGGCGGTGGCGTGGTTTGAATGCACGGCATGAACTCTTGAACAGTAGCTCACACAGAGGTCTGGGTTGTTTTTGATCCTGGCAACAGGCGTACAGCTTCTGTGTTCACTATGTTGACGTGTGATTGATAGGAGTCTACAGTATACAGCGGTTGTGTTACTTTCAGATGTTTGGCTTAACATCAAATCAGGGCGCATTGACTGCGTGTGTGTTTGTGCGTGCATACACTCACCTGTCTGTGATAAGCAGGGGAAAGGATGCCAGAAGCTTTTCAACATTTCCATGTATGCACGTCCAGGATTATTGTGTGTGTATTTCTGCTTCGGTATCTGCCTAAGGCTGCAGCTTAAAATTATGTTTCTTATCATGTACCGCAATCTGTTGAGGTTCAAAAGACATTCTTGACCTTGGAAGCCGCAGAGAACAATTACACTACAAGGTCTATTTAGAGGTTCTTGTGGAGTGTTTGATCGAGTCACATGACCAACAATCTTGCAACCCATCGTCTATTTGCCTGAGAGTGTCAGCCTGTGGGGATGTGGGCCAATATTTTTGGCTGATCCAGTGTAGCCAGCAGAGTTCAATCAATCAGTAAATCATTTATTAAGAACCACTTAGCCGAATCAAAACAATCTAAAATGATGCAAAAAATAAAAACAGCAAATTGTTACATTTAGGAAGCGTGAAACAACAAGTGTTTGCCATTTTGCCTTTAAAAATTGCTGTCACTGGGGTAAACAGTTAATCAGCTAATAATGTCAGCAGTGTGTGTGTGTGTGTGTGTGTGTGTGTGTGTGTGTGTGTGTGTGTGTGTGTGTGTGTGTGTGTGTGTGCTTGAGTGAAGTTCAAATGTAACGCAGCTGTTGCCATCTGGAGACTCTATAAACTGCCAACGTTCCTGCTTTCGATTTTAAAGAGGCCACGTCAAGTGTCGGACCAAGAGGTCTCACATCCTCTATCTGAGGCCTCTCCTCCCACAAACACACACACGCACACACATACACACGTGTGCACACAAACAACTGTCTGTCCTTGTCCAATCCACAAATCTCCCTCACTCAGCCAATCACCATATCTGTCTCGACTTAATCCACTCTCAACTTGTAAACGCAGTCCATACAGTGCAGTTTATGACTGGCCTCCATCAACCTTTCTAACCCCGAGACAGAGGGATCTTTGTGTGTCTGTGTGTGTGTGTGTGTGTGTGTGTATGTGTGTGTGGGAGAGAGATACTCTGAATCGTCTGCCTCAGAGGATAATAACAGACCATCTTCAGCCGCGATCTGAGGAAACACGAGCTTGTGTTGGCAGAGGTGATCGCGATGGAGCATTGGTTTGAGGAGAGACAGCGGGCTCTTAAAGAGTTTAACATAAGGGCTTTCGGTGTGCGGGTAAACCCTCTGTGCTCACTGTGGGTAGTGTCAGAGGGCATTATGGGAAGAGGGTGCATGGGATCTGGGTCTCAGATGTGGGCCGTGTGGTCCCTCCCGCTTTTCCGGTTCAGAGATGGAGATGGAAACCTCTCCTGCCCTGCTGAGCTTCTGTGCTGCAGTCGCAAGTTCAGAGAAACCTCTCGTGTAGATTGGTGAACTGTACGGTACTGTACGCTTACTATGCTCTGTGTGTGGTGTGTGTGTGTGTGTGTGTTTGTGTGTGTGTGTGTGTGTGTAGCTACACATCTAAGTAACTATGTTCATGATTAAAGCTGGGGTAGGCAGAAATCTAAAAAAAGTCAAAAAGCAGCAGAATTTGAAAATACTCCTCCTACAGCTCTCTCTTCTTAGTGCTAAGCCCCGCCCACCAGACGACCACTGGCACAGGCACGTGCTTAGTACAGTAACTGCGCGTTATCAATACATTGATTTATTTTGTCTTATTTGATTGTAAACCTGCATGCAGCACATTCGCTCAGCCCCTCTTGGCCCCGCTGTCTCTCTTGCTGTTTTTGTTTACCAGACCTCATATGAAGCAAGAATTAGCTAGTTGGCCGTCCCACCGTCACTCCACCTCACTCCTCGACATTTGTGGACTGCCTCCCCGGGAGGAGAGCAGGCAGCAGCTCGAGTAACAGACCAGCTGGCGGTTGTAGTGGCTCAAATTTGGACAGCACAAGTCCACCTGTGTCACAGTGGGCTGGTGGCCAGTAGCAGGGTCTAATCTGTGTAATGGCAGCAACAGAAAGTTTGCGCTGCCTGGATTTGAGTTGCATTAGCTGCTGACTGGGAGTCTGTCTCAGGAGTTGCTGCCTGCTCTCCTCCTGGGCCAGGAGGAGAGCAGGCATCTCAATAGCATTTATTGAGAGTTTTTTATTGCCAGGAGTCCTGGCAATAAAAAACTCTCAATAAATGCTATTGTTGCTCTGTTCCTGAATGTGCAAATCGGCAGATGTTTGCTAACAATATTAGCACAGCAACTTAATAAGGTGATAACATGTTAATGTTTAATTTGTAGCTTATTCCACCTCTTCAGTGGCTAAAAAGAAGATTATATGTTCTTCTTGCTTGAGCAGTCGATTGCTGAGGTTCTCACTTCTGCATGTGTCGAGTGACAATATAATTGACATTTTTATAATTTCATATATTTAGACTATATTTTTCGGTGTGTTTTTTGGTGCAAAAACCCCAATTTGTTTTATCTTTTAAAAAAGTGTCAGGGCTGCCTTAAAATTTTGAGTTAACTGAACTTAAAAAGACAAGTTTAGGCAATTTGACAGTGATTGAAAACAAATAAACTTTTATAGTCAAATACACTTCTTAATAAGCTGCATTTTAAATCAGTTTTGCTTAAAAAATAAAGTGTATTTAACTGTAAAAGTTCATTTTTTTGTCAACAAAATTACCTCAACTTGTCTCCTCAAATTCAGTCAACTTAAAATTGTAAGGCAGCCTGGACACTAAGGTTTTTGAGTCAGTTTTGTTTTGTTTTGTTTTTTTACAGTGTAAAACATCCCCATAATTTGCACCCAACAATTACACCCTTAAAAAAATAATATTATAGTAATAAAAGGATTTGTTTAAAGTTTTCAACCTGTGATTGACTTGTTTGACAGTGCAAACACAGCCACACTCTTACATCCACAAGCCTGTTTATATCCAAGTCTTTCATGATGTGTAAAAGTAGGTGTTTCTTCTTCTTACCAGAAATGTGGGCTTCTCTTTTGGCAAGCATCTGTGCCCCACAGGCTTAAAAACTAAGAGGAAACATCAGTTCTGTAGCTGTTCTCTTTTTCTGACTGTGAGTCCCTTGCCTTTCACTCAAGGGCATGCAAAAGTGTCGGCATCAATCACAGGACAGAACAATCTACCGGGGACACATGGTTGCTTTTACTGCCTATTTTCTCATCACTCACTAGGATCATGAGTAAGTTGACAAATAGGCTAATCTCCCTGAAACTTTTGTACACACGGTGAAACTTTATACTCGCTTTAAATATCCCATAGGTTGCACGCAGGTTCAGTCAGTGTGTTCTGGTTGTTTTCACAGCAAACCCAGTCAGTGTGTCTTCCCTTTGTGTTGTGTCCATGCATAATCTGCTCCACACCAGCCCATATGGAGCCCTCATGAATCTTCAATGGAATGCCCCAAGAGGTTAAGTTTAGCAAGACAACAAAACACACCAACAAAAACCAACTGCGCATATCGACCTCAGCTGACACTGGGACTGCAAGGTGACAGACAGCAGACCGGGCTGTGGTGTCACTGTGGAGAGATGCTAAAATGCTGCATTGCTCTTAGCTTTCCTTGCTGAGGGGGCAACATGTGCACTAAAGACGACAGCTAGGTCACTTTGATCACAGTGTTACATAAATGAAAATGTGGTCTAAATGAGTGCGGTCTAAATATGGATGCTGAGGCAGTTGATTCCCAAAAAAAATTCAGTCATATTTTTGATTATTGAGTCATTGGTTTACCAAGCAAAAATGCTAAACATTTGCTGGTTCCAGCTCCTCTGCTGCCTTTTTCTGTTTTTTAAGGTGGGTGTCTGCAGGTCCTTAAAAACTTTTGAAATGTCTTGAATTCAATTTTATAGATATTAGGCTTTAAAAGTCATTAAATAGTATAAATTTGAATTTGTGAGGTCTTAATTGCCACAGACATTTTATCCATCTTTTATTTTAATATAATTTAAAGCTTTTATGGGTCAAAGTCCACATTTCGGATGTTACAAATCTTAAAAACTACCATGAAATTATCTTCTAAAAGCCTAAAAAGCATTCATTTTAAGTGTCTGATATGTGAAGACACCCTGTTATATTTGCAATGCACTGATTTTGAAATTCCTAGACGGACTGATTTTTAACATAGCAATTTGACAGATAGATGAAACTGATACATTTTATTGTTGGTTTTGTTTTAGGTTTTATGTATTCCCACTTTTGTGTGAGGAAAACAAAAAAATCTACATAAAAAAACATAACTCAAGAGTTTTGAACTAATTAAGCCCTTCATTATTTTGAATGAGCACAAATTCAGTTGTGCAAATTTACAAAGCAACCTTTAATTTAACATTTCAAATGAAAACACTTTTTACATGTTTTTCAAACGCATAAAGCACATCTATACAATTTATATAATGTCTAATTTACATTATGTAATATTTATTTTTATTGGCATTAAAGCCTCAACATATTTTTCCCCTGAAACACCTATATGTATTCAAATTTCTTACTAAAAGCTACATTTTAGGAATTACCACTTTAACACATAATTAGAGTTATACATTCGCTTCGCTTAATACTCAGTTTTACTTCACAGAGCTTAAAGGCATCATAATCTAACTCAATGCAGCCTCTTTGATCTGTTAGTTGTGGACACCAGTCGCTAATAAATAACATTAACCAGCTCTCCTCCTGTCGGTTTAAACACGGTTTTGTTATTCACCGTGCAGCATTATCAGGGAAACAATGTGTTGCGTCCTCTGATGTGTTGATAGTGAGTTTACTCACTATTGTCTTTGTCGGGTGCCTTCAGGTCCATTGCAAAACAATCATTGTAATCTTCTTGTACCTGCTCTTTATTTAAGTCTGTGGTCATTAGTCTGTAGTCCTGCTTTAAGCCTGTGCAAAATTGATGTGACACAACGGAAAAACATCGACCACTGGCTTCAGTGAGTAATTTGCCGATAGGCCCATGGCAATCAGCAAGGGGGATATTTGCTGATGTCGATGTTCAGCCGCTAAATTGGTGGAGCCCTATTATATATCATTGCAAATTTAACCTGTTTAGGTTCAGGACTGTCAGTTGGGCAATACAAGCAAACTGTGATGGTGTTTTTCACTTTTTTTGGCATTTGAAAGACTGAACAGTTATTCACATAAAATCCGGAAAATAACACGTCCAGGTTCATGCGGAGGAGGTATAACTAGGACAACTCTTCCTCTGAGCATCACCCAGTATTGTTGTACTTTTGTATGGTACTTTATTAACAAAAAATAGATTAAAAACTAAGCTACAGCTGTTTATACAAACCTCCACATGTAGTGCTACAGTGCTGGTAACACCAGCTCAAACCAGCTTCTTCGCAGTGATAGATGAGGAGATGGAGAGAGTTGCTCTCATTGAGAAACCAGACGGAGTCGAAAGTCTTAAATGAAAGAAAATAGAGCAGAGCATTTTCCTTTTTGCATATCCCAACACTCTTGATACTCAGCATGTCTTAACTTGTGAAGACAGGCCAAAGTTTTGAAGAATTCCCTCATTTACTCGGCCGAATGTGAGTTGAATCTGGCTCAAAGTTGGCAAAAGAGAAAGACAAAAAAAAGCTCTAGGTCAGAAATGTGTGTCAAGCTGCTGCCCATTTACTTCCTGTTGACCTCTGGGTGGTGCCCAGCGAAGGTCAAGTTGCGGGCAACGCCCTCGCTCTTCCATGCCAAGGGATTGGACCGCCCACAAAACCACCAACCACTAAGACGGAGAAACAGACCTAGTTATTATAAACACAATCATGCTTATTATCGTGCCACTGTGATTCGCGTCCTGTCGTGTTCAAAGGCTTACATTTGTTTTATCAAAGGTACCTCTCTCTGTGTCGTCCCCCGCTCTCTCCGTTTCTCTTTTTGAACTTCCGCTGAGTGCAACTCTTTCATTTTTTTTTACCCTCTCACCTTGTGCAAATCACCACCTGCTCAGGCGGTTTGTCGGGCGACCCAGCATGCAAAGCAGCCCGGCCAGTTCCAGCCTCAGGATGAGGATGGCGGTGCATGGGTAGCCCCACTCAGAGGTGACGAGGCGTGACGGGTGCGATAGTCGTGTAAAGCACAGAGCAGCAAGAGTCACCAAACAAAGTGGTGCAAGGTTGAGTGTGTCACTCCGGTCCCTGATCCACGGAGGCGGTCCCGCGAGACAACATGGAATTAAGCTGTCAAGCCGCTGCTGGCTGTACACAACTGTCAGGGTTGAAAGAGATAAACAATGTTTAGGTGGGAGAGTGCACTCATGTGGCCAGGATGGTGGTTTGTGAGGTTTTGTTACTCAAAGGTCAGTCAAGACCAGTCAGAGTACTTTTCTGAATGGGCTGTGACATGTTGGTTTTGGATGGAGTTCCTTACAGTAATGTAACCTCTTTACATATTCTTTGACGACTGTCTTCGTCTCAAACTATCTACAGCAGGGACACTCAACCTGCTTCGCTTTGAGGCCACTTTTGCAAAATGACAGGAGGCCAAGGGCCAGACGCAGCAGCCTCATACACATTTCTATGATCTTCAGACGTTTTTAGCATGTGTCTTGGATTTTAGGGTGTTTATCAGATTTTAGGACATTTCAAGATTTTAAGATGTTTCTAGGATTTTAGATTTTTAGGTTGTTTATTGTACTTTAGGAAATGTCTGGGAATTTAGGGCCTATCTATAATTTTAGGACATTTCTTGGGTTTTTGAATGTTTCTTGGATTTTAGGGCATTGCTTGGATTTTAGGACATTGCTTAGATTTTAGGACATTTCTCGGATTTCAGTTCAGTTCAGTTTCAGTTGTGATTTTAGAACATTTCTAAGATTTCTGAACATCCCTAGGATTTAAGGACATTTGTAGGATGATATGATGTTTTCAGGATTTATTTTAGGATGTTTTGGTATGGTGGTCTTCCTCTGTCTGGGGTTGTGGAGTTGTGGGGGATCCTCCACTGGCACTCTTTTGTAAAAACAGCTCTATTTTGATCCTTATCAGGGGCAGGATTTGGCCTGCATGCCATGAGTTGAGTACTACTGATCTAGACTGCCTTCCAAGTGTCCTTTCTCCTTTTCTTGCGACCGATTCACCTCTCTCTTCCCTTTCCTTCGTTTGCACATTTTAATACTATTATGCATGAGCTGCGTTCCCTGGCCTCTTCGTGTACCTTGACATTTGCGTATGCATGAGGAGACCCACTCCAGTCGATGCCGAATGACATTCTCTCTCAGCGTCGCGGCAGTCAGAGCCCATCAGCTGGAACACACTCCAGGGCGAGGGGGGAAATCAAATAGTGAGAGAACAGTAATGAAATACCATAGAGCCTTATGTTCTTCTATGAATTCTATTAACTCTCAAACAAACAATTGTTTTCATTATCAAAACTCAATATAATTCAAAGAGAATGGAATTTTAAAGGAGTTTTTAAGGCCCCGGGCAGGAAGTGGCTGGTGCATGAAAACATTACACAGAATATAACTTTCTTCCACAATGCTGGATTTATATACTGATGTGAAATCAAAGTAGAGCGTTATCAGCTGTGGGCGTGTTGATGAAAGGAAGTGCAGTTCTGCTATTCCCTAACAGCTCATTGGCTGCTGTATTGTTTCTGCTTTTGAGGGGGAACAGGAAAAAACGATTAGACTTTGGTTTGATTTGTTTTGGTACAAACTCAAAACCATTCTGGCTTCCTGTGTCTGCATTTCTCTTTTTGAACGTACTATTAATAAAGCTTTTGACATAGGATGATTGAGGTAAATTAGCTGTTATTCTTTCTTTGATTCAAACATGTAACATGTTCCAAACACCTCGCCAGTGATCGGCTGGGTGTTTTTGCAAGAATCTCCACAGGCTGAGTTTCAAAGCAACCATGTATTTTTGTGGTGTCACATGCAATTCTGAGTTTTGAGAAGCGTAACCAAGAACATAACGGGAGGATATTGAATTGCTACTGTGTGAGACATGACCTGTCCGGCGAACCTAGTTCTTTTTATACTGCAGTTATGGTTGGGCCAGGGCCACTGAGGTCTGTGCTATACTGCGGTAGAGTAATGGCAACCACTTTAAATAAATGGAGAGTAATTTCGCTGCTGAGCCCCGGGGCCTGGTTTGTGTCCAGCTGCAGCAGTTTGTGGCCGAAGAGGCAAATTGTCGCCTTTCCTCCTTCGCAGGAAACGCCCACAGACGGCACTGATTTGACAAGGCCAAGCAAGTGGACATGGCTAAGTGGACAGAGCAAACATTTGGACAAGTGAAGAGAGCAGACGTAGCTAAGTGGACAGCAAACAAGGGAACAAAGCCAGTGGCGGGCAGAGCTAAGAAGCCGTGACAGGGAAATGTGCAGCGGATCAGACGATGCTTCAGTGTGGTCGCTTTTGAAAGAGTATGGAAATAAACATCCATTAACTTGAGCTTTGATACCCCGGTGATAGTTAACTGAGCTTAAACAGTCCATGGACCCAATTTTACAAATGCACAGGAACATCCGAGTCAACAGTTTTCACAAACAGCCATTGTCCCCCGAGCTGCGGAGCCACTGATATCCCTTTGCGATGCGAGGCCCTTTGAAAGTGGCTTCAACTCAAAAGGGGTGAAACCCAAGTCACCAAGAGGTACTGATTTAGTTGTCCGCCCTGCATGGAAGGTGAATACAGCTCCCCAAGGTGAGCACAAAAAGGGCCGGGTCTGCAGCAGCCTACGTGGCACCAGCCCACGACCAACGCCAACCGAGGGGTGGTCACACTCGGCCGATGCCATGAAACAGAATACCCCGGCCCTCAATGGATCCTCGGTAATGGATCCCCTTCTCAGGGAGGCCGGTGGGATGCCCCCTGTCTTTTACCAGAGCCATCTGGTTCCCAGTAGTGCTGCTCTTCCCACAGCCGCACAAACCACAGTGAAAAAGGATCGCTTTCACAATCAAGATCAGGAACTGGAGACGTGGCTGGTTAAAAGGGGTCTGAATGTTGAGCGCTGTGGTCCCCTCTGCTGCAGCCTATTGTGCTGCTGTTATTGTGTCCTTAGAAGCGCACTCTGCTGCGGTTTATCTGACAACCTTTTGTGATTTGATACAGTGGAAATTCATGTCCTGACCAGGTCAAGCAGACACGGTAATTTAGAAATAAAAAAGATTTAAACACATTAGGAAATAACAGAGTACAGTCCACAAATTGAGATGTTCGCTTTGGTGATATGATCATTGTAAAACCATCAACAGGCGATTCAGTCTGGTGAGAGATTAAGGAAAATGTCTTGACGCAAACTAGGTTTTCACCACAATGTCGATGGATTTAAAGTGTAAAAAATTCTAAACAAGCCAAAGAATGCTGAGGGAACAGACCAATGCCTCCATGTGTAGTTTACAAAGTTATACAAAACAAACACGCTGGGGCCTTTTTTCCTGATGTGTTCGCCACTCTCTCCAAATGAGCACGTCGGAGATTCATTGGATACAGATGGGAGCGTATTTATGCTCTACACATTGAGTTTATTCCTCCACCGCTGCAAGTAAAAGTTGATTAAACCACAGCATTCAATATCACATCTATTACTGTTCTTGTGATGTCGCCTCCCGTCCATCTGATTCTCTGCGTTGCCCAGGGGGTGAGCAAAATCCACCATTGGTCCGCTTTAGTTACATTTAATCACAACACATGGCTCTAAGCCTCGCTCAGACATTTGATCAACTTAAGGCCATTTTCCAGTAACCGTGTTGTTCCTTTTCTGAAAAGGGGCTTCAAAGCTTAAAGCTCAGGATTCCCAGACCGATGCCTGGCCTTGGTGGTCGGATCCTAGAGAATATCCAGACAGATTGATTGATTAGGAGGTCAATTTAGCTTGTTATTCTTCCAGTTTTGAGCAGCTGTACATCAACAAAACAGACATTGATCAATGTATCCTCAAACAATGGTATCTGACAAAATACCACCCTACAAATGATGTTGCAAACTGAAAGTAACTTTTAGGTAAATAAATTCACTTTGGTTAGGTGTAGTTTTTGTGATGATGTACCTTAAAATGACTTTGTTTCACACAGTTCCTAACAAATGTCTCCTCAGGTGAAAGTCCTGTGTTTTGTGACCTATCCACCACCCCAACCTCCCTCGTCTTTATGAGGACTATTTTCTTCTTTACCCCCGTCAGTGCATTGGTCACATGATCGCAGCCTTCCTGTTAACATGGGTTATGCAGGACTTACTGTTTAAGGTTACATGGGATATATACAAACTATGGTGCATTACTTCTGCAGTTATACAAAGGAACAGTGCATGAGAACAGAATATATTAATAAGGGTGGGGAAAAAATAATTCACTTAATGATCACTTTCTAAAAACTTGTGATTAGCATTGTTTTTGGAAATATGTCTCACAATATGCAGCCACTAGAAGTGACTGAACTGTTTTTCCATAGTTGAGTGTTAACAAAGGCAAAACATGTCAAATTTGCACCCAGGAGTTACGATAGTATTGAATTGGGAGATAAACATATCATTCCAGTCCTACGTGTTGAACAACAATAGAAAGATAATTAATCAAAAATGCTTCCCATTTTCTTGCTCCCCAGATTATACTTTTGTGTCGTGTCTGACACTTAGCAGGAAAACAAATCAAACTCTCTTTCAGAAAGCAGTTAATGGGAAATTATTAACTTGGACAGGTTTAAAAGTCCCTGCATCCTCATAAGTTACAGAAGCGAAGATATGCGCATGAACATGAAGTAAATGCTCAGATCCTGAAAAACCAAACAAAAAAACTCCCATCTGTAAAAGTACTTTTGTTATCAGATCCTTTAAATCTCTTTGGCACCATGGTTCCAGCTTCTCTTGCCGCGAGTCTTGTTATGATTCAGTCAGGCATCGTTCTGTGTGTTAAACAGGAAAAAGAGCTGAGCTTTTGATCTGGTGCAGCAGTGTGTATTTTTTTTTTGTTGTTGTTGTTTGCACTAGCAGGGCAGGTCACATGGCTCCCTCCTCTCGACCCCTAGGCCTTTATTTATCCAAGTCAGACCTCACCTTCCCCGCAACCCTGCATTCACACATGACCTCGGGGAAGAAGACACAGACAGAGGAGGTGATTTGTGTGTGTGTGTGTGTGTGTGTGTGTGTGTGTGTGTGTGTGTGTGTGTGTGTGTGTGTGTGTGTGTGTGTGTGTGTGTGTGTGTAATGGTTGCACTCAGTCTCCTGCAACAGCACTGACAGAGCCTCAACCCGAACCACATATAATTTACATTCCTCAGATAGCAGCTAACCTGAGCACAAACAGGACTATCGAAAACAGGTGTGTTTAGCGACAACCCCTTTTCTTTCATGCTTCACCTTTTTTTTTGAGTTCTGGCTGTTATGTTATAGCTTAAACTGGCTTAACGTACAGCGCACAGAGGGCCTGCGTGTCGATCTGAGCTCCATCACTGAGAATGAATCAAAATGTTATCGTCAGAACAACGGGAAACATCCTACAAAAGAGAGCGGACAGGAGGTCAACTGAAGCCGCACTGGCCGCACGGCTTACATCATGTTACCGCAAATTGATTAAGGCCTTTGAGAGGCTGAGTTAGGGAATTGACAGACGTGTACACACACACACACACACACACACACACATACTTAGTGGGCGATATCTACAGTGCAGTGATGAGTGGGTGAGAATGGCATCACCACAATGACACTGGTCCCGCCATTGAGGGAACAAAGGAGCCTGTGTGCATGTTTATGTGTGTGTCCTTTCCCTCCGCATCAGATCCATCTTAAAATACTGCGGCTGCTCCACTGATGAAAATTGCTCCCTTTCATTCGTACTGTAAGTGCATCTGAGGGGGAAGTATGAGGGAGGGAAGGGGGGGAGAAGGAGAGAAAATAAGAGCTGGAATGATGTGGGCAGGAGTGCAGATTAATGCATGTTTTGTCACTGCATATGTTTATCAGGGTGTCTGACTGTGCAAGTTGACTGAGAGATCATTTTACCATCCATTTGCAGGCAAAACAAAGAAGAAGAGTTTGAAACACCCCCATGCATGGCATTGGCAGCAGCAAGCCTTCATGACTTGTATCACAAGCCGTAGATCCTCCGGTTATCAAAGGCTGCATGCAATGAGGAGCCCATATGGGGTTGTGTTATTTTCTTCACAGAAGATACACATTAGCGAGGCATATTTCTCTCCCTTAAGCTTTGCATCGGTTGTTTGTTTGCTGGTGAAAAGGCCCCAGCATGCAGCTGCGCCACAGAGCTCCTCTGGAATGAGATTTGTACCTTTGTGGCGTTGGAGACGCTAACTCCATGTTTGCTGTTAATTTTACAAGCCTGGTCTTTGTCGGCCTCGTCTGTAACACGGGGAAATGTGAAATAAACCCAGTGTTTGGTTCAGTGGTGTTATGCACAAGAAGGAGAAAATTAGAGCCCGGGTTAACAATCTGTGGGATCATAAAAACGCTCTTTGTCCCACCCTGACTCACTCTGCCTCCCTTCTTTCTTTCGGCTTAATTTTTGCTTCCCCTGCCATCCCTCTGTCTTTAACAATCCTTCCTTCAGTCTCAATGCTCTGCATCAGTTTGCAGTTTGGTTTAATTTAGGATGGATCGATCCCAGACACTAAGTATGCACCTTCGAAAGCTCAAACACCCTCAGCCCTTCTTGGCTTGTCTATCTGTGTTCCCTCCCTCCTCCCTCCACTCAGGCTTTCTCCTGGCTGTACGAGTCTTGTTTACGCTGGTGTCAGAGTTGGTTTAGAGCAGGTTCAGTGGCTTGTGTTGAGTATGCAGGAGATTTCCACTTTTATTTGTTTAACCTTGTAACCCAGTGATACTCAACCTATGGCCTGTGGGCCAAATCCGTACCCCCCCATCAGCTTTTTAATTTACAATAAAAATAAATTGATTGACACTGAAAATTGTTTTTATACTTTTAGTATACATAAGGTGTCAGTATATAAAACATAAAAATAGAGCTTGTTTATCCAAAAAAGTGCCAATGGAGGATCCCCCGAACCCCCGAAAGAGTTTCTAGCTAAGCCCCTAATGTCATAAAATTCTAGAAACATCCTTAAATCCTAGAAGCGTCCTAAATTCCTAGAAATGTCCTAAAATCCAAGAAATGGCATACAAATCCTAGAAACAACAAATCTCCAAAAATCTTAGAAGTGTCCCAAAATTCTAGAAATGTACTGAAAATACTAAATATTCTATAAAAATAATAGAAATGTCCTGCACCCCTAGAAATGTCCTAAAATCCTGGAAACATCCTACAATCCCAGAAATTTCCTAAAATCCTAGAAATGTCCTGAAATTCAAGAAACATGCTAAAATGTCCCCAAATCCTAGTAATGTGTTAACATCCTAGAAACGTCAGAAACTTGAAATCCTCAAAACTTGGGGTTGCTGGTAGTGGCCCCTGGCCTCCTGTCATTTTGCAAAAGTGGCCCCCAAACAAGCAAAGCAAGCTGAGTATCCCTGCTGAAACCCATTTCATCTTATTGTATGGAGAATTGTGTAATTGCATGTGAGGAACTACCGACAAAAAAACAAGGACAACGACGGAGGTGAAGAAGCTTTTGTTTGGAAATGTGGCCTCCTTTCTGGCAGATGTTGATTATGACTTGAGGAAGGAGGTGCCAGGGGGACGTAATTGAACGCGACACTTTGTCCGCCCTCATGTCAGGTTGGCTGGCGGGTCTCTGATGTCGACGTTTTTAGCCAGCGGCTTTTTTCCCCCCAGGGTTTCAGCGAGTCCCTGAATGTCCTTTGCGTCATTGTCAGAGGCTGCAGCCCATCAGTCACTCCCTGAACGTCTGCCAAGTAAAACTCACAGTCGTCCCTCCTCGTTCCATCCTGGTCCGCTCGCAGAGCCGACCTCGGTCCATCTGTGTGATAGGAAATCCCACAAAGGTGGATGTATCATCTGCTTTGGTGTGTTTGCTGATTGATTTTTCAAAATCTGTCAAGACATAACACTTAAATTTAGGGCCAGAGAGCAGCTTGTGGCAAAGAACCTTTTCTGCTTTCCATTTTTGTGACAAGCAACTTCAAACAGAGGGGTTTTTTGGCAGCACGTTCAGCCCACAGCAGATTAGACTCTTTCCATTACGGAGCTAAATAATAGGGGCCGCAGTAGAACGAGATGGGGCCATGTTTTATAGGTGCTACCCAGCAACTTTGGCAGGGAGTCCTGTGGGTCTGTGGCTACTGTGGTAGTGAACTCAGGAGGTGGTGCAGCGGAGGGTTTTTGCAGGGGAAGAATGGTGGTGATGAAGGCTATTTTGGGACTAAATGGTTTATGGCCTGGTTATCTGGGGCTACAACCTCATATGACAAAAGCATGTAATGAAAGGAGGGACTGTAAAATCCCATTGAGCAGTCATTGTCTGCAGATTAAACTCGTTAAAGGCATCTGTTCTCATCACTTGGAAGGCATCATTGGAGGTTTATTTTGCACTTTCATTGACCCTCTTGCATGAGGGCCCTTTAAAAAAACTTTTACAGGAGAGGAGAGATCACAGAAGCAGGGAGGAGAGGTGTGGTCCATTAACTTCCGAGTTCCCCCCTCCCTCTCTGAGAAGTTGCTGACTTCTCCTCAGTGACTTCATTAAAAGAGCCTCACTGAATCTGTGACTATCTGTGAAACCTGGATAAATAATGTGATGCAGTCTTTCCTGTGCTCCTCTGAAGTCTGATGTGGTTTTGATGTGGAAATGGATGCTGCTGGGGAAAAGGGGAACCAGACTTGTGTTGCAGCCAGCTGTGCCCCCCCCCTCCTCTCCCCAGAAAAGAAACCCACTACATCTGGCCTGGTTTGGCCTGGCCCTGGCCTCCGCTCTTACTACACTGACATTAATGATCCCCACAACAGTAATGGCTACCAGGACACAGTGGAGGGGGAACATATTGTGGCAGGTTGTGCATTAATAATCTGCCGTTTCTGTCATCTTTGTTTGTAGACTTTGGAAGCGTTGTGAATTCCCAGCGCGCAGCCTCCAGTTTTTTGGTGTTGCTAGTGCCTGTACAGATTAATTTTTTTCTTGCATAATACTCTACATCAGGGGTACTCAACTAACTTTGCACGTAGGCCTCTTTTGCAATATGACAGGAGGTTAGAGGCCAGTCGCAGCAGCCCCACACATGTTTCTAGGCTTTAAGAAGAGTTTTAGGATTTTGGGATGTTTCTCAGATTTAAGCACGTTTCTAAGATTTTGGGACATGTCTAGGATTTTAGGATATTTCTCAGATTCAGCGTGTTACTTCGATTTTAGGATGTTTCTAGGATTTTAGGAAATTTCTAGGATTTTAGGACATTTCTTGGATTTTAGAACATTTCTAGGGTTGTTGGATGTTTTTCAGATATTAGGATGTTTCTAGGACTTTTAGAATATTTCTAGGGTTTCAGGATGTTTCTAGGCTATTTTGACATTAGAGGCTCAGCTAGGATCCATGTCGGGAGTCTGGTGGATCCTCTACTGGCACTTTTTTGGATAAAAAAAAGCTCTAATTTGATGCTGTTTTATGCATTCTGGCCCCGTCTGCATACTAAAAGTAGAAAAAAAAACCCAGTGTGAATCACTAATTTTATTGTAAATTAGAAAATGTTTGGGGGGGGCCCACAGGGCTCCCTGTAGGGGGCCAGATTTGTCCCAAGGACCATAAGTTGGGTGTCACTGCTCGACATGCATGCTTCTACCATAGACTCACTGTGTGTCATTTTGTCATAGTGGAAATATTGCTCGTTCGCTAAGCCTGTTTTGCCGTCCCCAGAGCTGGAAGCATATAATAAAGATGGAAGGAAGCTCTTTATGTCAGCCCTCCGCGAGGAAGCAGTCGTCTGTAATTATCGCTGCTTTTCATCCCTCGTAGCAAACACAACAAATAAGTGCTCTTGTGTGACCTGGCAACGCGTCTCAGAGAAACCATTTGTTTTTAAGCGTGTTTGTTTGTGTTCTTGTGATCACATGACCAAAAGCCCCGTACTCTTTTCCCTCTCTCTTCCCCCACTCTCTTTTCCCGGAGCATCAAGTGCATTTGAAGTTGCAATGTGGAAGTCATTAGCCACAAATCCCAACAAATATAATAACAGGGCGATTAGCTCTCTCTCAGCGATCCTCCGCTGTTTTCCTTTTTTTTTTTTCTCCGTCGCCGGGGTGGTGCAGTATTCTGTGAGCGCTGGGCTTGGTCAAGGGCGAGTCCTCCTCTTCCCTTTCCCGGACTTTTTCTATTTGTAGATCTGCATGTATTTTATAGGAGGCTTTCTCCCCCCCCTTCTCTCCGCCTTTCATGCGGTGGTGGCTCTGTTTCCCATCACGGCCCATGATGAAACCACAAGAAAGCCCAAGCCCATGTGACGAGAGCGCAACAGTTGCTTGGTGACAAGGAAAGGGGTGTGAGATGAGGGGGGCTGGCTGTGTTTGAAAGGGGAGTGGGCCTGGTGTGCTGACGGTCCAATCAGCAGATGCGCTCTTCACATCCTCCAGGACAAGGATAAAATGCTCATATCCACGCCGCTCCAAAGTAAAATTGTCCTTTTCTCTTAAGCTTGATGGATGTGTGGCCGTCCGCAGGGCTCTTAAATGGACCATTCATCTTTAACGATAGCCTCACTTATCGCCAAGTCCTTGCAGATCTGCTACTTCCCATTCCCACCACAAGCAAATGGTGCCTTAAAACCACCTGGAACAACCCCCTTCCCCTCGCCTCCCCTCCTCCCGGTGGCAAAACGCTGCCATATTTACCATCTCATCCTGGAAACTAACTTGGCCGCAGCAGAGCGGGATGATTGCCAGCAGCGGCTCGTTCCAAGCAGACCATGTGCAGACGAGCTCTGCTTCATCCCGAAACTCCAGAGTAAAGTTTCCTGAAGGAGGAGAGGAGACATTTACAAAGTCATTTGGCTCTTTCCTTTTTGATACAGTGCGTTGAGCAGCACTGCATGCAGCCAAGTTCAGTCATTTTAATACCCGCTCTTTTCGAAGGGAAGATATTTGAAGGACGTGAGCTCATTTGGGATGCAGGCGGCTGCCCTGTCCCTGCCTGATGTTATCCTCTCTGACTGGGGCAGTAACAGTCGTGATTGCTTTTGGGGAGCAGTGACTCATGATTGTGCTTGTGCCGCTGCCAAACTCTCAATAGCAGTGTTTCCTTCTCTTTCTTTCTCTTGCAGTCGTTGTCGGTGTCCAGAAAAATGTAAATTCCCTGAAAATTCATCATCTGATTCTTCCCAAATTAGTAGTATATACATATACATATATATGTTATATTATACAATGCAAATCCATATGCCATCATTCTTGAACTGCACCGGGGCGGTTAACGCAAATGTTGGTATAAGAACGCCTTCTTATCTTTAAGGTTTTCTGCAGGATGAAGGGATACTTTGCCAATTTTAGACCAGCTTTGTATCAATGCAATGTAGGTAGTATGTGGAGCTGAACTGTGATAAACAACCCTCCATCTAACAAGTTCCTAGATGTCCCCTCATTCGGCAAAACTCTGCTGGATGACCCATATTGATGCAAAGCAAGACAGACCCGCCCCTCTTTCTGTTTCTCAAACTTGGGCTCAAATCCAATCAAATACTAAAACTAAGCACTGCTGATCAAATATAGACCAAAATTCTGTTTCTACGTTGCATATTTCTCGCCTCAAAATGTTTTAGAAACATGTTTTAGCTTACTGTATAACTGTATTACAAGGTGGTTAATTGATGTGGTATTGTGCAGTGCATTCTGGTAGTTGTAGGTTTTCTACCTCTTGAGCTAAAGTGTCCTTTTTCTCTGTTTTCTGTTGTCTTGTAACACCAATATCAAAAGTACGTGGTCTTTGTACTGCATGGAGGCCAAGTTTTATTAAAAGCCCACCTTTCTAGCAGTGAAACACCTCTTTAAATGCATTTAATTTAGTTTAGTGAAGTTAAGTTTAGTGTAGTTTAATTTAGTTTGAAAAGACAGACAAAAGAAATTAAAATTTTAAACACTGTGCAGGAGAGGGTTAGAAGCCAAAAATGGCTTACGGAGATAACTCACCTATTAAATAACGATGATCATTTATAAAAAGAAAAAGATTAAAAAAAAAAAAAATTGCATAATTGATCAAAATTTCAAGATTAAACAGTAACACAAAGTTGATAAAAATGTACAAATGACAGAAAGTTTGTATTTACAAAGGGAACTGCATAACCAATGAATCAGTGAAGTGCTATAAGTCTTTGTAAATTAGAGTCCTTTTCAGATGTTTTTTTTTTATTTAAACACTGGGCCCTTCATAATGTGCATTATTTAATACACCTCACCTGTCCTCTGGGAGTCAGCCCGGCGATAAGGTGTGTCCTCCAACCCTCTCATCGCTCCCCCGTGTAAGGGTGGCAACAGCATGACCCCTGTTGTAACACCATTAAGCTGTTTTTCCAATTTTATGGAGTCGTGTTCCGCCTCAGACACTCTCAAGTGGATTTACGATCCGGTGGTTGATATCCTCACATGCCGACGTGGTATTAATTTGCTAAGAGAGAGCGAAGCCATTTACCGACAATAGAGTGCCATCATAATTGCAGGAACCTGACACCCCTGCAGCTCATTGCTGCTGTCGAACTCCTGTCAGCCGGGCGATGGATGGCTGACAAGCTTGAGTGAACAACACAGCCGAGACAACTTTAATTAAAAGCAACTCTGGCTGACACACTGAGAACAGCCGGGGCCTTTGATTTACTCTAAAATTAAGTGTTAGCAGTACTTTTGTGGTGGACGCAAGAGAGACTGGAAAGCCTGTTTGCATGCAAGCTAACTGCTGTAAATATTGCCAAGCGTGGTAACAAGTACGAGAAACTAATTATTAAACACATGAAACTTTCACAACATTTATTTCTTATTGAGGCCCTACATAAAGGATACTCAACGTGGTTTGCTTGGGGGCCACTTTTGTTTAAGACCAGGGGCCAGTCGCAGCCTGATGTATACATTTCCAGGATTATAGGACTTTTCTAGCATTTTAGGACATTTCTTGGACTTAGAACATTTCTAGGATTTCAAGACCTTTATTGGATTTTAGGATGTTTCTGGGATTAAGAACATTTAACGGATTTTACTATGCTTTTAGGATTTTAGGACATTTCTATGACTTTATGACGTGTCTAGTACGTAAGAATGTTCCTATGGTTTTAGGATATTTCCAGGACTTTAGGATGTTTCTCGGATTTAAGGACGTTAAAGGGATTTTAGGACATTTCAAGGATTTTAGGATGTTCCTAGGATTTTTGGATATTTTATATTCAAGATTTTAGGCTTAGCCAGGATCTCTGTCGGAGGGTGCAAGGATCCTCCACTGGTACTTTTTCGATAAACAAACTAATTTCATGCTGTTTTATGCACTCTGGCACCTTGTGTATAAAGTACAAAAACATTTCCCAGTGTGAATCACTTTATCTTTATTGTGAATTAGAAAATGGTTTTGGGGCCACCTGGCACCTTATGAGCCAGAAGTTGAGTATCCCTGCCCTACATTATACACTTTCTGAACAGACTTTTAATTTGGCAGTTTATTGATCACCCACAAATAAAAAAATAAACATTGTTAAGTCTTTTAACTGCCATTATTGATGCTTCCTGGCTCCTCTAGACCTGTGAAACAGCATCTAGAGGCTGCCATCCTACAAAGAACCTGGCAACAGGCTACAGAAGTTGCATTACAAGGCTGTGAGGCTAAGCGATCCCAGAAGAAATGTTTGTCTGTCTATGAGTTGAAAGGGGATGACAGAAAAAGGCAAAAGCAGGAAAGGAGAAAAAAGTAAAGGATGGTGAGAGACGAGAACAGACGAAAAGATAGGAGGGAGAGAGGAAGTTGGGAAACCTTTTGGACTCGAAAGGGAATGAGAAAGAGCCTTGGAGCACAGCTGGCTCACCAAGGGGTGTAATGACTGTCATATTGCAATGCATTAGCTCATACTCAGCCCCGACAGCTTGACTTGATGAAAGGGGCCGGTCATTGGCTAACCACGTACATAGCAACAAGACCCCATGGAGACGAGCCAAACAAGCGAATATTATTGTTTTGGTTTTTTTCTTATTAATGTTTGATTGACAAGCATGAGTCAGAATAATTGTAGCACTTCCATGTGCTCTTGCTTCACATTTTGAAAAGCAGGATGTGTTGATGCATAAACTGTAACAAAACTTCAAACTGGTACAACATAAAGAGGACCTATAATGCTTATTTTTAGGTTTATACTTGTATTTGAGGTTTCTACTAAAACACGCTTGCATGCTTTAATGGCCAAAAACACTTTATTTGACGCATGCTGTCAATGTTAAAACACTTGTATTCTGAAATGCTCCGTTTTAGCGCCTGTTTCTTTAAGGCACACGTCCCGAAAAAAACCCAGTCAGCATTTCTAGGTCTTCTGTGTCTTGGTGTCCATGCACCATCATTGCAGCCGAGTAATAATCTGCTGATTTATACTCTACGTTAGATGCGGACATGATGGAACATTCTGTCCGTTCTCTGCGTTCATTTTTTCGATATTTATGCGTGTTTTCTGAAGCTTCCAAATACTGACAAAAGAGAGCAGTGCCACTGTAAGGCGTGGGGACATTGTAGAGCAGTTTAAGGGTGATATGGCTGTAGGAGAGGATTAAGACATTTGAAAATTAGCTGAACGGAAAGATTGGATTATATAGTAAAAAAGATTTTCTCCATCCACATGCCGTTATGTATTTGATGGTCTCACAGTCCATCACCGTCTACAACGCTGCCTCCATTTAAAGGAACATTGTAACGACCTCCTCAACCGTCATCTTGTTTGTTGTTGTGTGAAAATTGTCTCTTTCCTCAGGGGTCATCTATTGGATGTATCTATGCCAACATAAAGGAAGCATGGAAGTATGAGGGCAGTAATGTTTATCTTTAATGTTTTTCACAAAATGACAAAAACAAAACAAAAAACAAAACAATAGCATACAGTGCAGGGAAATGCAAAAACCCAAATTTGAAGCCTCCACCAAAAAAATTAAAATAAATAAAGATTTGACATTTCACAATGTTGTAAAAAACACACACATTAAAACAGATTGAAAAGGCTACATAAAAGTAAACTGTGAAACTGTTATATATATTTTTACATGTAAAGGGATTATAAATGATCCCTAATGGAAAATAGTGACACTTTCTGTTTTGAAATATCATCAATAAGCTTTGAAACGCAAACAGACTCCTGCTCTGGTAGAAATATGATATAAAATTTTGATGAAATTGACAACATTGGCAATCAAGATTACAGGATGCCCTGACGTTAGCATGCAGCTACATGTAGCGGTGTACTTGCAGCTGAGGAATGACTGTGTAAAGCCTGCTTACCTTGAAAAATCACCAACACAACATTATAAACACAACTGGGCATGTTACAGCAGGAATATGATCCAAAATCAGGGAGAAATTTACAATATTGGCAACCAAGATTACATGTTTCCCTGATGTAACATGTAGCTACATGTAGCAGTGTGAGCTAAATAATGTAAACACTTGCAGTAGGGTGCCTGGAGCAGATGACCACAAAAAAAGAAGATAGAGGAGCAAAAAATGATTTAAACGGCGTTTTCACATCTGTAGGAAACCTGAGATTTTTGCTCATTATTTTTTAAACGTTGAGCTCAATATAAAACTTTTTAGCCATGTTTAATATGAATATCCGTTATTGTAACACTAAGACACAAAATACGGAAAACCATAATAAGTCCCATTTAATTACATATATACACGGTTATCTCGGCTGTTTACACTGAAGGAGTCTCCTGCTCTGTCAACAGTCGCTGTAATTATGAGCACCTGCAGCATGAGTAATCATAACAGTCACATAATAAATTAATATTTTCCATCCTAATGCAATCAAAAGAGGAATTCAGTTGTAGCTGTTAAAATTCTCCTGACGGGACCCCCCCCCCCGAGGCTGAGAGCGATGAGCGGTGATGGCTCATCACGCTCCCATCAGCCATTGTTTATTTAAATTCCCTCTTTCGGGGAAGAAAAGCCTTTCACCAGCCATTGTTTTGCCTTGGGAAACCAGCTCTCTCTCTTTCTCACTCCCTCTCTCTGAGTCGGCCATATGGTTGTCATACACTTCCTGGAAATTCGAGCCATGTTTGCTTTTGGTTGTATATCTGTGGGCCATGTTTTTTCTACACTCCTGCGTTGACATTAATTGAAACAATGCTGTGATTGATCTTGCTTTACCATGTTTGGCCAGAGCTGAAATAAACTTGAGCCCGGGCAAAGAATACAATTATTCCAAATGTATCGTCTATGATCATTCCAAACACATTAAAACATTTTTAATAGCGCAAGAATATTTCACTGAATCCAGATTCTCAATAAAGCAGGTCACATATGTGGCTGCCTTTTATACGTGCCTGTTTCAAAGCTCTCGCCAAGCTTTTGATTTCCATCTTAATGGACGTCTAATCCTTTATTGCAGACACCAGAGATTTCTCTCACTCTCTCCATCTTATTTCTCTCTTTTCAGAGTGTTATACTGCCAACGGAGAGGACTACAGGGGTTTCCAAAACCAGACCAGCCTGCATGGTGGTAAACCCTGCCTCTTCTGGAATGAGACCTTCCAGCACCCTTACAACACCCTCAAATACCCCAATGGAGAGGGAGGTTTGGGCAGCCACAACTACTGCAGGTGAGTTCCTTTTTTATGAAAATGGAAGTTTACTCATGGTGTAACACACATAGGGCCTGATCAGACAGAGTGCATTTTAGCAGCCTGTGTGTGACTTTTTAAAAATGTTTTCAATGAGAGTGAAGCATTTTGCGTGCTGCTTTTGCGTTTCTGAGCGCCTCGTGTTTTTCTGGTCGATGCATCTTGTGTTTTTGCAGACACTCCCCAAGCATTTTGAGCTGAAAAAAAAACAACAGAGAGGAAAAAGTGCCTTGCGTCATTGATGATTTTTTCACTTTGTCTAGTCTGATGAAATGAGAGGGAGGCTTTCAGTTGTGGTGATGGTGGTTTGTGTTTAGTTTTCTCACTTTCAGCGGCATCCTAGGAAAACTGAGAGACACATCTGAACAAACTGTCGCCTCAGCTACTTTTTAACATTCTACCAACTGTAATTAGGACCGATGATTGTCAAACTGGAGAGGAAGACAGGAAGGACAGGAGGATATTGTCAAAAGGGGATAAGTTATATCAAGAGCAGATGTCTTTAAAGCAGAGGTTCCCAATCATTTTTACTTGTGACACCTTAATGCAAAGTGGGGCCACTTTTTGGAGGCCTTTAGAGATACAACTGTCCAGTATTTCAAGAGACACAATCACACCTTAGAGGAACATTTGAAAAATTGTGAAAAAGTTATGGAAACCGATGAAAAATATGTCTTTTTGAAACCTTTTGGAATGTCACTGATAATATTTGAGATGAGATTATTGAGATTATTTTCATTGCAGGCTACACTCATTTTGAAGAGTTACATGTAGCATTTTAAACATCCAGTGTTTTTAATATTGATTGATTTGACTGTGTTGGTAAACTGTCGCTAGGTGCATTTGTTTTACAGAGGCTACAAATAGAGCTAAGGGAAAAAATTTAGTGAGACATTATTCTGCAAGCGTTTCACTCATTTCACCCCCCAGAATATCAAGTAGGCTTCAGCTTTCTCTGCACTGGAAAAATAACTTTTCCATCTTGGTTTTTATTGTAAAGCAATCTCTTTTTATGCTGAAAATCCATCAGATTGTCCACAAAATCCTCAGCAGTGGCTCACGGTGTTCAGCTGACAATCTTTTCTACAGTTATCTTGTTTGTTTATGACAATTATGATTGATATTATTGATGTAAAAATGCTTTGAGTAGCACCTTTAAAACTCAGACTGATACTGATGTTTGACAGCGCTTTCAACTTCCTGGACAAAGCATTTGACTTCTTGAATAATTTAGAAGCAGGTCATTGTCGTTTTTGCAAAGAGTTTTAGCACGAGGGACCTGCTCAGACATTCGCCGCTGAATATTTTATTAGTGGTACCCAAACCGAACGCTTAGCCCTGTCATCACAAGGACACAAACATGCTTGAAGAGTTTGTGTAAGCAAATCTCCATCTCTCATCCCTGGAATGTAAAGGGACACGGTGGCTTTGGGTGTCTCGAAAACCCTTTCTAACCGTCAGTCACACTCCAAGTACGACTGTCAGCGTTGTATGCGCGTGTCACAGACTTGTGTATTTGCAGGGAGACACACTCTTTCGTGAGTCAGTTCATATTCAGCGAGACGTCCAGAACAGTGGCTTGGCCCTGATCGCCAAGCCGTAAGAAACAGGACACCCCCTCCTCCACGGCCCAAAGCCTCTGAAACATTTCTCTAAGTCATGGTTGTAAACTCATAACGCAGCAATGCTTTGAAGTGGCACTGGGCAGATTTGTTTTTACTTGAACTGGATGGGAATTCGGAAGATTTATGAGCAGGATACATGAAGAGGATCGAGGAAGGCTTTCCCTACACATTAGGGGTGTATTATGTCCAACAAGCGATCCAAAATGGACATCTTCATTGTTTGGATTTGGCTATTTTCTTGGCCACTGATGCAGCTTGCAGCTTTTCTGACTCACTGACAGCTCCTAGCTTTGTTTCCTCCTGACAGAGGGATTTCTGTCACTTAGGGCTGTAGCTACAACTTCTCTCAGTCCCTCTCAGACATCCTCCTTGTGCAGAGCTGTGTGGACCAAAGTGGCAACTTCATTGTGAAAAGATGAGGGATGGCATTTATGGCATGTCTGCACAGGGTCAAGTATTTGTGCATGCGTCCACCCGCGTGTGTGTTGGGGTGTGCACACAACATTTACCGTGCAGTGGAGAGGGTTATCCTACTCTGGGTTTCCCACACAATCATTTATTTGTAGCAGCCGGCCACAATATTGGCGTTCACCACCATATTTTGATTTTCCCACTCTTGGAGCCTTACCATTTCTCTCTCTCACACAGACATATTGGTTGTGCTCTTAATCCTTCTGAGTAAATTGGCTCAATTTCTTTCAAAAACATGGGAAGAAGACAGCGAGCAACTTGAGAAGAAATTATTTCTGAAATAGCAAGAAACAAGAAAAAAATAGCTGAAAATTAGCAAAAAAAACCCCCAAAAAAATATAATTAAAAGGAAGATAAATGCTTATGCTGGATCTAGAAACAGAAAGTTTCCTTTCATTTGCATCTGCAGCAGCTGCTTCTCTAACCACTTGATTTGATCTGATCAGTTCAGATTGATCCGACCACAGACTTTACTCATCAGTTCTCCATCTTGCAACTTAAATCCTACAAACTGCTGCCGTGGAAAAAAAAAAACCTCATGAAGAGTTCTGCCTGTGCTGCAATCATGGACCTGCAAAAACCTCAGAATCCAGAGAGGGTACACAGAATCCACATCCCCCCATCACAAACACACACACACACACTCACACACTCACACTCACAATCCAAATCTGTGGGAAACGCTGCACCACAAAGCAGGATGGGTAATGTTTGATTTGTTTGATCACACAGAGTTGGCTTGTGAGATGGCTTGGACCTTGTTGCTCAATTTGGATTACAAATCTCCTTTTTTAATATGAAATCTATCTTGCGATTCAAATTCTGTTCCCCGCGTTTCTTTAATCTTTCTCATCTTCCTACCCTAGCGCTGTCTACCTTTCATGTTAGGCTTGCATTTTTGTTTCTGGCTAGAACGCCACAATAGGTGGTAACTCTTAGACAAAATAGGGGTACAGAAAAAGGGGAGCCAGGGCAGTTTCGGCATGTCCGACCCTGAGGCCAATTGGGGGTTTTATGAGATGAGAGCTGCGGCCAAGGCACAGGTGGATAATGTGACGCTGCAGGTTTTAGCTTTTACACGCGGCTCTGAGCACATATCAGATGTTGAGGAGCAGACAAGGAGAGGACTACAAACCCGCTTCTTGTCCCATCACTGGTGTTTTCCTGGTGGTGATTTAGTCGAGAGGGCACCACAGTGGTGCTGCAGAAAGAGGCCTAACAGCCCCCACATTTCATCTTTATAGCCTGCTATAAAAAACCCAGTGAAAACAGGGAGAAACTGGGCAGAGGGGAAATGTCACATTGTTCCCCTGCAAAAAAAAGCAGCACAAAGCCTCAGGAAAAGGACAACAGCTCTCGTGTCTAAGCTGAGACTTAGCAAGAATCATTTCAACAGTGAGTATCATCTTACTGATAAGTGACGTGGTTCCTTTCAAAATTTCAAATGATATAATGATCCACTCTCAAGTCTGGTGTTGAGCTTGGACGTTACTCCTTAGTTTCACACTTAAACAAGGCTTTTTTCATTCCTTAAGGACTTTGTTGACCTTTTTTGAATACCTCACAACATTCATAAGAAGAACATCTCAGAAACTGAAGTCCTGATTGATATTTCATTTATTTTTCCTTCCAATCTATTGTTCCTACAGACTGATATTGGACTCTCCCTGCAGTGCATTAGTATGAGGGCGTGAAGTGCATGACGGTTCAGTGGGTGGTTGAATAGCTTTGCCAGCCATTTCCTGGCTATTTATATGCAGGTGCATTTGTGTGTGTGTGTGTGTTTGTGTGTGTGTGTGTGTGTGTGTGTGTGTGTGTGTGTGTACAGTACAATTTATGAGTGTCCACTATTGCTTCTAATGCTTTTTCCTTACATAGATGAGATAATGGAAATGCCAGAGTGAATAGTGTTCCCCAGGTTGATTGTAATTGAATCTCCATGATGTCAGGTGCAAATCTGGGGTCAGGCAAACTGCAGCCAAGTCGACCACCGTTTGTATGAATGCATTACAATCCGAGTGCGCTGCTTTGTTAAATTGAAGAACTTAATAGAACTGTCCTGCGAGAAGATGTACTGCATGGCGCTAAAGCATCTGCCATCAAAGTTATGGTAATCTCAGAATTGGAGTGCTAACTAACTAACTTCATGCAATAAGATGTACGACTCATGTGTATGTACATGTTTCTTTGAAAAGTCGGTTCACCCAGATTACGTACAAACTTGAACTTGGTTTTAAGTCATGCAGATAGTTTTGGTTTTATTTGGTGAGGTTCTGAGATATCTGAGATTTGAGATTTCTGCCTCCAACTAGTAGCGTTGTAGTTGTATTGTTACGGAACATAGTAAAACGAGTTTCCCTAAAAGGCAAGTTGCCTAATCAATCCAAAATTATCCAGAATCCAAAGTCAGTCTTTTTTACAGTGTAACCTTTAGCTGTAATCCAGCTTTAACGGCACAAATAACAACATTTAAAGCTTCTTGACTAGACTGGAAATGCACCTTCGGAGTCAAAATTAACTTCTACCTCTACGTTTTTGTTTCTTTATACACATACTTGTACCACCAACTCTGTTTAAAGGCACTACATATCTTCTGATGAAGTTTTGTACTCATGATTGAACCAGGAGCGTGTTGTGCCAATCTAAGCAGTAGAGATGCTCAGACTGTGAGTCATGTAACGTCTTTTTACTTTGGGTCCAGGTGCTCCCCAAATAGCTCCTCCTATTTCATTTGTGGTCCTCTAAAAATTCAGTTAGTTATCTTCTCTTCCCAGAAACAGTGTTTTAATGATATTATTAATAATCTTGAGGCCTCACAATTTTCAGTGGACGTACTTTCTGCGAAAAAAAAGACAGTGAATTCTCTAGATTAACCAAAATAAGATAAGACATCTTAGAAAGAAATACCTTAAATCCTGGACAAATAAAACCCCAAATTGTTTACATGGATGCATACCAATAGTGGCAGGTGAAAAAAAAGCCTCCTGTGTAATATGTACAGATTCCTTAATCAAGAAACATAGTCTTGTGTTTACCAGCCACACATGTAACATCTCAACCTCATATTTAGCTCAAGCAGACAGTGAGAGATCAACAACAGACAGTAGACTATACATATCGCTCCACACCCAACGTGCCTTCGTCTTCAATACATGCATTCATGCAGCACAGCAGCAGGCAGCAGTTTGCATGCTAATTCATCCAAGTCAATTAAAAAGTCTTCTCTCAGGCAGTAATTTGCCAGACTCTGATCTGCTGTTGACCTCAAATCCCAATCCAGACAAGCCTTTCACCACAAATTTCCAATCAACGTTTCTCCTCTCTCCAAATTGGCTTTCGTCTTTTTTCTTTTTTCATGTCTTTATAAGTTTAACTAAACAAAAATCCCCCTAGAATCTCCCTTAAAGGTGTAGTGTGCAGGATTTTAGGGATATGTATGTATATATATCATGAAATGGAAGATAACATAAGAAGTAGGCTTTGACATTATGTAATATATCATACCTTCATATCTTACTGAAATTTCACTGGTGAATATGACAGTATAACTGTGTGGCGGTAACACCCCCACCCACCCCATATGGCGAGTGTGGTACTTACATTCAGCTCTTCAGACTAATAAATACAAAATAAAAACCTACAAAATGTTAGGAAAGGTTATATTCTGACACCTATTTTCCTTACAAACAGAGTAATGCAACTGTCAGCCTTTTGAATTCAACGTTCTCTCAGTCACTGAAGACTGACGAGGCTTAATTGCCACTTCATTCATACTCCACAGACACAAAATAAAACTCACCCAAGCTGTCATGGTTACTCTTGTTTCTAATTTAGTTAAGAAGTGGACTGATCCAACAATCACTTGCTCCTGTTTGGTTGAAATTAATCCTTAATCACCAAGTTAGATGTAAAAGAACATGCTGTTATTCCACATGGTCTCTGTCTGCCGTTGCTGGCCGCCGGCTGTTTACAGTCCCATAACTTGTCCCTCCACCACTGGGCATTGGGTTTTCTTTAAGCTCAGCTGTCTGTTTCACTAGTAGAGACCACAGACTTAGCTTTGGTGGTGCATGCTGTGCACTACATACAATGAGTGTAATAAAGAAGAGTGGCTGTATTAATAATTGTATTGAAAAACGTACTGTAATACCGTGATACCAAGCTTAATAATAAGTATGTTATCTTTGGTGTAAAACCACGTAAAAATAAGAATTGTTTTGTTTTTGTTACCTTAGAATGAGCTGTTTGTGTCGACATAGAGAGCAGGTCCTTGTCCACAGTGTCCGCCATGTTTCTGCAGTAGCCCAGAACAGACCAACCAGTCACTGGCTCTAGATAGGGAAATTCATGTGTTTGCGTCGGCCACAGTAGTTAGCAGTCCCCTCACAGCAACCTGCGTTCGAAAAACTCCGATTTTTTTTTCATTATGCAATTAGTTTGTTCTTTGTTTTAACCAATTTGAATCACCTGGTTTGTTTGTTTTGGAGAGGAAGAGAACTCTCCAAATAATTTGGCTACCGCTAAACATCTCCTGAACAATGAACACTGAAGCACATCTGCAATGAACCAGACGGCATAAGAGAAACAGTGATTTTTAACGTGAAACTGCTTTGTTCAGTGGTTAGTCATTTAAATCACCTGGTCTGTTTGTTTTGGAGAGAGGGAAACCTCTGTGAATAATTCAGCATTCGATGAAAACATAAAAGGAATCCTAACTGGGAGAAGTTTTAGCCGGTTGCAATCTACAGTCCTCACCACTGGAGGCCACTATATCATCCACACTGCTCCTTCAAAGTTAAACTCATGAAAAACAGCTCAAAGGATGTTATTTCCAGCATTTGCTCACATAGTTTGATGTAAACGATTTTGAGGTTTTTATAAGAAGTTTCGGTGTGCCAGGCTTTTTTAAAGGTGATCATAAATTTTCTGATTAAGGTACGTGGAAAATGGTTATTAAAGGAAACCTTTTGAACAGAGGCCAGGCAAGAACAGCTGTTTTTCTCTGTGCTCAGATGTGAGCCACACTCGCCTTCAAGTGCAGGACTGCAGAGCCTCTGAGGCAAAAATGCAATGTGGCTATAATTGGCTCTGTACCGAAGTGTGTGGCTCACTCCGAGCAAAATGAGTCAATCAGCATAATTGTGCCAATTAACTGTCCAAACATCTTCTGTGATCTACCTCTGGGTATGGGAGTGTTTCAACAAGCTCTTCTCCTCAGAGCCAAGCGGGCCATCTCTGACGCACATGGATCTGAATGCAACCACCCGAAAAACACACACACGCGCACACACTGACGGCAACTTTTATCAGAGTGTCACCACAAGGACCAAAGTCTTTCTCTGTGCTGCCGGGTTAAACAAATGGATTTCCGTCCATTGGGGTCGACTCTTATCTGCACTGTGGCACCTCAGCTAATCTGACACTGTCTGCTTTTAACTCTCCCTCCATCCCCCCTCTCTCTCTCACACACACACAAACGCACACACACACACACACACACACACACACACACACACTGGCACCTCGGGGCAGGATTGATTATGTTTCTCTGTCATGTGGGCTGGCTGTTCACCTTAGCCCTGTGGATGATGTTCCCATGCTTTTGCTAAAAGGGTGTGTTCAGGTATGGGTGTGTGAAAGACAGGGATGTAACACTATGTTGGGATCAGATACATTAAACACCTTAAATTTTCTCCTTAAGTATGACACTTAGTGGCCCCTCCTTAGCCAAAGGACATGGCAGAAGAAAAAAAAAAAACAAGGCTACCAAATTTGTCAGAGGAGAAAAATATTAAACTTCTGGAGGAACACAATAACAAACTAAAAAGTGAATTTGATCTGCAAATAACAGCAAAAAGAAAACAACAAATGTAACAAATGCATTTCCGTTTGGTTGATCCGGTCGCGGGACACTCCTCTTGGTATGCGTTTATTTTCTTCATTTATCAGCATAAACTCAGTCATGTTGCAGTTTAGACAGAGTCAGAGGTACTGTACCTTACGTTTGTTTTCCTTAATTTGGATGCTAAGGTCTTTTGTGCAAAAGTTTATACTTCCTTCATGTCTGAAAATAGATATGTCCGTTTCAAAACATTGTAAACGTCACTGCACTCATACTTCCATGTGTCCTTTTTGTTGGCAAAGATACAGCAAGAGAACAAGAGAACTGATTCAAAAGTTTCATAGAACAACAAACGAGGTGACGGTGGATGAAATCGTAATAATGTACCTTTTAACGGAGGCAGTTAGGACTGTGTGATATGATGAAATATATCGTCTGACAATAAAAAAAAAATGTTTAACTTTCTGTTAACGCTAACATCCAACCGTTGACCTGAAGCTTCAAGTCTACAGCAAAATATCAACACTTCCAGTCTAACATGAGCCAAGTCCTCCAAGATAAAATTACCATGGGTTCTGCTATGTTTTATTTAATAATAGCCATTCTTTATTTAACTTTACTATAACAGTACTTTATTTAACTTTATACTTTACTTTTCAGAATATGGACAGAGGGATCCCAATGAGCCCTAAGACTAGAATAAGGAGAAAACCTTAAATGCCTACTTGAAAATTCAAAGGAAACCCCAAGGAGAAGACTTAAGGGTTTTTGTGCAACTGATATGCTTTTAAGGTAGCCTTAACTCAAACTTTGGAAAAAACCTTAAGTCAAGGTGTTTTTAGCAACTGGCTGCAGGTTTTGGGAGAGCTTGAGGGGAACACTACGTCATTTACTGATCAAAGATGGTGCTGGGTCAGACATGGGATGGGTGGTCCGCTGAGCATGTTTAATGCTGATGGTTGTAATTCATGTCTGCCTCCTTAGGGGGTGATTAAGAGAGTGCAGTAAATTACATAAGTGGCTATAGACGGGCTCTCGGGAGTCTTATTTCAAATAGGGCTATTACGTGTTGACAGTGCTGAAAAAGAGAAGGGGAGAGAAATAGAGACAGGGTATGTAATCCAATGTTTTGATGGTTGGACCCAGTTTTTGCTTTTTTCAGCAGTGGCCTCGGGCTAAACAAACAGGTGTCTGCCTCCAATCTGGGTGGAGCAACAAACAGATCTGGGCTCATGATACAGTGTCAAAATATACTGAAAAATAAGACTGGTTTCCTGTTCACATGCAACTAACTCAGGTTTAGATCTGGGTGGGTATCTGGGAGATCTGGGTTGTTTTAATGGCAGAATAGCAGAGTAAATAATGAATAAAAGACGTTTCTTCATGCATTCCCAGGCCACAAGAAAGAAAGCGATAACTGTTTGCCAGATATTTAGAGTAAAAAGCTTTAAGGCACTTAGACTTGAGTTCAACCCAAAAAAGTCTTTGCAACGACATCTTTGTTAATACCTCATTCTGAGAGTGAAAAGAGAGGAGGAAACTCAGGATAGTGTTTTTGATAGGAGAAGAAAAGAAATGGAAACGCCCTTCACAACTTTGCTCACAATAGGCGAAACGGGATAGTGCAGCGCCCTGGGGCTTTTTCAAGATGCTACAATGAGGTGTGTCGAAAGAGAAGAGAAAAGGTCTCTTGCAATTATAGTCAGGTCTGAAAAAATAACAATGTCATCTCAGAGGGCTTTTTTAGTCAACAGGCTGTGTATTTTTACAGTTCAAATTAATCCTGAAATACAGCTCAAAGCACTGAAACAACACCAAGATGAGTTCCCTCTGCATGCAAACTGATTTGATATCATTTATCAGCAGTTTAGGATTTTGCATAAGGATCACGATGTACAAAGTTGCACGATCACCCTGGAGATATGCAGCCTGCACAAAGCTTTTAGGCATTCCCATCTTCAGTCCCACTTCATCATTGCTTTTGTCAGTGAAACTGAAAAGCAAAAGCACCGAGGGGCCTGTCAGCCTTATTATGATGGGTTAAAAGTGCCTTGATGAGGTTCAAAAGAGCCCTCAGACAAAAGCTTTGCCCCATCATCCTCGTTTTTTTCAGGTCTGTGTCTGGCCCCAGAACAAAGAGCCTTCCCCCCCGACCTCCAACCATCTCCACCCATCAAAGACCCATTGGGCTGGCCTTTGACTGACATGCATGGTCAAGCCTCCAGAGTGCAGAGGAAGAGGCTAGACCAACAACGCCGAGGGGTGCTGCTGGGGATGATTGACACAGCCAAAATAATCTCGCTCTGAAACATTATTGAGTATTCAGCCCTCTGCAGCGCGGTCTTCAGCTGATAGCTTGTCTTTGTGTTGTTATTTTGCACTCACATCTCTACCATCACCCCTGCTTCCTTTCCTTTATCCCCTACCCCTCTCTCTTTTCAGCTCTTACCACATCCCCAGCACACCACTGCTTTCACACTGAGAGTCAAAAATGACGTGCCTCCACATTAGGTTATTCATGTGATTTTTGTAAAAATCTGTGAAAACTATTGAAAAGTGGCTAAATCTTGTCCTTATTTCCCTTTTGGTGAGCAAAAAAACAAAAATGTGCATCACAGCAAACATCTGGGAAAGAATTGGATAGACACAACCCTGACACTTCACTGAGTCACTGTCTCTTAGCTGTCCCTTTAAATACAGTTTTTCCTGTTTACTTTTTTGACAACTTTTTCTGTTGTCAGAGCTGAACAAGCATAAAAGTGTGACTTCCTCACATTTGAAAAGCCGAAACCAGCAAAATTTTGTATTTTTTTGTCTCCATGTAGACAATAGCTGAAGTCGGTTGGTTTATATCTTTGGGCTGTCCATCCGTCTGTCTGTCCCAATGCAATATCTCAAGAAAACCTTTAGGAAATTTCATCCGATTTGGCACAAACATCCATTCAGACTTAACTTTGAACAGATTAGGTCTTGGTGGTCAAAGGTCAGACCTTGTCTGTCTCATTCTTGTGAATGCCGTGTCTCAAGAACACCTTGAAGGAGCTTCCTTAAATTTGGCACAAACGTGTACTTGGACTTAATGGTTTGTGAAAAAGAGAGAGATGACTGGTGGCTCTGCATAATCAAAAAGTAGACCAGCAACTTGTGCCAGGTGCTCATGGAGAACAGGAAACAGCAAGATACTCAGTAAGGCAATCTAGGCACTCCAAAAATGTAGAAAACAAAAAAGGATTATAAAAAGCCGTTATTGTTTTGGCTAAATCATCAAAAGAGCCAATGTGTTTCGACCACTTCTGGCCTTCCTCAGGGCTTTAAAAGCAGACAACGTATAATTTGATCAGGATTGATGATTGAAGGTCAAATGTCACTATGACCTTACAAAACAATGTTTTGGCAGTAACTCAAGAATTCAAACAGGATGAAATGATGAGGTAATGGCATATTTTATCCAAAAGGTCAAAGGTCAACTCCACTGTGACATAATGTCCTGCAAATACACATTTCCATTATTCAGCATCACAGCTCGGTAACAGAAGAGGAAACAGTTGGTCATATACTGAATTGGTGACGCTTATCTTGGATGTCCACCTTGAAACTGTGCTGATTGTAGAGATCTTACCAGCAACATCCATTTTTAAAGTTGTCTGGCTGTATGAGTCTGGACAGACATGGATGTGAACTGTAACTTGACTGGGTGATGGAGGCATACAGCATTTTTTAAATCATTTTCTCAATATAACAGCCTCTGATTAATTTGTCGGCCCATCAACCAATCGATTAATTGACTAGTTGTTGCAGGTTGTCATCACAAGGTTGCGTGAAAAACATAAATACAGATTAACATTGTGTGTTTGGTTTCAAATACAAAGTGAGTGTTGACAAAGATGATGCAAAGCTGGCTTTTCTGAACGCTCTGCCTTCTCAGTCTGCACTAGTTACGTTTTTAGCCTGAAAGAAAACTGATTACTGTTAACCAGAAGTCAAAATGGAGAGAAAATATACAGTATCAGATTTTAAACAGCTAAGCAAAGACGTGGTATAACTTTCCCCCCTCTGTGTGTGCAGGAATCCTGATGGAGACGTTCAGCCGTGGTGCTACATTGCAGATCATGAAGACGGGATCTACTGGAGATACTGCGACATCCCTACATGCCAGAGTAAGAGATTCTTGCCACTCCTTTATCTGCCTCTCTCTCTCTTTCTCTGCTTTGCCCTTCCATGCCCTCGGGGCGGTATCACGGGCACACGGACCAGCCATTTTCATGGCTATGCTCATCTGCTGGCCTGCTATGAATAGCTTTTATAGATGGTATGGCTTGTACACAGCTATTATCATCTAAAAAATGCCTCTAATTGCCTCCCGTCACCCCTCCTCCTGCCAAGCCCGGGCCTGCCCTTCCTTTAATGCGAGCTGTCAATCACTGCCGCTGTGTGTGTGTGTGTTTGTGTGTGCGTGCGTGCGTGCGTGCGTGCGTGTGTGTATATGTGAGTGCCTTTTTCATACGTTTCCCCTTTGGCTTTGTAGCTTGTTTTGACACGTTTTTTGTTTTTTTATGGGAGTGATTATGTGCATCTATCTGATTGTGGATACATTTGTATGTTTTGTTCACACGTGGGTGTGAATGTGTCACTGTCCGGTAATTCTTGGCTGAATTGTTTGTACTGTGACTGTTGAAGTTGGGAGATTTTGTGCTTCTGTCTTCTCTACCAGTTTGGCACACATTTACAAAGAGCTGCCTGTCTTTAATCCCATTACTTTCATTCTCTCCACCTTTATAATCACTGCTGTTGAAAACTGACTCAGGTGGATCAACCTACACTGTTTTTGATGCCAAAGATCAGAATTCCTGCAGAGAAGCTTAAGATATAGAGATTCGCTGCAAGCGTGTTTTTGTTTTTTTAAGTAACTGTCATACATGCTTTTATTTCTAAAGCATTTTGAACGTTTCACTGAGTGTTATTCCAATATTTTCCACGTGCTCATAGCGAGGCAGATGTGGTCAAAAGTGTTATTGCATACTTTTAGTAACTAAAAGCAACTGGGACACAATGTGAAAAATAAAGGCGGTTTCTGCAATTTGGCCCAACAGAACTCAAATATTATGTTTAACTAAAATAAATATTTCATTTACCTCTTCAAACATGAATTTCATTCCTCTTCCTTGTGTAATCAGCCTGTACGTTTTTGCTATTTTCCTCTGAGATTAAACATTTGTTCCCGTCTTTATATTTTCTACAGTTCTATTTCTTTGCCAAGCGCTTATTTTTTTCCCCTAAGTCATTTCTCTGCCTGTTCGGAGGACAAAAGCTGCCAAAACCATTAAAAGAAAATTATAAATACATTTAAAAATGTATAAAAATGTAAAACGAATTTAATAATACATCTCATAAGATAAATAGATTCTAAAATAAATAAAGATATTTAAAAATTAATAAAGACAAATTCAAATTCATAAATACATGAATTCATTTTCAAATAAATAAAAATAAATAATGTAAATAATTAAAAATCAAATGCAACAATATTATTAAATATATATTTTTAATTTTTTTTGAAAAGCAACTGGACGTAGAATTTTCAAAATAGAGACTTTCACACATACTTTAATTTAAAAAAAAAAAGGTTAAAAAAAAACTTCTGTTTTTATTACGTTAAGGGTCATTTTGACTGATAATAACAAAAAATCCGTAATAACATGAAACAACAAAGATTTTTGAGACGGATATCATACCCTGAAAATCTCTTACAGTTGCAAACCTAGTTATGATACTCTCCTTTTGAAATCCCAACAATAACAGACAAGAGCTCCACCTCAGAGCCTGAAAGCTAAAATGAAGCTTGTGTTGAATTTGAGGTAACTGGTGGGCAGTGGTACTAACACAGTTAAGGTCACAGCTGAGGTTTCGAGATGTTGTGACTTTTCACTGCAGTAGGTCCCACCAGGCTTCAATAGCCTCCCATTGCCTCGAGCTATCCCAGCATTATCCTGCCTGAGTAGCATGCTTGACTAAAGCCTGCTGTTTGAATAGCTTGCGTGTTTGTTTGTATAGGAGCTTGTGTGTGTCCCATTAGACTTTTTACTGACCTATTTCAAACAATTGTCCATATAGCTCCGTTTTTCTAGGCCGATATCCCGAACCTTTGTGGTTTGGGAGGAAAGAGGAGAGCAGCCCACACTGCTTCTGTGCAGGGCTGGGCTCGTCCCTTATCTTTGGTGAAATTAGGCCAGCTTTTGTTCCAGATGGGTTTGCCATGTGCTGGTTCAGCCTTTTTTTGTCTGGGATCCAGTACTGTGCAGCGTGTAACCCATCCTTGCGACATGTGGCCCATTTCTAACGGCCGAGAGCTTCACCCGTATCAAATACTGTCTAACATGAACGTTGTGTTTTTCTTTTTGGGTATTTAAAGTTATCCGGAGCCTTGTAATGTAAGAAAGGAAGATGATGTTTGCTGTGAGCCAGGCATCCAGTGCCATGAAAACACGCCTGCTCAGTGGAGACGGTTTCTCCCTGCAGGGATACCAGGGAGCTTTCAGACACAAATGCTCCGTCTCATCTATTGTGAAACCGCAGTCGCCACGTGGTGCCTCACCTTCTGGCGGTGCCTGTTCTCAATCTGCTGCGTTTGAAAGCTTCAGCTGCCAAGTGAGAGAACGCTGATGCTCTCTCAGTGTCAGTGTACTCAGTCTGTGGCTGGCAACAAAAGGCTGAAAAACACAGTGGTGTGCCAGCGAAAGGGCAACAGTGGTCTTTGTTTTCATTTTGTCTGGCTTTTGTTTTGTCTGTGCCTTCGTTTTGTCTACTCTTTTTGCTTACGTTTGATGTCGCGTGGTTGGCAGTTGGTGGCCAACCCGCCAAGGCACCTGGAGACTGCCAGCAGTCGGTCTGTTATCCAGCTGGGTTCCCTGTCATCTAGGGTCATGCCACCCTGGTGAGGGTGACACACCCTGCTGGAGTACGCACTCCCAGGCGGGTCACATGAGGCCAGAAACACATAGTCTGACAGGGTGGATTATAGTGTAGGTCACAACTTTTGTTGATCCTAGTAATCCCTCATGGCAGCGGTTATCATGTGGTGGAATTATCTAAACATTTCAAAAAGGCGCACTGTCAAGGCACATCTACTACTGTACAAATTGACATTTCCACAGTGTGTCACAGTGGATGCTGGTTTTGAGGCCCTTCTCATTCCCATGCCGCTAATTACTCAGCAAAGCATAACCTGGTCACCAGTGTTTTTATTTATTGAAGCACAGTTCCTGTGTGGCAGACTGGACATTTTCACAGGCTGAGTTTCACTACATTTTACTCATTCGAGCTTTATTGAAAATAAAGGGCAAAGAAATATTTCACTGCTGGAAAGATGGTCTTTTCATAAAACTGGGCTGTATCAGTAAAGAGAGGCAATTACTTTTGAAATTGATGATCCATGAACAGAGAAAAAATAGAGAAAAAGGGCTATGGCATTCACTTTTGCTCAAGAGGTAGAAAGCCTACACCTACCACAACGCACTGCACCGGCATGGACCAAAAAATGCACCCACCGTTTGAAACGATGGCAGCACGATGGTAACAAACAATCTTGTATTACAGTTAGCCAGTAAACTAAAATATGTTTCTAAAAACATTTGAGGCGAGAAATAGACAACGCAACAGAATCTTTGTTTAAATATTTTTAGCACTGCTTAGTTTTAACATTTTTGACATTCCAGGATGCTGCAACCAATGCCAGGACATCATAAAAAACATGTGGTTAAGATTAGGCTTCAAAGACACGGGGGGTTTGATAAGGGCGTGATAAGTTTAGGAAAAAACATTATGGTTTGGTTCGACATTCATACGGGAAGTAAACGCCGGGCTCCTGCGTGAAAGTCCAGGGTTTGTTGGACCCATCCACCACCTCTCCTACTACCCGGCCCATAACAACCCTCAGCTCGGATATTACGTCATTACCCCACGCCCAGTGCCCTATCATATTGACCTGAAAGGTGTCTTTTGGCGTTTGTATCTTAAGTTGAAATCACTGATAAAGTAGCGGTATGAGTGAGAACAGGCTTGATCAGCACCGTCTAATTTACTATCTGAGTTTGACAGAGAAAGACAGAGGAGCCGGTCTGTTCTTGATGCACTTCTACACTCTTTGTGTCCACGGTGGCGGCACGGGTGCTGGGCAGTATGAAAGTGCAGAAGTACAGCCTATAGTTTGAGCAACAGCCCGAGAGCCACCGAAAATCCGCCAATTGACACGTCTTGCATCACCAGGCAGAGTTTTGCAGGGGGGGAGCACGGAGATCCAGGCACCGGTTAGATGGAGAGAAGTTTACACAGTTCTTTCACACATTGTAATGATATGAAGCTGGTTGTAAATTGGCGAAATACCTCTTCACGGAATTACCTTAATTTTTCACACTTTTATTAATTGGGAAATTAAGTTTTCTCTGTAGATCAGTTCACTTCTGACTCATTTACATCAAGCCTTAGTGTGTAAAACAGGCGAGGCTTCATGTTGACTGACTGAGCAATGCTGATTCTAATGAAGTGTGAGGACCTGGAGCCTCTGGCCAAACCAGTAGGTTTGAAGAGGTTTAAACTCCAGCAACACTTTATTGTTACACCAACACGTTTCAGCTTGCGGCCTTCATCAGGGTCATTGTGCCGGAAATCCTCACTCTGCTTCTACAAACCAGTAGGTTCAGTGGATAAGATGAAAGCTGACAGCTCAATTCATTATTAAGGGACTTTGGTTTTTAGTTTTAGACAAGTTCAGAAGTCACACGGATCCCAGGAGGTCTCAAAAAATCTGTTCTCTGGTTACTTGTGTTGAGGCCAGCTTTCTCTAAGATTAGCTCAGATTGAAAGTACTTTAACTCACTTTTAAAACATCCAATCATCTTACTGCTAAATAAGACAACAAATGTTTTGCTGTTAAGGTTTAAAGAAAATCTGGTTAAAAAGTTTTGATAAAACCTTTAGTTGCAAACTTCAAGCATAGCTCTACAATATTTCTCATTGTTGTGTCATCTGCAGATGTCATAGTAACTGTCAACGTGACCATTTGTAATGTGATGGTTTTGTGTTTCATACTCAAAGGACATTTTGTTTTGGTGTGGCTCCTTTAAGCTGACAACCATTTGCTTCACGATTTGCCCCAGCTGAATCTGATTGACACCGAGTGAAACCGTCAGGGTGAAGTCCTCGAGCGTTTGCCAAGACAAAGACGCTTTGATCTGCGCGGCGGGAGCTCATCTCTCAACAGCGCACTGTATAACCAAGAAAAACTTGTTGTTCCACTGTGTTTTCCTGCAGAAAAGAAGCTTGCAGAGGCTGCAAGGCTTTCCCCTAATGGGACAATGCCTTTTAGGAAAATGCAAATTGTAAATATATATTTTATGTGGAGGATTATGATAATAGCTACCCACATATAGTAGTGGGTGATAACTAATTTTATCTTTCAGGAATCAAGTTTATCCATCTTTTCAGTTTTTTATGGTTTTCAAGGTGCACATTGCAAGATCAGATCTCAGGGGTTTGATAAAGTTCTTTTTCAATTTTTACCTAAATGTTTCAACCCTTTGATACCCAATCAAATTGGTTTGATTTTGTAAAAAAAAAAAACATGAGGAGAGGGGGATAAGCAAATTTACGAAACATGGCCTGAAAATTTGTTAAAAAAAAACAAAAAAACTGAGACCTGAAAGTAAGCAAAAAAAGGTTAAAAAAGAAAACAAACAAAACAAACAAAAACAACAGAAAATGACCTGGAGAAGAACTCAAATTTAAAAAAATAAATCAAAAATATATTTTTTTATATAAGTATTATGTATATATATGTATTCTGTTACAAGATTTTAAATCTAAAATTCATATAATTAGAAACATTAGACATTTTCCCCTATTTTTTGGGATAGTTTTCTAGTAACCCCCCCCCATCCTGTTAACAGGATGGAAAAGATAAACATTTTATGTTTTTTATTAATAAAGTGTGGTACCATGTGTTTACACATGATTATTGTGGCTGACAATACCTGCTGTGTTTGGTAATGAGTCTCATTATCCGTACGCTAGAATTCCCGTAAGCTACTTTGTGAGATATTAAGATGTTCCTTTGTTAAAGAGCTGTCAGTGTGTTTGCACTGGAATTTTTAAGAGACTTGATGTGTGACTTGAAAACCTCACTTCCAGTATGTCTCTATCCGAACAATTGAACAACTGAGGGAACGTCTGATTAACCTTGTCTGTCACCGTGAAACAATAGTCTCACAGCACATCCATCTGGCAAGCTAACCAGCCACACCTTGAAGACATTAACACAAAGTAGTTATGTGTTTAGCCCAAGGTTTTATCACTGAGCGTTAGGGAAAATATGCGGTGATGAGATATTGCCCTCATTAAGGGTGATTTATGAAGTCGCTAAATGGCACTTTGAAGTTGTGGGACAGCTGAGAAGACTCTCAGCCAGTCTTGAATGAATCAGACCAGATATTTATTTACAAGCTGCTCTTGTTCAACCTTTTGGGATGAAACTGAGCAGTCCGTGGGTCTTTTTTTTTTTAACTCATTCTGCCTCTATTGCTGCAAGTGTCAATCCTCTTTGCTAAAATATTAGCTGTTAAATGTACAGTTTTAGGCCCATACTTGGACTATGTCGGGCATGACCTTTCCTCCACCCTTCTAAAAGGAATCCTGTACAACTGAAATAACTTTCATAATGTGGAATCCACCAACTCCTATAAATTTTGTATTTATTATCTCCGCAAGTCAGAGCTGTACTGCATTATTATTATTTCATTTTATTTAACTTAATTTAATTTAACTTTATTTTATTTTATTTTATTTATTTATTTATTTATTTATTTATTTTTAATTTTTTAAAAAAAATTAATTAATTAATTTTCATTCCCATTCTTCATTTTTTGTGTGTCTGTTAAAGACATTGTTCTGTATTAAAATGTAAAAACTGCAATAAAAACAATGAGAAAAAAAAAAAGTACAGTTTTAGGAAATGCAAAGAAATGCCACCACTGGACATTTTTTTGCCTTTATCAGATGGGATAGTTTCAGTTTGAAAGGGGGATAGAGGGGATGACATGCAGCAAAGGGCCACAGGTTGAAATCAAATGCCCCTTTTTTTAAGATAGTATTGGGGAATCTCTGTCTCGAGGACTACTACAAAACTAGTCACAACCACAACAAAAATAGTGAGTATTCAAGACCAAACTTTGCATAACAGTATTCAGTGTAGAAATACTGATTTATATGACTCTTAGAGGAGAAGAGGTGTACCTGCCTCTGCACCAGCTTGGTGTATCAGTCCACTGACTGTAGAAAAAACACAGGCGTTACCCCTGAAACTGCAGTGCTGTGAACAAAATAAGAGAATATGGATCATGTTAGGGCTTGTTGATTAATCAGATTTTATTTTCAATTAAGATTTTGACTTTCAATGATTATCCAAACAAGATAATCAAGATTAAACAATTATAGTGCCGCTTTGTGTTACGCAATGATGCCCTCGTCTTGTGTCATAAATCCAGCACACCTCTTTTAGTGGTTCAGTGGTGCACTTAAAAGCCCAGACTCGCTCCCTAAGCACTTAAATTGCCTTTGTGGTTAAAAGGTGTTATACAGCTGAAGATGGTTTACCTTATCTTCTCTGGGGATTATTCTGCATGTAATTCTTACCTATTCAGCCTCATAGCAGCCATTCAATATTTAGTGCTTGGTGTCGTTTTCCTTTTTTTATTTAATTTTAGCTGGATGTCACAGTTCCCCTGAGTTGATTAGAGGGTTAAAAGCCCAAACTCACATCAACACTTCCTGTTTCCATTTCAAATTAAAAGCCTTCTAGCGCTTCTGTGGATAGAATCTCTTTTATTTGTTTTTTGTAAGATTGTGTGGAAATTGCAATGACTTGCACAGAAGCATCAAAGGCAAACTCAGTGTGGAGAGTTTCGGTTGGTTGAGCGAGGTCACGCTCAGGTAAAGTAAGGCTCTGCTGCTTATATAGTTCACCTTGAGCCAAGATGACTTAAAAAGAGCCTTTGGTCAATGTGTAATCTTGTTATATAATCATTATCATTATTTTTAACATAACTGAGTGGCTGTAGATCATGTTGAGAAAATATCGTCTTTGAAGACTTTATAAAAGGCAGTAAAAGTCAAACCGCTGAATGAGGGCCCTGACACAAGAACAAGTGCGAGTCAAAATAAGCAAGAGGCCGAGACAAGCCGAACATGCCGGACATGTGGTCTGGAAACCGAGGCCAGACTGAAGCACCACAGCCCTGCCTCGTGGCTGTTGTGGTTGCCTGAACTGGAGATACTTTCAGGTTCTGTTATTATAGTATTTATCTCTCTCTCCGTCATTGTTTTCAGAGGCAGAATATTTTCCCTAGGTGGTCTTGTACCAGCTTTCACCACAACCGAGCCTCCCAACTAGCATACTGAGGCAGGTTCAGGCATCGCTGAGTGGAGAAGGGTGTGTGTGTGTATGTGTGTGTGTCTGTGTGTTGCTGTGTATGTGTGTTTGTTCCGGTACTTTTGACAGGGTAAAAACCGGTCAGAGACTTAGACCTTCAAAGTGAGGACATTTTTGTGAAGTGAGATCATTTTGGCCATCCCTTTTTTCATTTAAGAGGCTGCTGGAGGTTAAAATTATAAGGATTAGGGGTTGAGTAAGGTCAGTCATGTTGTAAGTCTTGGCTGTAGGAGATCCTACACTGTTCAATTTTATCCAGGATCCAACTGTAATATTTCCCAGTAAATTACTGTAAAATGATACAGTAACTTACTGTGACAGTAACGCAACTAGTAGCCAGTAATTTACTGTCAAAGTCTCTAAGTGCATGTCCAACATTTTACAATACGTCTATATCACAGTTTCATTTTGACAATGATTTATTGTGAAATATTACAGTTATATTCTATAAAACCCTGAAAAAAAACACAACATTCTTATACCCCCTCTTATATATTCTTATAGCCCCTTAACCCTTTGAAACCTGAGCAGATTGGTTTGACACCAAAGCATGGTTAGAAAGTAAAGAGCGACTTAATTAACCAGGAAAGTCCCCAAAATTATCAGGAAATGAAAAGAAACAAGAAAATTACCTGACATAGTCATAAAAAAGTAAAAACTGAAAAAAACAGCAAATGACACCGCCAAGTATGCTAAAAAAATGGAAAACAAAATTTATTTTTCCTTTTTTTCCTCTACTATGATTTGAACATAGTTATACATATAGCATTCTAAACATTTTGCCCTAGAATTTTTAAATTTCCTTTTTTCCAAATTTTGGGGGTAATTTTCTTGTCATCCTGTACTAATTTCTCGCAGTCTGCAGGACGTTTCTTGCCAAGTTAATCATTGCCTTTTTTCTCGTGTTTTCAAAAGAAATCAAACCAATTTGCTTGCGTTTGAAGGGTTTTGAAAGACATCTCAGTGCAGCACATGAAAACTGATGTCAGTCCATGTTTCAAAGGGTTAATGAGTCTTTTATTTTCTGTAGACCCAGTGAGCAAAGGTACAATGCACTTTGATTTCTCAGAAAATAAAGGTCATGCACATTTTTACCATTATTTGGTTGACAGGTGTTAATTTGGGATGCTTTAAGGCACAGACATCTGTCACTTTGACATGTCCCCTTTCACCTGCATTAAGCCTGTCCTGGCTGGGGAGCTTTGAACCCACTCATTGTTATCTTCCTCTGACCTCTGACCTCTTCATAGCTCCACCCACACCTGCCCTCAGGGGAAATACCTGTCTGCAGTGATGTGAGGAAACTTTCAGACAGAAACTAGAGAGACTCACAAAAAAAAAAAACAAGCCAGGGGACTTCAGGTAGATTTAATTTCTCAGCCTCTCTCTCTCTCCGGCTCCTTCCCTCTCTCGATGTCTGGGGTTAAATCAGTCGGGGCCATTAGGGAATTAAAGGTATTGATTACGAGGCGAGCCGGTTGTGTAGAATGTTTGCTAATGAGTACAAGTAGATGGCCATTGTTTAGTGCGTGTCTTGGGAGAGAGGAGGAGATGAATAGAGGTTCAACCAATTAAGCTCTCAGGAATGAGGGCTCACAGCCAAATGTAGACCAGCGTGGCTCTGCACAGGTGCAATGAATGTAATTTTATTATCGGATATTGTTTAGCTAATGGAATTTAAACTTACTGTGCGTGTTGTGTAGGGCTGAAAGTCGAATAATCAATCGGAGACTGAGATAGCTTTAAGTCAAGCAGTCGTTTTTTTTTTTTGTTTGTTTTATTTCTGCTAGTCGCTGTGCTGTGCTGTGTTATTCTGGGGACGTTTTGGTTCCCAGAGTTTGCTGTGCAGTGAAAACTTTTGACTTCTGTGATACTCTGATACAAGCTACAGCTGACGTGATGCAGCGGCACTGAGAGGAAGAGAGACTCTGCACTTTGAGTCTTGATTTAGAGGCCTTATCGTACCACCGATGTTGTCGCCGCTGTCGCCTTTTCTGCCGTGATCTCCGCATGATAGTAACCTCCTCGAGTGTCGCCATGTCTGTTGTTTACACATCTGGTAGTTGTATACAGCCTCTCGTGTGCCCTCTAGAGCTATCCTCAGTAACACGCGTCACATATAGGTAAGTATATATACGAAAACACTTATGATGCAGTTGGACACGTACTTAAACGGAAGGTTAAACAGCAAGCGTATCGCCAGCCTGAGGCCCTGAGAGAACATTATCTTCTCTCTTCTGCTTAGAAATGTTGAATTACAGCTTAAAGCAACTTTGTATGTTAGCTAATTATTCTGTTAGCATGCTGATTGTTTTCTGTTTTCTGTTATGGTGCTCATTGACATTATGAGTGTTTTCAGCTGTTAGTCTTATGTTACCTAAACTGACAAACGTTTCAAACAATGTCTGGAACAAGGCTTTTTCCTACTTACCATTGTTGTGTCTCAGTGTCTTCTGTGGTAGCATCTGCAAAGTAGTTTTTATACCAGTTCTCCCAGTTGAAGAATGATGCATTTATATTTTGCAGTTTATATTTGTGCAACTTGGATTTAAATGATCAAGTGAAAATTGTGTGTTTGTTACAACTCCGAATTGAAATGAAACAAGTAGATTTGAATGCAAGTTTTTTTTTCTGTTTACGTTGATGAGAAAACATCAGTTCACATGTGCAGAGATGAAGTATCTGAAAGCCATACTTGAGAAAAAGTACAGATATCTTACCAGAGAGTGACTTTGGTGGAAGTTAAAGCTACCTAGTAGAATATTATTTGCGCATGAGTCTTAAAGTATCTTATATTTACTGTACTAAAGTATCAAAAGTATTTTTTATCATATTAAATGTGCTTAAGTAAAAGTACAAGTAAATGCGATAATTAAGAAGCAGTCTGTAAAAGCTGACAAAAATATAAAAACTCGGTGTAGATACTCCCCAGAAAATACTTTAGCACTGTAACAAAGTATTATTACCTCTTTACATCACACCTCTGCACATGTGAAGGTCCTTTTAAGCCACTTTGTCAATCCTAACACGTTCTCTACATCTGGCAGACTGTTTTTGCACATTTCTTGAGACTTCGCCACCTTCACTGACACACAGATAACCAGGACAACCTGCTGCAGTACACAAACAAGAAGCCAATCTCTTTGAGAGTGAATGATAATAAATAGAAGTACACCGCTGCACGTATCTAACGCCTGAGGTGACCACAAAGTGTCTGCTCATCTTTTCATCTCGGCATCAAGTCCTCCCGGGACTCTTCGGGACACAGACTGTTTGGTTTGTCGAAGCAGGCTCAGTGATGCAGTGTGGCGGCCATTTTTCATCTCTTTCCTGCATTGTTTCGGCCTGGTCTCTGAGGAGGCACTAATTATTCATTTAAGGCTCTGGCTCTTCCCTCTTCCCTCTAATTAGATGGTTAGTCACTCTCCCAGGGCCCCGGGCTGGGGCATTGATCTCCTCCATCTCAATCTTGTTGTAACACAGTCTCCACCACACACACGCACACAGAAATGTTTAAATGGAGGACAAAAGAGGACATACAGATACAGTAAACATGCACGTGATATAGATCATACAGTGGAGGCTGTCTCTCACACACACTCACTGCCCAGCAGCGTGTTTTGAATGTCCCATTAGCGAAGTCACTCAGTTTGATACAAATACTTCTCTCATTCCACCCAATAATAAGTCCCTTATTGTCTGATGGTAAACGGTTCCCATTTACAGCCTGGATAATTTATGATCTTCATAGAAAAGCAAAGCATAAACCCCAACAGAAACACATAATAGCAACTCCCACCTCCTCACAAACAATACAGAGTTTCCAGAAATGCTCGTCCCGGGGGAAGTTAGTGGCATATTTCTCTGTTTCTCTCGCACTCGACAAGACTAATCACAGGCTAGATGAAACGCAGCAGCTGTATTTGTTTATGTATTGAGTATACTGTACTACAAAAGGGGTAATAAATGGAGCTGAGACACAATGAAAGGGAGACGGAGTGAGGAATAAAAGCAGAGAGACAGAACGTGATGGAAGGGGGGAAAAAATCACATAAACACTGACTGTGATAAGTGTTGTTTCCTTGCTTTGTTGCACTTAGCATTCCTGGGAAGGCGGTTCCAAGTGGTGTGTGTTTGTGTGTGCGTGCATCAGATTTGAATTGTTAACCTGCTGGCAGTGCATTAATGGTTTGGTGGGAGTGTTTCCAAGACTCCAACATACCTGTGTTTTAAATTACTCGCATCAAGGCTTTTAGCACTTGAGGAATGTGCTTATAAAACCCTGCTTCTCTTTTGACCTCAAAGCTTTAACACCCCTTCATAATGTGAAAGCACTAATGACTTTTAATGACTAATGTCTCTGGTTACAGTGTAATTGGATGTTAATGAAGCAGTGGTGCTGTTTAAAGGATGATTTTGGCCACAGTGAATGTTAAGGTTTTTCAATTTTTTCCCCCTTAAAACCTCCGGTCGATTTCTCTTATGCTTCTACCAGAGATACTTATTAGAGATTCCGTCATCTTTAAGTGCAGTTTTTATCCTTTTCCCACCAAGATTAGTGCTTGTACATTTTTTAAAAACAGGCAAACTTGCTAAAATAGGCAAAAGACTCCATTGTTATTGCCAGTAGGCCATAGCTGTGTTCACAGTTCTACAGCAGACAAGTATTTCTTTCTGTTTTGTTTTTCTAGTGTGTCACATTCATACTGTTTCCCTCCTGTTAATGCAGGTGTTTTAGGTGTGTTAGGGTTAGGTAGGGGGAAACACATGTCAAAAAACAGGTCCGTAAACTGTAGAAAGCAGCATGGAGGCCAATGAAAATGTTACAATGATTTCCATTTTTTCCCTTAAAAACTTCTGGTCAGTGTTCCCCATGCTTATACCACAGATTTATGTCTCTTATAACTTTTCTCCACCTTAATTAGTGCATGTATCTATAAACACAGGAAAGCCTGCTATAAGAAGGGGTGATAGACTCCTTTCCCGTTTCCAGTATACCAGAGCTGTGTGCACAGCTCTACAGCAGATGAGTATGTCTCTCTGTTTTTGTTTTTGTTTCTTGTTGGTTTTTTTTTTATTTTCTAGTGTGTCATATTCAATGTCACAGATGCATTGCTGTTATATCGAAAATGTGTTTCCCCATCTGATAGTGTTTCCCTGCTGTTAATTTGTGGTGCAGTGGGAAAGCGGCTTAACAGTCAGTTTACTCATAAGCATTATCAAAACTAAATCTGAGATCTGAGATGTCAAACTGTGAGAAAATAATTTTAGAAAGAAATCTTTGTCTATGAAAATGCTTCAAGGCTGAAGAGGCATAAAAGGAGAAACATACAATGTTTATTCATTCACAACACCGTCAGAAGACAAAGCATGTGACACTGGACAAACGTGTGAACACTGGATATGTCTTCCTCGGCTTTGCCTCTTCAGTTCGAGACACTCTTGTAGCTCAGCTGGGCCGTGCTTACATTGTTTTCATTGCTGGAAATTTGACAGAACATCTCAACATCTCCAAGTGTTGCAGTCTGCTTTATGTCAAGCCTCAATGTGTGCCTCACAGCTGCCTGAATGTGGTTCATATGAAATCACGACTGCAACTTAAAATTCCTAATTATACTTCTGATATGGGTTTAAATTCCACGTTTTGTCACGATACTGTAGTCTATTGATTCTTCTGACAAGTCTACGGTCTGTCATGACATGATTTTGATTTTCATTCAGAGGCCTGCAATCGAATGAGATGATGTCCCCGCTGGTTGTCATTGCTCGGCGTTAGTCAGCGAGCACAGTTTCAATGTTTAGGAAGGAGCTGGCACAGATACATCATGGACATTTTAAAATGAAGGTGAATCTTAAAGATAAATTTAGTTTATTTATTTGCACAATAATAAGAAAATAGGAAATATATACAAAAGATGTAAATTCAGCTATGGAGAGGAAGGAAACTTGAACAGCCTTTTCAGAGTCAATCCGTTTAAATAACAAAAAAACTGAAATGACTCAATAAAATGAAACAAAATAAGCCACGAACAAACAAGCACAAGAAATGTATATATATGTATATATAGAAATATTTATAGTATATATAGAAAGAAAATAGTGGTAAATGAAAAAAGAAGACCAAAAAATAAATGAAAATAACCGAAAACTAACCTAAAATATGTAGATATGAATAACCAGTAGAGGAAACTTGCCAAAAGCTTCAAGCTGAAATGACAGATTTTTTTAGGTATCCAGTTACATCAAAACAGGCTGAAGTATCTAACACCCAGAAGTCTCAATAAATAGTATTGTCTATAAGATGTCAGAAAAGTCCAAAGTGTTCAGTTTAATGACATGTCTAACACGACCAACAGTCTAAAACCCCAAAATGTTCAGTGTACTATCAAACATGACAAAGAAAACCATTAAATCCTGATATTTTAGAAGCTAGATCCAGTAAATATATGTCATGTTTGCTAGAAAAATTACCCAAACGAAAAATAGGTCATTTTTCTGTCAGTTGGCTAGTTAGTTAATGTTGCCGTTCTTTATTAAATGGATCAGCACATATAAAAAGAACGAAATCAGTGAATCTGGATAAAATATAAAATTGTTTGATGTAAAAAATAATAAAAAATCGAGAATGTAAAGGAGGAGTTTTTCAGGAAAATGGGTTAACGTTTCACCATGACTGTGATCATTCATTGTAAAAACCCACGCCATCAGCGACACAGTGAAGCCACAGTGGCGATACCGTGTGTGATCTGCGTGGGCGCTATCAGTCGAGCGTGATCAGTCAGCCCCTTAAAACTGACCTTTGATGCTCCCACATCCAGACTCCATCAGGCGGGATCTGACAGCACAGCCAGTGTTTTCTCATTTACAGAACAAATAAGCAACTCAACGAAACAAGATCACGTGACAGCAATCATTTTTTACAAGCCCGGATAATGAATATGAATTAATTTCGATGAATGAAGGTGAAGAGAGAAGTTTGTATACTTTGCTCAGTGCAGCCTCACAGGCTGCCCTTTTGTACATTGTCCAGCTCTTTATGTTGGTTTGGCTCAGTGAACATTACAGTGGCTAAGAATCAGAAGTATACAAAAAAATAAAAGCAGCTAATAATGACTGCAGGGAAAACCAGGGGGATGAGAGGGAGAAACAAAAAAAAGACTGAACTTTGTCCTGACTTTGCTCAATTTGATTTAATACTAAAACTTCATAAACACAATATATTTATTTCAATTTATATTTATTTTGGAAAGAGTTTTGCTATAGATAGATGTAAGGCATTTATATCTATATATTAATCTATTTATCTATCTATCTATCTATCTATATATATATATAATTGAATTTTATTAAAATACTTTCACAGCAAAAGTTGATGTATGCAAATATGCCTAAGATCTACCCATACCAAAAGTCTTTCCAAAATAAAAATTGAAATAACTACATAGTTGTCCATGTTTATGAAGTTTAAATGCATTAGGAAAATGTTTGATCAAAACTTTCAACATCACACAGGTCATACAGCAAGTTCCCAGTGACTTTTTTTATGAAGTCAAGTGAAAATAAAAAAAAAGAACAAATAAAAATAACTCCCCCACGCTGACACTTTATTTGCACTTTTTAATTAATTAATTTTATCATTAAAATAAAACGCCGATACAGATAATTGGCAAAATGCCAAATATCGGCCCCGGTAATCGACCCGGCCGATAATGTGTGAACCCCTAGTATGTAATATACTGTCTCTGGATAAGTACCCCATACAACTAAACTTCAAATAAATCAGAACTTTCTCTTTAATTTTGGTGCTTTAGTTATTATCTTTTTGTCATCATGGCTTCTCTTGTAGATTATATGATTACTTTTTCTAAAGAAATCCTCCACTTTTTTCAGCTGTGATTATAAAGCAGAGACTTAAAAGGTTCGCTGTTCCTTTAGGCTTTGTATTCCCTCTCTCTCTCTGCCTTACCTCATCTTTTAAGTGAAAGTATGTGGCACGCTGCGCTGGGTGGATGCGAGCAAGCAGCGTGGCTGTTCAGAGGGAATCTATTTTGAGAAGGGAGACACCCAGAATCCCATTAAAAACACTTTTTTTTTAACTCTCTCCTGCTCTTCATGTCTCTCTTTTTTTTGGCACTTTAGATGTCATAGAAATTTATAACTGTAATTATGTTTCCTTAATAACATGTTTGTGCCCTGTTCACACTCGTGAACCTGCTTGCACGCGCTCCCTGCCAAAGCACTTGCCGGAGCCTGCTGTTCATGTTTGGTGCTGTTTGTTCTCTGCTCTCTGTGTTGTTCTTTTCTCTTTCTCTCTGATGTGTTTTGGGTCGGCGTTGTTGTTGTGTCTGCTGCATCAGTAGAGGTGTCTCCTTTTCCCTGCTAGACAGACACCCGTGAACTTTGTTATTTTGCCAAATGCCTCCAGTCAACCTTGCACCGTATTGCATTGTGGGAAGGCTAACTAAATCCTCCTCACCCCTCAGGACCAAGTGCTGGACCTGGGGGGGGCAGAGCCTCCTCTGTCGCCCCCCAAACCCCTCCGTGATTGCACTGACCTCAACACTTTCAAATCCCAAGACCCACCTTTTCAAATCTGCTTTTAATTTTTGACTCAAGCACATTTCATGCATGTCTGTCTTGCTTTTACAAATTTTTTTTAATTTATTATTCCGGATGTTTTACTGACTTTAATTAATTTTGTTTTTGTCTCTGTTAAGCGTCTCTATAAACAAAATGTATTATTATTAATATTAACTGCTCCTTTGCGAGCTAAGGCAGCAAGTTTGTGATGAGTCTGGCTGCAGTCAAGCTTTGTTTAGCTCTCTGTGTCTGTTTTTTTTTAACTCTTTTTTTCTCCTTCGTGGGAGTCTCGCCTCCCGCTGTGATCTCCTGAGGTTTTCAGAGGTCTGGTCTGGGCTGACTGGAGCATTTATGCACCTTGTGTTTCCTCCGTTTCTCCCCTCTGGCTCGTTAAAGTCTAAATTCCACCGACGGCTTTGAAGTGTGTTGAATGTGTTTGTGTGTTGTTTTTTTTTTTTATTGTTCGTGGAGATATTTGCACTTGTTACGCCTGCGAAGCAGATGTTTTTTAGGAGCAGCGCTTTGCTCAGGAATTTTCATACAATTTTACACTTTTTTTTTCGATAAACGTTCGATGCAGAGAACGTGCAGCGCGGTGGCAGCCGACTTTTTTGTCTTAAGATACATACAAACCTCCAGTTCTCTTGTCAGAGTTTCAACACATTTCTACCAATAAATTTCCATGATTTTGATTTTGTAAATTATAACATCCTCTGAAATGACTAATTATTGGTTCTTTTCATAACTATATAATAGCTTTTTGTAATAAATATATTATTTATTTATTTTTTATTTTTTATTTGTTTTTTATTTTGGCTTTAGGGGAGGGGCATACAACATTGAATAGCTGTATTTTGTATTTATATTGCTGCATATTTTAAAGAAAACATTGCTTGCAGGTTTGGCATGCTTTCTTTTTGGAGATTTTTTTGTTTAAAAGTTTTTGCCTTTTTTTATGAAAAAAGATTGAGAGTTTTTGGCAAAATAACTTTTTTTCCTTTTAAAATGGTCATATTTTTTTTCTTTTTTTGAGAAAACATGCCTCCCAAACCCGCAGGCATGTTTTCTTTAAAAAGAACTCAGCTCTTTTTTTCCTTTAAAGTTTTTGAACCATCCATCACAGCCAGAAACAGTAGAAACTGATATTATCATTGGATTTTTTTATTTTCCAACAGTTCTTGATCAGACCACATGATAATATACAGGTTTGTGAAACAAAATTTCCAAAACTTTCAGGGTGTATTTAGTTTACCAAAACCTTATCCAGGCCTGGAAATTGCTATTTGCAAATTTCATCACTTTTCCAGGTTTTTCATAACCGTATGAGCCCTGTTTGGTGCGATATGATCCCACCACCTGCTGCTCTGATGCCAGCGCTTCACAGCCCCTGGGACGAGAAGAGGACAAAGGCTGATAAATTGACTGTAGTCTGCAATCTTCTTGTCAAAGCAGAATGAAAAAGGAGCACTGCTGCCTTTAATCTGGTTGTTGAGCCCTGCAGTGGCATTTTCTCCTCCGCTTTTCAAAGGCTCCATTGAAGTGGTACCTGCCTGCCTTGCTCGGAGGGAGGTTGCTGGTTCCCAACCAGGTGTTTATCTCTCCTCTCTTCTCATCTCCCCTCCTGCACACTTCACCAGGGTTAATCCAGTGTATACTTAAGTCATGGATAAAAAAAGAAACTGCTGTGACAGCAGCTGTCCTGTCTCACTCTGAAAATATGAAGCACCTCGAAGATTCTTATTACTGTCATGTTTGCCTTTAACCTGCCATATAATCCGGCCCTTAATTCTGCAAGTAGAGTCTAAATGATTCAAACAACCATATTAATCCACTTATAAAGCTTTGACATGGTTGTGGCTGAAAAAGGAATATCGCACATGATTTATTGCTGGTCTGATGGCGTCTGAGGACTTTGTCTTCAAGTGCTGAGTCATTTGTCAAACACTGTTACGCACGGCAGCAAATCAGGGCTGCAGCCAAAATCTCGCCGGTCACTTTACGGTCAGCAAACGTGGGTGAAATGCAGGGAGCGGCCTGCTCTCTGCCAGTCTGTTTCACTTCACTTCCCTCTCTCCCCTCCGCCTTCACTCTTCCAGTCTGTGGCAGACATTCTTGAGGACAACATTTTGCATGGAATCTAAAACATGTCACACTTTCCCCCCAAAAGCCTTTGTGCCTCATTCTTGCATAAACAGAAAGAATCTGCAGCATCTGTTGCACATGCAGAGGAGCTCTCATGCCAGCCAAAAAGTTAACATTGGCAACAACTGGCACCCCAAAAACAATGCGCCTGTGTGGTCTCTATCGAGGTTACTTCAGTTCATGAAGGCGGTTTCGAGTGATGCCCCTTCGCAATATTATCACATGTCATTCAAATTGTGGTTACGTGCTAATCCATACTTTTTTTTTCTTCTTCTGCAGAATATATTGGAAACTGTAATCATGACAAGCTTTTGAAAATGTGTTTTTCAGTTTCTTACTGCCAAAAACTGGCTGCCAGTTGTTCACGGGTGGAACTCGCTGTCATCCGACGAGCAGCTTTCAATATGCAAATGTTTGAGAAGACACACAGCAAGCAGAAAGCTCCAGAGATATCCAGTTCTAGGACAGTGTTGGTACACAGAATCAGGGGACAAACTCCTCCTCAGTCTCTGAGCTTGTTGTCAGACTCTTGCAGCAGCCACAAAGCACACAAACAGACAGAACACGCTCCAGTGTGATATCTGCTTTAACTTCGGATCTTCTGCTCTCTCTGTTAAATTGTATTTGACATTTTTTTAAAAATCGCCATCTTTTTGTACTAAATGGTCTAAATCCAACAGGCGTAGCAGGTGTTATTTTCAATGTTTCTAATGCTGAAGGGTCAGCACAAAAATAAACTATTGGATTCGCTCCTTTAGGGATTTAATTAACAGTTTTGAAAATTTTGAGATCACAAGATTGCAAGAAATTCAAACAAATTTAAAAGAGGAAGCATATTCAGTTTGAGCTCCGTATTAAAGCATATTGGCCTTATTTCTTTGAAGAACATAAGAATAGGGCAATGAGCAACTTTACAATAAATGTAAAAAATCTGAACAAAATTAGCAAAAGTTAAAAGAAAATTCTCTGAAAAAGTAAAAAACAAAAAACTAAATAAAATAACCTGATAAATTATATATACATCCATCCATCCATATGTATATATGTATATATATATATATATATATATATTTATAATATAATATAATTTATAAAATAAATATGTATAATTCTCTTTACAGTTTACACTATGTTTTTACAACATTTTAATAATTCTCTCTCTCTCTCTGTCTCTCTTAAGGTCATTTTTATTTTCTTTCACCTTTTACTAATTACTGGTGATTTTCGGGACATTTCTTGCCAAGTTGCTCTTTGCTTTTTTTACCATGCTTTGGAAAGAAATGAAACCAATTTGCTCTGGTTCGAAAGGTTAAAATGCCTGTGAAAGGCGTCTGAATGCAGCTCAAGAAAACTGATGTCAATTTAGGTTTCAAAGGATTAACTTGATCTTGGAAATCAGCATGAATTTGGAAATCACACATGCTTGATGAGAAACTGTTTTTTTATATATCACATGCTTTTAATTTTTGCATCCGTGTCGTGTCTCAGAGCATTGTTGACAGCTATTTTGGACAAAGTCTTTTTCCCTTGTCTTTTCCTAATGAGCTTGTTTGTACCCTATGGTCGGCTCCCACCACTTTCTGTTGGACTGAGGACCTTCCGGGTGTGTGTGTGTATGTGTGTGTGTGGGGGGGGGGCTTTTTTTATACTTGCAGTGGAAATGACTTTCAGATTGTGCAGCAACTTCTGTTTGTCAAATTCGTTTCGCCCCACAAAGTGGAAATGAAACAAGAGTAAGCCTGTTTGAGTCACAATGAAAAACAAATCATAAGTGGGAGATTGACTGCTGGAGGCTTTGTTGGCACTTCCTGAACTCTTACGGCGAATTTAAAGGCTTTGGAGTGTTTAATCACTGCGCTGGATTCAGAAAATTGCATAGTATTTGATGAATACACAGCGGATTAAGGAAGGATTCGTCTGACTTGAATATGATCTGAAAGTTGTCATACTTCATCATTCATCTGTGATTGTTGGCCTATTTATGTCATACATCTCCAGGTCTCACCTAACAAACGTTTTACTGTTCCTGTGTAGTTGTTGAATTGATGGGCTGCAACAATGGTCAAAACCAACAGGGTATAAGAAAAGTAAAACTGAGATACAAAAGTTGTTTGTTGCTGTAACAGTCCAAGACGGAAAACTTGGTTGCGTGAATTTTTGCTCTAATATCACTTTTGTACAGAAGCCCTGAGAGGCAAGTTAGACATTTTTTTGTAGTGGTCTAGTTTCTGAGTCTGATCTAAATTACTGTGCTGTGTTTATGACTTTAGAACAGGCGAAGAAAAATGTTTATCCAGGATAACGTTTCTAAGTTGTTGGTTTTTATTTTTGAAACAGTTGGGATAATTGGGTTACTTTTTTTTGGGGGGGGGGGTTGTGTTTAGGGTTGTTGTGTCATTATGGATCTTGTTGTGATGTTAAAGGTCTTTGTTAAGGGTCTTTGTCCTGTTAAATGTTTTTTTTTCTTAATTTGGTGATTAAAATGTGGAAAAAATCAAAATAAAATCTTATTAAAAAATGAAATAAAATATAATAAGAAATTTAACTTAACCCTGTTCTAAATTACATTAAGCCCCAGACAGAAAAAAATGTTGATCTTAAAAACTTAAATAGATCATCACGATTTTTCATGCCAACGGACCAGTGATAGCCTTGGCTGGAGGCGTCATATTTTTGGGATTGACCATCAGTCCGTCTGTACTTCCATATGTCCCGTTCTTGTGAATGTAATATCTCAAAAACACTTTGAAGCAATATCTTCAAATTTGGCACAAAAGTTTATTTGGACTCAATGACCTTTGACCACTAAACTGTAACCATTTCATTGGTTACAGTTTAGTGGTCAAAGGTCACTGTGACCTCACAAAACGTGTTTTTCGGCCATAACTCAAGAATTCATCTGCCGATTATGACAAACTTTCACACAAATGTCTAATAGGATCACATGAAGAAGTGATGATATTATTCATTCAAAAGGTCAAAGTTTGACTTCACTGTGACATCACAATGTTCATAAATGATCATCATAATTTCAGAGCTGAGGGGGAGACATTTGGTCAGATCCTGAAGTGTTGACACTGATCTCGAAACTGTGCTGATCTTATAGATCTCGGTGCTGCCGGTGGGAAGATGTGTGTGAAGCATTTTCTCAAATTTGTAGCTTCTTTGCAGCAACATCCATATGGTTCGCAGAGGAATACAACCTTATATACCTTAGTTATTCGAGTTTTCCCACTTGCGTTTCGGGGCTTCCGTATTTTTGTGAACTTGACAGATTAAAATTGAACCCGTGTTTAATGTAGACCAAAGGTGTTGGACTTGGCTTCCTTCCAAATGTTGCAGTTTGTCAAATTCCTTCTGGAAAGGCAACAAGTAACCATTTTTTTCCCTTCAACTCTCACCACACGTACAGAGCCACACATGCAGAAGACATTATATCCCTAATCTGATGCAACTTGTGCTCATATTTGACAGAGAACATTTTCTAGATTCCTGCTTCCTCTCGCTATGACTCAAACATCCCCATCCTCTTCACCCCTCTTCCCTCTTTCCAACTCCTCCTCCTTTTCTCCTTTCTTCAGAGGCTAAATTTTTGGCTTGCCTGATGGCAATTCACACCAAAACATTCAAACATTCAAGAGGCCTGAATATTTTTTGATTATGTCACCACTGATTGTTTTTTGGAGACTCGTCTATGAGGCAAATCATAAACATGATTTCAAAACTTGAACAACATAGATGAAGCCATGAGGTGCAGAAGGGCTCAAGCCATGCAGTATATGAAGTGTTTCATAAACAACAAAAAACAGGGACTGACCTCTGCAGAGGAAACCTGGATATACGATCTAAATGACAAAAAATGACATATTTTTGCTGAGGAAATGCTAATCATCACCATATGAAACAGATTGTAAGTTTTGTTTGGAAGTAATCATAGTTTCACTATCCTCTCCTCTCCATCCTCTTCCTGTCTCCCCCTACAGTGCCTGGGAACTTGGGATGCTTCAAAGACAGCGGTGACCCGCCCACTCTGTCCGGCACCAGCGAGACCTCCAACAAACTCACCATCCAGAACTGTATTAGCTTCTGCAGGAAGCAGAGATACAAGGTGAGATTTAACAACCTGGTCTCAATCTCAACTCATCAAAAAGATACTGATGCACAGAGGCACCCTTTAGAGACAGTATGAGCCACCCTGGGTGGCAGTATTTGTTGATGGCTGTGCAAGCACCATAGTATGAAGAGCAGGAGGTCGATGGGTCAAACCAACACCGGACTTTTACCCAGGAACTAGCTGTTCATTTCATTTCATAATGACGTAGTGTGCCAGTATGTGTAGCATACTATTCTAGTGGCATTTGTCAGGTGACGTTATTTTACATTAGTAACCAATGTAGTTATTTTCAACTAAACGATGTTTTTACTTAACTAAACCACATGTTTTTGTTGCCTAAACTTAAGGAAATTATCCTTAACCCTTTAAAACCTCAACAAACTGGCTTAATTTCTTCCAAAATCGCAGTAAGTTCCAAGTTCCAACCGTCCCTTAAAGGCCAAAATGCAGGAGGGTAACTAGCACGTTATATTTGACGTGACAGGTTACTGATCAAGTGTTGGTATTTGACAAGTCAGGAGTGAGAATGTGTTTCAAGAGAACCTAAATGCATGAAATGAAAGTAAACATTTGATTTTCAGAGCATCAGCTTTTAACTCTTCCGTTGGAGAAAACATTCAATATTGAAAGAGAAATAGGACTCAAATTACTGACTCTTTTATTCTAGCACTTGCACTGGAAAGTTAAAATGTGTCCCCTCATTATGTAAAAAAAAAGTGTCCAGTCATTTGCTTGTGTCATGTCTAAAACGGACGTGAGCTGTCTCTCACAAAAGCCAAGCTTTTATGTAAATCATCTGCATTTACAGGCAATTTCCTGACAGTCATCGCTATAATGCCCAGCGCACTCTATACCCTCTTTATTCAGCCATCAAACGTCCTGTTTCAAACCAACCAGCAGATGACAAATCATCACAGCAATCAAGGCTGACAGCTGGAAATGAATGGTTATTAGCCCAGTGGGCACCTCCTCTTCAATGCATTTTCCTCATCTGTATCTGGCATGCCATTGTCCCAGCTATAAACAGTGCCAGGTGTTCATTTTCTGTCTCAGCAGATCCGGTTCAGCTCCATCCGCACTGACAGATACTGACAGCTCCCCCCCTCCCATTTCAATTCAGCAGATGTTACAGGATGTGGCGGCAGATTGGCATCGTCTGCCTACCCTTGGACTGTCACTGTCCTTAATGCGCATGTGAAACGTCGCTGCTCGGAAGTACGGATCCCGTGTGACTTTTTGACAAAGAGCATGCCTGATGAGTGAGACAGCAATCCATCGCTTGTTTGCTTCTTGCCAGAAGTATTCACGTTGGTGTTACTTCATCAGATAGAATAATGCAACAAGGACGGAGCTTGATGCGTCTTGGCGAGAGAGCACGAGCTCCATAAATTCCTATTCCATGAGAGAGGACGCACAGTGGGGAATGATGCAGTACCTTCGCTTGTGCGAATTCATTTAGGGCCTGAAAATTGGACAATGGTGTCCTTTTGAATGAAGGACAATAGCTCTTTTGAGGACAAGCAGCCAGCCGGTGGCGAGGTCAATATGTGTGAAGGTTTCTGACGTTACGCATTCCTGCTCCGACGCTTTCAGGAACAGTTTACTAAGAGTTGTGATTTTGGAAGACAGATAGGTGCTGTTTCTGTGAGGTTTATTCTCTGAATCCTGTGTGCAGCTGTGTGCTTGAAGGGAAGCTTCTAATCAGCTGAGAGGTTGTGGTTATCCAGGCTCGGGTTGCAGCATCTTGTAATCATGAGAGAAAGAGCAATTAGGGCGCTTTAGACTCAAGTCACTTCTATTTCAAAGAGAGAAGGAGCTCCATGCAGTGAACTATTTACTAAATGTAAACACAACAGTCCTTTTTACACAGAGATCCCACTATAGGGCCACTACTAAGGCCACATTTAGACGAGAACTACTAAAATGGGAAAAGGCTTCCCTTTGCATTTAAGAAGATAACATTGTGAAAATGATCCTTGTGCACACAGATCTGCAAAAACAACCAAAAATGCTGTAGTATGCATGCCAGGCCAGTAGTTGGCGCTCGAACTTTGTAGTGACACACTATAGAAGAACACCGTTCTCACAGGATCCGTACATTGACAATTTACACAGTGATAGAGGGGGATGTTTTTTCAAACGATTACACTCTGGAACCAGGTTTCAAGAGTTTGTGTTTTCAGGCCCCCAAAACGCTGTTGTTGTGTGAATGAATTGCCAAACTGCAACAAAAGGTTAACGTTTCATTCAAGAACCATTGTCATGTAAACAGCCTCTAATTCCCATCTTTATGCCTCCTTTGCATTACCAATACCTTAAAATATCGACATATTAATATATTGATATTTGGACGATATTGAAGGGTTGACTATTGGTGCTTTCACAAAATATTTGCAGTGAGATGTTGATAAGATGATGTAGATGTGATAAATAATCATCAGTAATGTGGATATAATATCTAAGTGCATAAAGGAAAATAAAAGGAAAAGTTCCAACTGTCTTTTAAGTGAAGAAAACTACATCACTTTACTGTAATGCATCCTTTGAAACCTGGGAAAGACTATATTTAAAAATGTTATGATATCTAAGACATTATCTAGTCTCATATCATATTGATATATTATCACTATATTGCCGAGCCCTACATTGAAGGGATATATTTTGCAATAATGACCTGCTCGCTATTCTTTATCCTGCTTTTTACATAGCTGCTTATAAATAAAACAATAATTTGACAGAAAATATTGATTTAAAGATGATTTTTTTGGCTTCCGCTAAGTGTTCGACCATAGAGTGCCATAACTGACAAATCACAATCGAGTATTCAACAAAGCTGTGCAATAAGCATGCTTAATTTTATGGGAAGAAAATGCCATTTTAAATATTCTTAAAGAGAATATCCAAAGTCTTCATGTTTCCTCCACTGAGTTTGTTCTCTCAGGCGTCTGACTTTGGCATTAATGAATAGCTTTATGGGAAGTGTTTTGAATTGCTGATGCAAAGATTTGCATAACTCCCTTTGTGTTTTTGCAGCTCGCTGGCATGGAGTCAGGATATGCCTGTTTCTGTGGAAACGAAGTGGAGCAACATGACCAAGGCGAGTCGCCTAGCATGGAGTGTAACCATGTTTGCTTCGGCGACCACACCCAGCCCTGCGGTGGAGACGGCTGGGTCATCATCTTCGACAGTGAGTGTTAACTGGTGTCGCTCTGGGTCTAACTCTGTGAACTTCTCACATCTGTGCTGCGATTTGGTTTGAATTTTAATGAATTCTGGGGAGCAAACTTTAATTTTTTGAAGATTTCCAAAGTAATATAAGATAGATCTGTATCTGTGGATAATCCCTCAGAGATCTCAGGGTTAGCGCCTGCAGGTATAAACCTGATCTGAGAGCAGGTCTGTCATGTGTTAGCACCTTCCATCAAAGATGTTTAGTTGAATAATGCTCCAGTTCACCTCCAGAAGGCACAGACGTTAATTTCCTTGTCACTATAATCCATGGCCAACGACACCGGCACCATTTGTCAAAAATACATACTTTTGGAAATGTTATGTGATATTTGTGAGTTACGTAAAAGGTTGATATTTTTTGTGAATTTCTTGTTAGTTGAAACAACTTTTCAATCATCTGGGTGACTTTATTTTTGAAAAGCAACCAGTAACAAATTAAGCAAATTAATAAAAATGTGAAGAGGAATAGATAAATATACTGTATTATAGTCCATGTCTCTTTCACTATCAGCACAGGGAATATCAGCACATGCTACAAAGGGCCGAGGCTGGAATCAAACCCGTGGCCGCTGCAGCATGAATACAGCCTCTGTATATGAGGCGTTGCTCTATCCACTGAGCCACCAGGAACCCCACAATTCAAATGTTTTATTAAGGATTTTTCTATTGATTTCCATTCAGTAAAGTTTTAATACTTCTATTAATATGCGATGATGTTGCCAATATTAACATTAGCATATGAAGAAATCTGGCAACTTTTAAAGCCAATGCAAGCTACTTTAATTGGAAAAAAAACTTGACAACACTGAAGTCAGGTGGACAGAAAAGAAGAGAGAAATGAAAAGGAGAAAATGTTATGGCCAGTGGTAATGCCTGGGTCGACCCGCTACCGACCTGCAAGGTTGGGTAATCTTTGGAGATCATCTTGCTCTCCTTTTCCAAAATTTTAAACGTGTTTAGCTCACTGCTTAGAACTCATTGCAATCGTTTTTATGTAAGATGAGATGAGTACAACCATTGCTGTGGAAGCTGCGACCTGAACACTGTAAAATCTGATGAGTTCATTCTACTTTAAAATAAGTCTCGATAACCGATTGCCTTGAAAAAGGATATAAGTATTATACATGTTTACTAAAAGCAAACACAACTAAAGACTTGGCAATGTTTACTTGCCTTTTTAAAGACAATTGGTTTCCTTGATTTTTTTGAAGCTTGTCAGATTTTACAGTGAAGGAAAGTAACTGATGGTGGAGAAACACAATTTTCTGAAAACATTAACAAAGAAACTCTGTTTGCCACGAATCAATCATGTCATGGCTCATACCTGATCCACTTAATAAAGTCATGGGGTCGATACCAATATGGTATATTGGATTGATGCGTCCTTATTCAGTACCATGAAATCTTGAGTCATGTTGTCTGTTACTAATGTGCTCATGAAACCAAAGATAATCCACAAATCTGTTCGATCTTAACAAGCTTTGATAGTAAATATCACTGACTGTCTTCTCCTCTTTGTTGTTCTCTTTCTTTCAGCCCGAGTTGGGGCCTGTGGTGGAAACTACTCCTCTCCATCAGACGTGATCTACTCCCCAGATTTCCCCGACAAGTACGGGGCTGGCCGTGTTTGTTACTGGACTGTCCAGGTCCCCGGATCCTACGCCATCCTCTTCAACTTCACCTTCTTTGAGATCTCCGACCAGACAGACATGGTGGAGCTACTGGATGGTTACACCAACCAGGTGGTGGCACGTTTTGATTGGCGCAGCCCGCCGAGGGAGCTGGTGAACGTCACAGGCGACTTCGTCATACTGTACTTCTACTCAGACCGCACCAACCAGGCCCACGGATTCGCTCTGCTCTACCAAGGTAGGATTTGACCTGCTTTTTATGCTTTCATGCTGGTAATAGCCATGGCCACCATGTTTTCACGTTGTCCAAGGATACATTCGCCTTTTCAATTTTTAAATTTCTTATTTGGCACAAATGTCCACTTGGACTGAGGAGGAATTAATTAGAATATGGTGTACTCAAAGATCAAGGTCACTGTCACCTCACCTCCATCTCGTCCTCATGAACACAATACCTCAAGAATTCTGAAAAAAGATTTTTAACAAATTTGGCACAAATGCCACTTGGACTCAAGGATGAATTCATTAGACTTTGGAGGTCAAAGATCAAGGTCACTGTGACCTTACCTCCATCTCATCCTCATGAACACAATATCTCAAGTAGACCTTAAAGGAATTTCCTAAAATTTGGCACAAACCTCCACTAGGACTCAGTGATGAATTAAATAAAATTTGTAGGTCAAAGGTCAAGGCCACTGTGACCTTCCATCCATCTCATTGTTGTTAAAACCATTTCTCAAGAAGGCTTTGAGGAAATTTCCTCAAATTTGGCTCAAATGTCCATATGGACTCAATAATAAATCGTTAAAAATTTGGAGGTCAAAGTTCAAGGTCAAGGAGACTTTGCATCTGTCACATTCTCATGAATTTCATTTCAAGAACACTTTGAGGGAATTTATTGACACTTAACAATAAAGTGAGAGAATTTGGTGGTGAAAGGCCAAAGGTCAAGGTCACTGTGACCTCGCTTCCATCTTATTTTTGTGAATATGATATTTGGAGGACACCTTGAGGGAATTTCTTCAAATTTGGCAGAAACCTCCACTTGAACATAATGATGAACCATTTAGATTTTGGTGGTCAAAGGTCACTATGACCCCACAAAACATATTGTTGGCCATTATTTAAGAATTCATAGGCTTATTATTACAAAATTTCACAATAATGTCTAATAGAATATAATGATAAAACGAGGTCATTTTATTTCTAAAAGTTCAACGATAAACTTCACTCTGACATCCTAATGTTCTGCTAAAACACTTTTCTGGCCATTACTCAACAAATGGTGTTCTCAGGAACAGAAGGGAAGACATTTGGTCAGACACTGAACTGGTGACACTAATCTCAAAACTCTGCTGATCAAACAGATCTTCGGTGCTGCTGGGGGAATATGTGTGTGAAGCATTCATGTTTTAGAATTTGTAGCTTCCTTGCAAAAACTTCCATACTTGAAGCATTGTCAACTGTCACAGCTACACACGAGTCTGGACAGACATTTCTGTAATCTGTAGTTGCTACTTGACCGGTTCGCAGAGGCATACAACTGTGAGGCGGTAATTCTCGTTGGTTTCCATGGTAAGGAAAGTTGTGTCAAATGAAGATTGGTTTTGTGAGTTGTTTTAATGCTTCACTTCTAGCAGACATCCTGAACTAAACCCACAAAGAGCCATGTTTGCATGATCATGTGCTGGCTGACTTGCTGGTGTTTTGCATGGCAGCCCTTGTTGTCGTAGACTAATGCCTGTTAGCTGTGGTGAGGCAGTTGTCACGCCACTGGCAGGCCCTTTTCTCTTTTCATTTGCTAGTCAATGTCTCACAGCCCCGGGTGATTCTGCATATTTAAATAATGTGTTGTTTTTTCGAGGAACTCACTCTCTTATCAAGCTGCGGCAGGCTGCTTTGCTTCTTCAGAGTGTTCCTCGGTGAATTGCACGGCGAGTTTTTATGCCACCTACACACAAAATACTGTGATGCATCGTGGCCTCTGATAGATTTAACTGTAGCAGACATGTAGCTTACAGAAAGTTGAAAACCTCGCAGAAAATCTCTGCAGGTTACTGTGGAAAATGTAGAAAGACTAATTTGGAAAAAGAAAAGCTGTCCTCTGCCGTATTACTGTGCGCTCTTTAAGAATCACTCTCTGTATGAATGCACAGAAAATGATTTAATAGATTAATTTCTGGAGGCACGAGAGGAGCAAACCCGGAAATAATTCAGTGTAGGTGACATTCAGGCTCACAGCTCGCTGCACTGGGAGGCAGCCTGTCCCTGCTCCTCCCTCTCCGCCTCAATTTGTAATCCTCCATCATTTTTCTTGCCGGCGGCATTACAGTAAAAACAATATATCGGAAGGTCGAAATCCTCTGACCTCTGGACAGGCACGATCCTGTCCGTTCACGTCTTGTTTTGGGCGAGGCGTCATGTAGCCAAGAAATGAAATCTGAGATATGATATGAGAAAAGGTCACCTCCTGCAGTAATAGGTTTTTTTTTTACAGGAAGATGGAGAGAAAAATACAATCGTGACAGAGATACAGAGACAAATAACAGAAACAGAAAGACAACCGAGTATTAGCACTAAATACATCTAATATGTCCTCTGTGGCACGCTGAGTGGTTGAAGCCGTGATTTGAGAATAAACGCTCTCAGATGACGACGGCGGAGCGTTTCAGCTGAGCCCGGGTTTGAAGCGTGGTATTTTGTTTGCAAATGGGGAACATGTGGGAAGTTTCTGGGAACATCACAGTCAGATTGAACTGTTATGTGAAAAGGAAAAAAAAAATCCCACGCCGCTTTAACATCCAACCGCCATTCATGGAAGAGTGGAACGGGCCTGGATCAAATAGTGTTTAGAATTCGTTCTGGGTGTTTGATTTAAACTACATGGGATACAAGACGGGTGGGGCTTAGCAGTCAGTGTGGAGTGCAGCTTGTCGGTCATCCTAAGTATATTACGTTACCGCTACGAGTCCTCATTAATGGCGCAAAAGTTTCTAGCTTTGAATTTCCTAATAGGATCTTTCATCGTTGAACCACCTTAATTAGATTCAGATTCAGAAAACGTAATTATCCGTCGAGACAGAAAATCATGTTAGACGTGGCTCGACATACAGCAAAAAAAAAAAACTGACAATAAACAAACAGCATGTGTTACTAAAAAATAAATAAATACAATAAATTAGACAGAATAAAGAAATAAGAATACTACTGTGTGCAAAGTGGTATAGTGTTTCTGTAGACGTATTAATTTAAATGTTTACGGGATCTGGAATGTAGGAGTTTTTATATTTTATATGAAGAATTCAATTTATTTTTTTCATAATGGAGAGAGAGATTTCATAACAAATATTTTAGACTTTTATAAACTAGAAAAACAAAGCAAAATATTGACACTTAATTGCATCTGGCATCAAATATATTTTTTAATCAAACAAATCACATGTCGCCGTTTTTACTGCATAATCCACTGATGGCAATGACATCGTCATTATTCATGTATTATTTGCTACTGATGATTATTTAATGCGCAGTTAACAAAGTTCCAAACAACCTAGGGTCTGAGAAGCATGCATTTTTGAGTTGTGTAAACCATCATCTCTGGTGTTATTGGACTGTTTTTGATTTATTAGTGAGCTGAATGGATCCTTATTAACTCACCTGCCATCAAAATATGTTGTAAAACTTTGCTACCCTCAAATTTTCCCAAAGCATGACTGATTGTGAGCAGGGTCTTGTGACTCAGGAGTCCTCTGGATTGTGTCTTATGTTCACTAATAAATGGTTCTCGTATAACTGTTATAAAAGCAATATCATGCTCGAGGGCGTGCTGTTTTACCGAATAACAGCTGTGATTATCTTCGGCCTTTGAGTATGACACTGCTTTTTTACAACAATTCTACAAACACCGTTTATTACCATTAATGCATATACATAAACATACATTTATCACCATTTCCTTCATTTCTGGTCCTTCAAACCAACAGAAATCAGACTTTTCCACATGAAAACATAACATCTCATATCAGACCACCAGACCACAGTTTTGCAGTGCAGTATCCAGGCTCCTTTCCTTCCCTTCCTCCTTCTCTGACATCTACACACATTTTACTTCAGTGTTATTGTAAAAATATTTTCATCTTTGCAGCTTAAAGTTTTTTACGGCGACCTTTAATGAAGGATAACTAACGATTCATGTAATTAATTGTTTTGAACACCTGTGAAACGTAGTGATACATGAAAGTCCCGAGTGACTCTCATTGATTACCTCTTGTCAGAACTATCTGTTGTGTCATGTCTTTTAGACTTAGTGGCAAGTTGTAGCTCTAAAAGGCTTTCGGCAAACGATTACTCTGAGACAAAACTTAAAGTTAGGACTGACATGTCTCTCCTAACTCGGCTGATTTGGAGCTGCTTGTAGCCTCAGGATGTTTTGTGTGTGTGGCTTCAAGCTCAGCATTCTAACTTGATTCATTTGGACTCACTAATGTCTTAATTATTTCTGCTTCCTTACCCACTTAGCAGCAATTGAAAGAGACTTGAACATCTCCGTTCTTTGTGACATGTGATTCAGGCAAACCAGAAAAGCACATCTTACTTCTGATAGATGTTTCTCTGCACCGCCGTCGTTAATCAACAAGTTATAAAATAAAGGAACAAAAAGTCAAGTGAGAGACATAAATATCACCGTGTGACATGCCGCACTTTGTTTCTCAGAAGCAAGAAGAATTTTCTCAAGATCAAACAGTGATTTTAAATTAATCACATCAGTGTTAACAAATGAAAAGCAGAGGAAATTTTATTTAGGGTACTGCTTTCCTCTGGGAACACATAAATGAGTTAGATTTTTTTTATAAGTCTGTGCTTTCTGGCTCTGTTGTTTTATGAAGCAAACTCCGCCACATCTGGTGCTGCACGCAGGTTAAAACAAACAGAATTTATTGCAAACACTTTTTGAATGATGTCTGGAGCGGACAGAAATGCTCTCAAAGCCACATGTTTACAGCACGCATGAGTATTTTTGCAAAGTCTTAACAAACACAGTTAGTATTAAATATTCACTCATGACTCTGCCGTTTATACAGCACTTTCAACAACATGATCAACGGGATGTATCCTATTTCTGCGTTCTTGTTGCAACAGCCCCGTGTACCCACGGGAATAATTAAAGGGGGCGTTAAGTGATATGTGTCCTCAACTTGTAGAAATTACAACAACATGGCAGAGCTTTTCCTCCTCTGTGTTTCTGGCACAGCAAACACGGCTCACCACTCCTCTCCCTGGGAGCTGTGAGAGTCTATAATACATAGAAATAGTAACATTTTAAGAGGCGGTATGGCACACTGCAGAGAACTCCAACAGTAGTCCAATTTAGACTGGGCAATATGGCTAAAATAAAGTACATTAACAAGATTGATGAGAAGACAGAAATAATACCTTTACTACTAAGACTGAGAAATGATTCATACGTTGCAAGATGTATAATAATAGATTTGCTTGAATAATATATTTAGCAGTTAGTTTGCCTTTTTGTCCTCTGTGAACTTATTTCCACCCTTGTTCCTTTTGTTTTTGCTATTCATGACTAATTATATGCAAATTACACAGGGCTAAATAAAGACTTGCTGCTTTGAATTGTCAGTGATTGTGTTATGAGTAAATGATATAAAATAAAACTGTATTTATCCTGAGGGGAATGGCTGTGCAGCAGGTGCAATACAAAGTCAGAGGACTGTGTACAAAGTGTGCAATATGCAAGGACTAAGATAACATAGCAGATATGCTTTCGGTGGTATGTAAAATTTTACACCTTCCAGAAATTTCACTGGGTTATACAGTATACAACGATATACGACAAGTACGCTACTTAACGTCAGCTTTTCAGACTACTGAATACACAATAGAAACCTACAAAATGTTAAGAAAAGTAATATTCTCACACCATTATTGCTTATAAAACAGAGAAATATATCTGTTCACCTTTTGAATTCATCTTGAATGTCCACGCTGCCCCTGCACTTTTATGTCTTGATCGTAAGTTATTAGACCTAGTTTTTGTAGGTTTGTTTTTGTTTTTTTTGGTGTTGTTTTTAAAAAACAATACCAAATGAATGATATTGTTGCTCCATATGTGGTTGATGCATCAGTAAGCAACCTTGAAAGTGTGAAGAACAACATCCACCCGTTCATGAACCCTTTCTAAATTGTCTCTCATTCTTGTTTCTCCAGCACTGAGAAGCCAAGACACCAGCACTATGAAGGCTGAAGAAGACGAGGAGGATGAAGGAGACGACGTCTCCAGCACGGCGGGGCCTCAGCTCGCTGGCGGCGTCACCGAGAGATCCAACAGCACCACTAACGGTCGTTCCCAAATCCTCTACGTGATCACGTCCAGCCCCGGTAAACCGGAGCACAACATGCCAGGTCAGTGGGCTGGACGAGGCGACACCACCGGCCACAGCGCTAGTATGTTAACACCCATGATACACTGCACCTACTGCACCTCTCTTTTCCTCTGCAAGGAGCTTTCTTGGAGCTCCCATTTTTGCATGACCTGGTTTCTTTGAAACTATTAAAATCATCTTAGTCTGATGAGAAAACTCCGGCCCAGAGTGAATTTCTGTGATCACAGATAGAAGTAATGCCGCTTGACGCTTGTTTTTTCCTGTCAGTGCCTCGCAACTGAAGTTTCTTTGGGCCTCCCTGCTGATCACAATCAGGCCTCTTGTCAAAGTGACGCAGGGTGGACTGACGAGCTCTGAGCTTTTCTACTTCCTTCAAATATTACACTTTCCAAACTCTGCGTCTCAAAGGACTATCTGGTGTGTTTCTCCAGCAGAAGAGAACAGATGTGCATTGAGAATGCATCACCATTTCTTGACAATTTGCTGGCTGAACACTGTTAACAGGTGTGCCAGCAGTGCTTGAATAATCTTTTGCTTGCTAATCCTTTCAGTCTGCTTCAGTTCGTTTTCATTACCGAGATTCGATATCTGACGTCTTGTTACTGCGCTGCTCCCTCTCTACAGTGTGGACCATTTACGCTCTGGCCGCTCTCCTCATTCTGACAGTCATAGCCATGGTGGCGAAGCTGCTGCTGCACATCACGGTCAAGTAAGTATGAGGATGTTGGAGGTGTGCGTGATCAACCGAGCATCTAATGTCAAAGCATTCATCTTCCTTATTGTGTTTCATTCATGTCGTATTGGAGAAAGATGAAAGAACAGGATGACATTGACACATTCAAATTCCGGGTGTTGGACTTTTATTTGTTTGAATCATCTTACAAAATGAGATTTATTGCTTTCCTCCAGTTGCGTTCAGCCAAGCAGATTGACTTCCTATGATCACACATATAAGTAATGCTGTATGACGCTTGTTTTTTCCTGTCAGTGACTCACAAAATAAGTTACAGCTACACAGGGGAAATTTGCAGATTCCCCCTATTGTAACAAAACAGGAAATACAAAAGCAAAGAAAAAAATGGAAATAAAAACTTTTTTATTTACCAGTTTAAAGATATAACACGCAACCTTTCTGTATCAAAATGTCTAAACAGCAACTAGACCAGTGTTGTATATTTTGATGAGATGTGTACGTACACTATCTCAAATGTTTCCAGCAATCTTCAAACCCAGAGAAATCTGTCATTTTAATCAAGGACACGGTCCATGTCATTTGGTCCCCGTCATTTGGTCCCCGGTCAGTGGCTCCATTTCCCCTTTGTGCATCAGGTTTGTGGTTGTCTGCCAGAAGCTGTAATTAATTGACTTTTTATCCAGTTTTAAGCCAAATTTCTAGAATATGCTTTTCAGATCTTGGCTGTTTTCAACCATATGTTTGAATTGGAGAAAGATTTTAGTCATCAGATGTCTGGAGCAGCTCGGCTCCAGCCTCTGCCATGCCCAACCGCATTAGAAAAACACTGAGTTTTAATGTGAAACTGCTTTATTCAGTGCTTTTACCAATTTTAATCTCCTGGTTCATTTGTTTTGGAGAGGAGGAGATCTCTGCGGATAATTCGGCTCCCGGTAAAAATCTTCTGAATGCCTGCATCTTAAGTTATCAGTGAAACACGCTGTGCAAATGTTCACATCGGCTCGGCTCCAGCCCCTGCGCTGCCAAACAGTGTTGAAGAAACATTGGTTTTACATGTAAAACTTCTTTATTTGGTATTTTTACCTGCTTTAATTAGAAACCACAAAGCAAAGTCTATACTACCAGTTTTGGTAAAGCTGCTTATTTATCTGATTTTAGAAGAATATAACATAAAAATTATTTTAGATTTTGACTATCAATAGTGGCAGATTCTGTGCATATCAAATGGAGGTTAATGAGGCCTATAAATCCACTACTGTAATTACAATTAGTTCATGTTTATAACAAACAAGGCATGAAGTAAATACATTAAGATGTAAACGGCAGTATGACACCTTCTGTGTGTCATGTCTTTCCATTTTCCTCTCTCCAAATTCCTGTTTCGCTTCTCTCATCTTCTGTTATTTTCTTTTGTCTCTCTCTCCATCTGGTCTCTGTTTATTTTCCTTCTCACTTCATTTTCCCTCTCAGGTCTCCGAACATCCCGACGGTGAGCGGTTCAGACAGCTGCAGCCAGAGCACGGCGTCCTCTGAGCCCTGGATCATCCTGTACCGACCCTCCACCATCTCCCTCTTCAAGAAGAAGCTAAAGAACCACCACGGCGACCTCAGCCCCCTGGTGGGCAACTAGCGCCTCTGCCGCGCTCCACCGTTAACCAAACGCTACCGCCACCCACAACCACTCTGTACAAGGGATGCCAGGCCCTCGGACAATGAAACTATACGAGGCGCTGCGCCATGAAGCCATCAGCTGAGTGGCTAATGACAACTGACTGAGTGACTGCTACTAAACGGCCCGTGAGCCAAAGTGGCCGGGCCCTCCCAGGGGAGCGGGACAGGCAGGGCTGTCAGCGACCTCAGTGTGGGAGAGGAGAGGATGGAGGACGATCGGCAGCTCTGAAAAAGATAGGACGCTTTTAACATGCGGAAGGCTTCTCTAGTTCAGCGAGGCTCCATTTCTGTCACCCATGGATGTCCCTAGCAATCAACGTACCTCCAAAAACCCTCCGGACTGCAGGCTCACCAGTGAAAACACAACACCTCCCGGTGCAGACTAACGGCTAACTTCACTGTCAGTGTTCAGTTTAGGAAACAGGGATGTTCGTATCTCCCTGGTGCTTCACAGTCACAGCCGAATCTTCATCAGTATCAAGGAGAGGATGAAGAAATGGAGTCTTTAAAACACACTTAACAAGCTTAACAGTTTTGTAGAACTCTTTTAACTGCCTCATGTGGCCAAAAACCAGAACCCTCCCATCCAAAGATTATATATTTATTTGTCTTTTTGATTCCATATGCAAAGCGCTAATGCGTCTTTCTGACGTGATTTACGTGACAAGCTTTCTGAGGAGCGGGAACCAGGACGTGGAACCGTTACACAGAAGGTAGATATCACAGCACTTTGGGGATGAATCACTCGCCGTAAAATGGAAAGATCACAGAGAGAGAGAGAGAGAGAGAGAGAGAGAGAGAGAACGTGCGCTCGCCCACGCGTTCGCTCATGTGGATTTGGGTGGAGAGATAAGTCGTTCACTTGGGGGGTTGGGTGGTGCAGTTTGCAGACAAACTGCCATTTAGGGAGGCTTGGGAAGATCTGAGAGCTTTTTCTGCTCGATTGTGGGTGGGAGTCTTTCCGGTTTGATGGTGTTCAAGTGCCTTAAGGATCTCCTCTGCGTTTGTCTCAGATGCATCACATCTGTTTCTTTCACTGGGTCCCTCGCAAGAGTCTGCACTTCTTCTTTAAAATCAGCGTGGATGTGAAGATTTTCATTCCAAAATAGGTTTTCCACTACTTAAATGTAAAGTTAAAAAATGACGCCACATCTTGTACAGTGATTGAAAGCATTACATATTCGTCTTTTTCGTACACTCAACTGAACCCCTCTCCTGACTGGATCTATTACATTTTTATTACATGATGGACATGATGATTTTTTTTTTTGTGAACACATAGCCTTTGGAGGTAGAACTCTTCATGTAGTAACGGACAAGGCTTTAAAAGACATTTTTTCTTTCTAATTTCTTTGTGTGCTCTTATGTGTAGTTTTGGACATTTACTGAACATATTGTTCACATTAAGTTGTCTTTTGATTACAGGGGCGGGGGGATATTGTTGTATATTATGTAATTCAGTGTGGGAATGATGATATTTATGTCCACTCTTATTTTGGTCTCAACAAAACATTTGAGAGACCCGTCAAAGTACTTCCTCATCAACTTAAAGGGTAACTTTGGTGTTTTTCAACCTGGACATTTTCCGTTGTTTTTTTGTCTAAGTGACTAATGAAGACAACTTTTTTTTGGGGGGGTTGCACTGCAGATGGCAAAACAGGCTGCAATGTAACAACTGGGGGCAATTAACGTGAAGCCATCTTGCCTTTAAACCTGCAACAAAGTTAGTAAAAGAGCCAAAATGAGATCTATGTAACAGGGACAGTGTTTTGCTTGCTACCCATCGCGAGAGATTTAAAAAGCAGCTAACAGCATTTACCAGATTGCTTAAGGAAAAAAAACAGCAGCCTTACATGTCCGCAAACTGCGAAAAACATTAAGATTCTGGAGCTCTTTACCCTCCAAGCTGAGAAGGACATCAGCAGCAAATTACAAGGACGGTAAAATAGATGTTATTGTGGCGTTATGCCTTTGTTATTGTTTATAAAGCACTTCTGACGCGTATGTTATATGCAGGGTTCCCATTGTCATTGAAAACATGGAAAAGTCATAAAATTTTCCAGGCCTGGAAAGGTCTTGGAATTAGTAAAAAAAAAAACATTGAAAGTTTTGGAGAAGTCTGGAGTCAAATTTTGTCTTGCATAGTGATATTCTTCCAATAATTCTCAATGAATACTGTCCATGTAATGTAACCTTGCAGCAAATTTATTTTCTGTAGCTGTCATCGTAATGCTGTGTATGTAATGATTTGTTTACCATTACATACTTTTCTAAAGTTTTGTCTGCATTCCATCTCTTCTTTCAATTATGCCAGCTACTATAATATTACGTTGAAATAGAGTTTGAATTTGATATGTTTAAAAAATGCTGGGCAAGTGGAGCAAGAAAAAAATAATAATTTGGAGTCCTTGAAAAAGCATCGAACAGTTTTGAAATGTTGTCCATGATAATGTGTGAGAACCTTGTATTTGTCCCACTAGAGGCTAATACTGTTTTGTCAAACATCTGGCCTGTCACGCCTTTTTTTGCTTCTGCGATGCCAGCATGCTGTCTAAAATCACACACTGGAGTATCATGATGCTGCCATTGTTTGGTTCTATGTAAAAATGCAATGGCCGCATAAAAAAGGCACTTTGTAGCTTTGTGTAGTCTGATCTCTGTGTAAAAACGGCTTTAGACACAAAAACATTGGAAAATAGGGTCCAGGATGAAAATACCAAGGTTTACGTTTAAGGTGAACTGCATTTTTTCCCCTTTAGACAGCAGTAAATTGCCTAAATCCTACAAGACGCTGCAGACCTGGAAGCTTTTACTAGTCACCTTGATTTCAGGCCAAAAGGTAAAGCGCAAACAATATACCCAGACAGAAATATAACCAAAAGCACTCAATGGTATGCACGAGCTGACAGCGGGTTTGCAGCTGTGACGGTTTTCTGTGCATTGCTGTGACATTTAAACTACTTGTGAAAGGTCAAAATCTACTAGTTTGATGTTGGCATAGCAATTGGTCTTTCCTGTCTTGGAACTGGATGTTTCTGCAGGAATCTTTTAATCACTGACAGGATAAATAAAGGGGAGGTTCAAAACGCCAATGCACTTAAATTTGCTTCTACTTACAAGATGAAATAGTACTTATTTGCTTTTGCATTCAGTTTCTGTGACAAGAAAAAAAAGTACTGTGCAGCAACCTGAGCACTTGAGATAAAAGGTTAGATTTTACACATGAAGCAGCTTCTTAGTGACATTCAAGACCAAAGGTTTATCGTTTTCCAAGAATCCGACTGACTTTGAAGCCCATTAAAAAAAAAAAGATGGAGAACCTTTCTTTCCCAATCAGAAGTTAGTAAAAAAAACGTGACTCTGCGCTATATTCTGCCTGTGTGCTCAACTGTAACTCATGTTAATTATTGCAAGACAAGAGCACATGCCCCTGGGTCTGTGATGTTCCGAGGAGACCATGCGTAGAGAGAGAGAGGGGGACAAAAAAGAGCGGAGATGTGAGAGCGATGGGAAATTAATGTGCGTTCAATTCAAACACAAGCTAACGAAATCTGACAGTTAAAATCTAACAAGGGCATATTTGTTTGGATAGCCTGGTGAATTATGCAAACTCCCATTTTCTGTCCCGTCCTCCAGTCAATCGGAAAATTCCACGCTATCTGTCTGAGCGCTGGAAACTGTCCTTTCCTAAACTGTCGTTGATGTGAATTTCCTGTAGTGCTCGATGACGTGAAAACACCAGGAGCCCTGTGGGAAACGATCTGGAGGGGCCCAAACATTGTTTTCATGAAATTGTAAATAGCAAAAAATAGTGAAATGTTTAATTTATACAGTAAATTATTGTTATTTTGTATGTGAATGGGATATAATCTATCTTTTGTATAAGTGAAGTATCTTTGTAGTTTTATTTAATGTGTCCTGGTTGCAAAATAAACACTGTATGCATGTTTCTTACGCTTGTGTTGGGCTTGTTCTTTTGTTTTGCTCCATCCTCTTAATAATAAAACACCATTAATTCCGTAATCGCACACAATATTACGTACCCAAGTGGGAGAAGCATATGGGCCACAAAACCGGATCAAGCTAATCCCATTCACTTTTCCATTTGAAACCAGTCCATTTGGAAAAAAAAAAAAAAACAGGCTGCAGCGTGCATGGTGGGACATCTGCACTCCTGTCTCTCTCCCTCTCCTTTTTTTTTTCTTTGGAGCTAAATACTTATCAGATATGCGAAATGACTCCCAGACTGTTTGGAGATGCACACACACGGAGGGAGGATTTGGAGTGCCATGTGTAACCCATTGGTTCCCCTCCGGGATGAGGTCAAGCATGCAACCTGCACATTTTAGAGGGTAACAGCAGGAGTTCAGCTTTACAACTGGAACACCGAGGAAAAAAAGCAAACATGGGAGGACGTGTAATAAGCTGGAACACTCGGGGGATGTTTGCAGCAATGATTTCTTAATTCATGAAAGGTGTTTCTTTCATCGACTCTGAAACTGTTTGAGGGCCGGTTTTGTTTCTGAGAAACTGGGCAGCAGCGTGTGCTCGCCGTTTATTGGCAAGACGACTGCAACTCCACGGAGAAGCCAAATGATGTTTGCAAGTGCTTCCGAGCAGGCTCCTATAGAGGTGCATGTGAGATAACAAGGGCTCACAAAAATATCAGGGTGAAACTGTCTTGGAAAAAGGCCAAATTAAAAAAAAAAAAATCAAAAAACCCCAAATCAAGTTTTCTATGAAGCTCAGATGCTTGTTTCTAGAATTTGAGGACGTAGTCTGGAGGGGCGTCCGGGGGGATATTCTCGCTGATTTTTTAAATTTTTTATGACCAAGCTCTGTTTTAATGTTTTTTTAATGCACTTTGGCACCTCATACACCCCTTAAAACTGTTCTTTTTTATTTTTCAGATTAATTATGAATTGAGATCAGAAAAATATAATTAGCAAATCTCCAATGCACAAACTTTTTGTGACGGGATGTCTTTTAGCCAATCACAGTGTTTCTCATCATCTAAAGTGGACTGCAGTAGAACTACGCCCCCTTTTTAACAAGCATGGCCGACCATCAAGAAAGGATGAAGTTTAAGGCAAGTTCAGTCTATATACATATTATTAATGTGCATAGTTCGTGTTTAACTGTTTTTAAAGTTAACACAAGATGTTAGATGACTTACACACGTCAAAATATCATCTGAAAGATCCATAGTTCACTCAGAATTTTTCAATTCGGAAATTGTGCTCTGAATTGATTTTTTAATGATACAATCATCGTACAATGCATCCTATAGATTTTCTTCATAGAATATTACTCTCAGGAGTTTCTCAACACAGTATTTATGTAATTTGTTTTAAAGCATCACTTTAGTCTTTGATTTGAGTTAATGCATTCATGACCAATAATTCAAATTTTGGTATTAGGTGATTTCTGCATTCAAAATGTGTTTTTTTTGCCAATGATTTATGAGTGCATGTAGAGAAGATATCTACTAATGGAGTATTTGTGTGTGTGTGTGTGTGTGTGTGTGTGTGTGTGTGCGCGCGCGCTTGCTCCCCAGCCTCTCCTGTCTCTCCTCAGCTGAATTTAAAGTGGGATACAGTCATGTTTTCTGCACATATAACTAACTCTGTTGTGTCAAGCTAAATTAATTATTAAAAATAAAATGGTAAATAAATTACCAAGTCCACCAAAAGAGCAAAACAAACAAAGGTCAGCAGGGGGCCCTTCAGGGGTTACCTGACGGACAACGGTTTGGGAACTCGACAATGCCACAGAATAGGAGCATGCACAACCAGCTGAATGACATTAAAAAAAGCATTTAAAAATATATTTTCTGCCTTACAGAATGCACTGGTGAGTGTTTTAAATTACTGAAACGGATTATGAAAGTAGGATGGGCTTTTATGGGATCCTTAATTTGGCCCCTTTAGGTAGTGTGGGTCCCGGTCTCTGCAGGAAACTAGAAACAGCAAACTGTAATGCTCCTCTTGCTCCCTCCACTGGTGATGTTTGAGCACGTCCTCAAAAATACCCCAATCATGTCTCTTAGCACCAATGGTATGTGTGTTTTATTTGCTATGGCAATAAAGTAATCTTTCTAAGCCTCAGAAAGACATAAATGTTGCTAAAAATGTTGAATGAAGGCTTTAATTCAAAATAAAATTAAGATTTTGTTAAGACCTTCTGCAAAAGTTCTGTGCAATCACACAATGAGTTATTAAGTCTTTGTGGCCTTCCAGGCACCCTCCCATTGACCTCAAAATGTTTTTTTTCCCTCAATAGCAATTGTAAAGCTGTAACATTAATCCTTTGCTAAACTCTGAGCTTTATCACCTCTCCTCTGGGTCCCTGTGAAAAAGACTTGGCCTTCAGACCCCCCCTTCGGTCAACCTTCCCAAAGCCAAGGAAAAGAGAGCGATGTAAGGCGATTCCTCTGTACCCGAGTCGACCAGTAATTAAGACAACAATGGGACAATACTCGACCGTGTCTGGTTACTGTCAGAATGAGAAAGTGAGAAGAATGGAGGACAATACCTGCCACTTTCTGCACTCAGGGTACTGAAGTCAGGTAGACGAGGAGGGAGCAGCAGAAAAGGGGGCAGGTCTATCTTGGTGGATCTGAGTGTGAGAGAGGTTTACTGGCTGTGCAGGAACTTGTCTGTTTTGATCCGCCTCGCTCTGTAATATCGTCTATGACCCCGCTGCAATTAAGGCGCTCTCATGCCCTTCAGTGGTTTAGAGTACATGCATTGGCCTGTTTAATGCTCGAGATTTCCTTTTCATGATTGTAGCTTTATGCTGCTGAAAGCTGTTTATGTGTGCCGCCTTTTCACCTCTGCTCTCAGGACAGCTGATTTTATCTGGAGAAAAACAAACTATTACTGTATAAACATTTATTGTGCAAAAATGTTTACTTCTTAAATGTGAGGATTTGGATTTTTTCTGTGTTTTGTGTCACTGTAAAACAGATAAACCATAACTCAGATTGTACATCTGGTTTATTTTACAGTTGGAGATTCGATCGTTTGCTCCTCTTGTCGATGTGCCAAAATGTCCTTGAAGAAATCACTAAAACCTAAGTTGCCCCTTAAATGTTTGTAATTTTTAAAGAAAAAGATTGCAAATGAATGTAATTAAACCTGGAGCGACACCACTTTTCTTGTAGTGCTTTCAGTTGCCTTTCAAAAGTATTTAAAACCTTTGAACCCTGAGCAAATTGATGCAATTTCTTCCACAAAAATGTGCAATTAGCAACTTGATTAGAAATGTTCCACAGATTGCAAGAAATTAGTAGATTTCTTAAAAAAAAAGTTTTTTAAAAAGCTAGGGGAACATGTCTAGCGAAAAATTCATTGCATATTAATTATACTTACATATTTGAATATATATTTTTTATAATTATTTAAAGTTTTAATCACTTTTTCCGGATCATTTCTTTTTTGTTTTTAATTTAATCTCAGGTAATTTTCTTGTACTCTTTACTAATTCCTTGCTACATTTTGGGTTATGTCTTCATTCATTGCTCATTGCCTTCTTCCAATGTTTTTGAAAGAAATCAAGAAAATTGGCTCAGATTTCAAAGGGTTAATAACAATAAAAAGACAATAAATTAACGCATAGTAAAAACAATCAAAGTTTTAGCTCTATAATTTCATGAATAATTCAGTTAAAATAGGATAAAACATAATTGTACAATTAATTTTATGATAAAGGGGATGTGTGAATTATGTGATTTCATTCCACAGAAAATGTACAAATCCAAACGACTCTCCATTACTCTTAAATCCTGCAGAGACTCCTACCTTCATGAAGGTTGTAATAATATTCAATGTGCCCTCTCTGATTTAAATTGAGGTGAACAAAAACACCTCTCAGTATAATGCAAAAGCATTCAACAGAATCTCTAACTGTGACCTTCAAAATCACCATAAACTTCATTTTACATCCTTCTAAATCAGTAAGAACAAAAACTGATTAACCTTCAGGAAGGCAGGACTTACTAACGCACTGCTGTGTCAGACTGCATTAGCTCAGGTAAGTTGCGCTTTACAAGCTGCCAACAGCAGTGCAGGTATGACCTCTGTGACAAATGAGCCTTGAATGGAGCATAAACCGAGCACATGAAAGTCCTGTGCAAATAAATATAACAAAAATAATAGCAATGAGTAACCCAGTGGTGGAAGAAATATTCAGTATAAAATCGTAACTTAGAACAGTTAAAAAATAATAATAAAAAAAATCATAATAGAATTTGTATAATAATGATAATAATAATAATATTAATAATAGTAAAAATAATAATAATCATTAGAATGCTAATAATAATAATACTTATTATTATTATTGTTGTTGTTATTATTGTTATTATTATACAAATTACAAATTTACATTTTTTTTCTTTTTACCATCCAGATTTCATGACTGTTAATTTAATACTTTCCATTATCTATTTACTAAAAATCTTTAAATAAAGATTACTTGTTAAAAGTTTTAAGATACAAAGTAGGATAACCACTCTGTCTGGTAAAGTTCAAACTCATTTATCACTTCAAACACCTGTCTTCACTTTTTTCAACTCTTTATTGAATTTTTAAGTATACAATTTAGGTACAATACATGGTATGGTCATATGAAGAGTGACCGTTTAGCAAATACATGTGAAACAACAGGGTAGGAAAACATGAAATATAAAATGAAATAAGCATACTCATAGACAAATATAAATATTTAGGACTGTAAATAACAAATAACCAAAATAAAAAAAGAATCCAGGATAAATACAATTACAATAAATAAAATTAAAACAGAACAAAAACAATGTAAAAACAAGAACGTACGAGGGAGATATAAAATTATAATTGTCCAATTATCCAATTATTATTAAGTGTCTTCACCTACTTTGGTGAATTTCATCTTAGATACTTTTATTTTTATTTATTTAATTCTTTGTGCTTCAAGTTTTTTTGGGCACCGACAGAAGAAGGCTGAGATCTAACATTTTTATTGCAAACATCTGCTCTTCTGTAACTGATGTGCATATGACCAAAAAAATTAAACTGATCTGAAATTTGGCACTCCCTGCAGGACTCCTGCAGAGGGCACCCTGCGCTCTGACGTTACCGTCGCCTGTGAATGACATCAGGCTGTCGCGCTGTTGCGTAGTCAGGCAACATGGCTGCGTCCGTGAGGCTGCTGGTGCGGAGGGTGATCCGCTTTTCTCGTAGAAATGTCACCGTTACCGCCGCCGGTGGTTCAGCTCGGTCAGGTTGCTGCTGGGGACCGTCGACCTGTCGCTGTTTCAGCGATGCAGCCGCAGACAGAAGCACACATTTCGGCTTTGAAACGGTGCCGGAGGCGGAGAAGGCGAAGAGGGGTGAGCGTCTTGAACTTCATATGAAAATCTCGCTATTTAGAAAATTAACTGGCTCTCTGGAAATGTAAACACACTAAAAGAAAGATTTAAGATGTTTTTGGGATTGCGAGAATTCGCTGAATAATTCGGCATATAATTGAAGCATAAATGATATTTCAGTTCAATAAAAACTGTTTGAAGATGGTTAATTTCGCTTTGCAACATTCGTAAAGTTACATGGAAATTGTAACATAATTAGTGATGTTTTGTGTTTTTTATACAAGCCGAATTTAAAAGCAGCAGGCGTTAATTAATCTAACTTTTTTATTCAAACTGTAGCTCCAGTTACAATTAATGTGCTCGTAAACTGAAGCAGTGAGCCAGCATGCCCAAAACCACGACCTCTCCTGCACGAAATACAGCTATCATTCACGTTATTAAATATACCTTTGCTTTTTCCTACAATGATACGTCAAAAAATGTCTGCCATGAAAAAAGGTCTATTGTCTATTGTGTGTGTGTGTGTGTGTGTGTGTGTGTGTGTTGATAAAATGTAATGAGTGATTTTATTTTTATACCATAAATAACCACATTTCACAGTTTCTGGCTACTATAATTTGTGAGATTTTATAAAATATTTAAAGGAAAAATGTCTTTCAAAACCACTTGAGGATTTTTGGATTTAGAAGGTATTTTTAAAAATACAAAATAAAACCATATAAAGTATTAGTTTGTTTTTGTTTTGTTTTTTCTTTTCTTCCTTTCTTTCTTTTTGTTTGATTGTTTCTCAACAACATACTATTGCTGTTGTGGTTGCTTGCATGAATAATTTTGCAACATAGACTTCTTATTTATTTTTTTTTCAATTTTATCTCTCTTGGATTTTGTTGTCTAAAACAAAAAAAAAAACAAAAAAGAAAATGTCAGTATGCTGTGCTGTATGATGTGTACCAATTTGATTCCAATAAAAACATATTATAACAAACAGTCCCTAATGATAGAAAAATAAAATAATTTTCTTGACTAATATGGGCACATAATTAAAACCATATGTCTTAAAAACATGCACAAATATACATTTTATTCTGTTTGATCATCTAGATTTTATGACTGGTAATTCTCCTAAAAATCCTAAAAATAAACTCTTTAAAATAGATTACTTGTTAAAGGTTTAAGAAAAAAAAAAAAAACAAGCCACAATTGATGCTTGGCCCCAATTGCAGAGTACAGTGTGATGCAGTAAACTAAACACACCACACTGTATGCATTAACATCAAGTTCAAGTGTATTTGTCACAGCAAATGTAATAAAATATCATGAAATAATAAAATGAAATGGACAAAAAGAAATAAATAAACTAATATTTTCCCTATGCCATACTGAGTGAGCACATAGCACATCTAAAGTACACTGCTGCAGAAAAAAAAATGCAGTAGGATATCTGAGTATGTTCAAATAAAGTGCATATAGGAGAGTAAAGACATAAAATACATCCTGAACAGCGTTCTCTTTGTTTTTTGCAGTCTATAAGGTGTTTGAGAATGTGGCCCAGAAGTATGATACTATGAACGACGCCATGAGTCTGGGAATCCATCGACTGTGGAAGGACATGCTGCTGCACGTCATGCACCCGCAGCCCGGAGCGCAACTCCTGGACGTGGCGGGCGGAACAGGTAAAGCAGTTTATGTGCAGCTCTGCAAAACATCAAACTTAAACCTCCGACTGATGTCGCACACTTCTGTTTTGCTCATGATGATCCTCCCCTGCAGGTGACATTTCCTTCCGTTTCCTGGAGTATATTCGCTCTCAGCAGGAGCGGCAGATGCGGCGGGCGGCGCGCTCCATGCAGACGCCGTCGTGGCAGGACATTTCCAACAACTACTCCACAGAGGACGAGGACGGGCCCAAGGAATCCAGAGCTGTGGTCTGTGACATCAACAAGGAGATGCTGAAAGTGGGCAAGCAGAAAGCGGACAGCATGGGCGTCAGTGCTGGTAGGTTCTTACTGCCAGGCGCCTGATCCCTGTGTTTCCCTCAACAACGTAACGTGTTTAACATCTTTCCTCCTGGTATGACCTCTCATCGTTGTTTGTAATACCGCTGATGATGGTGGTGTCGTCCGCATACTAAACAATAAAGTCCTCTTGATGTCTCGGAGTGCAGTCATGGGTGTGCTTGGTGAATACGCGGGGGCTGAGCACACAGCCCTGGGGGGCTCCGGTGCTGAGCACTAATGTAGAGGAGGTGTGACTCTCTGGGGTCTGCATGTGAGGAAGTCCAGTATCCAGTTGCAGAGCGTTGAACTGAAGCTCAGAGTGTTAAGTTTTCCAGTCAGCTTCATGGGAGAGATTGTGTTGAATGCTGAGCTGAAGTCAACAAACAGCATCCAGATGTAGCTGCTCTTATTCTCCAGGTGAGTGAAGACCGAGTGAAGAGCAGTAGATATGGCGTCTGTGCATCAGTTGGCTGAAAGTAGTAGACTGACTGGAAGTAGTGAAATGAATATACAATCAATTGATAATTAAGTTTGGGGAAAATGGTGTAGTGGTTAACGAGGTTGACTTTAGTTCAGAGGGTCTCAGGTTCAAGGCTCTTTTGATGCGATCTGTGTCTCTTTAGATCAAAAGATCAAAACTTCTGTTCATTAGCACTCACACGTTAAGACGACCACGCAACAGGATACTTACTGTTTTTATCAATCACTTGGACATTTTGCCTGAAAAGTTAGCATTGGAAATTAATGTTTGGGAAATTTACTATGAAGACAAATTGCTAAAACTTATAAAGATAACAAGTATTTATCCACCTCCACCGCACTCATCCCACAGTGTCACACAGACCATCTGAGGGAGGGTGAGAGCCTCGTCACTGACGGGTAACGTCATCAGTCATTTCTGATCATCTCAAGAATTGCAATACTAACCTACAGGTATATGTTATATATTTATTGAACATACATTGAAGGAGGACAAGTGATATTTGGACAGGAGCGCTGACTTTTAACTGTTTGGCCCTGGTTCAAATCTCCCTCGTGACGTGCACGTTACCTTTACCTCTACAATGAAAATGATAACAGTGCGTCTACTTTACTGTATTACAGTGTTGAGGCCTTTTTTAAGGCAGGCTAAAAAAATGAATAAAAACACAGAAGAAGACCATGGAATAATTATAAAACATATTCATTTCCGATTAGAGTGACAGCTGACTGAACACATCAGGCACCAGGGTTAAACAAACCTGCCTGTTAGTCTGGTTGGTAGCAAGCTACCTGCACAGAATAAATCTCCATGGTAACTTATATGCCTCTGCTTTGATGCAGCCGAGTCACGGCTAAATTCAACCTGGATACCTGGAGAAAATCCTTGCTCAGAGAGTTCATATTCACTTGTACGGTTGAGGATTTTAATCATTTTAAAAACAGTCAGATAACTTCAGAATCAGCGGTTTGAGGTTACTGTGCAGTGTATTCTGTGGTTAGCATTTCTATAAAATGTGATCAAAGGAGGTTCCATGAAATACGTGCATGTTAATATATTGAGTGAAATAAACGGTGTTTGCTGAAATAATAGTAAAGCTGTGGAGCTGTCTCTGAAAACTCTACAGCTGCGACTGCATGTCAACAGTCTCACATACTTTTATGCATGAAATGTAAATAATATATTTGCAGACATTCAGTTATAAATATTCAACTCACCAGTTTAACCACCTCAACCACCAGAACAGAGTGCGTCATAATAAAACACAGAAATTTAAGTACAAAACTGATGCAAGTTAAAAAATAACTGCAGCCAGGGGTGTATCTATTATTATTTTCTAAATTTTATTTTGATGTGCTTTATTAATCCTGAGGGTAAATTCAACTTTTCACTTTGTTGTCAGTTACACGCAGGCTCGAAATACACACACATGCACAAACAAAAGCTATACATAAATATATAACTATATATATAAATTTATAAATAAATACATGCATAAATGTACATGAATATAAACATTTATTTATAGTATATTTAAATACATAGCTATACATAAATGGAGAGATGTCAGAATAAGGGGAGGCTGCCCATGGACAGGCGCCCCAAGAAGCTGGAATTTCAGTGCTTTGCTCAAGGGCATTTCGGCATTGCCCAGGTGTTGAACTGGCACCTCTCCAACCACCAATCCATGAGTCATACTTGGTCAAAACAGGGACTTGAACTAGCAACCTCCTGGTTCCCAGGTTAAGTCCCTACAGACTGAGCTACTGCAGCCCTGAATCACTGTTCGCAATCAAAAGACAGCACGTTGAATCTGAGCTGAAAGCAAAGCTGAAATAAAGACAGTAGACAGATTTTGACCCGAGTGTGTTTGTGTGTTGATGTGCGTCAGGTCTGTCCTGGGTGGTCGGGGACGCAGAGGAGCTGCCCTTTGATGATGACCAGTTTGACATTTATACCATCGCCTTTGGCATTCGAAATGTCACTCATATAGATCAGGTAACTGACTCCGTCATTACTGCAGCTTTCCTCTAATGCACAGATGATCCTGTAAAGACACGCACTGATTCACATGCTTTAAATTATTCTGCTTTTAAAGTCCTTTTAAGTTACATTTTAGAGACAGTTCACCAAGATTTTTTTTATTTAGTTTTTAAATAACTCAACAGCATGTCTTTTTCAAAAAATCATGATTTACTCAAGATAATCCACAGACCTTGTTGTGAGCAGGTTCATGTAGGAACTATTTTCTTACGACCGAACGACAATTGTAGTATCACCGCGCAGAAGGAAGTGTGCGTCTACTCCTGGTGTCCCCTCAGCTGCGCTGAAATGTTAACTTGCTCAGAAGTGAGCAACAAACTGAGTGCTATATAGTTCTGTTGTATTGAAGAGAGGGCAGAAATCTCCAACACTCACACCATAAACAATGTAGACTGATAAACAGTACTATAGTCTACTTGCCAGCAAAGTACCCTAAAGTTTTATATTATAAATGCATAGTATGGGTCCCCAACATTAGGAAACTGCCAGATCTTGCATATGTTGGGCATTTTGCATAATGTACCTAGTTTGTATAAATGTGCATAATCACCTATACTGACAGTATTTCAGCCACCGCTCGGTGTATTATCTGGTAAATATTATCTGGTTGGTTTTGGAGTTTCTTTGAGGATGATGAACCATTCCTGATCAGTTGTTATAACATGTGTAACTAGTAAACATATAATTCTATGTTCTGATATTTTGGGATATAATTTTGTTTAAAAAAACAAAAAACAACCCCTTTTTAGGACTTGTGTGTCCCACCTGTTAAACTTGACTTAATTATACTTCCTTGGCGACGCTACCTGCCTTTCTTACCAACATTTAACGCCTGTGTATAAACTCAGTGTGATGGTAACTGAATTCAAATGTTAACCCATTGTTCTATTCATGTGCTAATAAATTGGGTACATTATGTGACTTGTCCAACATATGCAAATTAGCATTCAGGCAATTTCCAAATGTTGGGGACCCATACAAAGCATTTATAACGTAAAACTTACTTAACATTTCCGGGTTCACAATGGGGCTCTATAGGCTGGCAAATGGACTACTACAGGTAAGAGGAAAAATATGTATTTTGATTTTTGGGTGAACTGTCCCTTAAAGATTAAACTTCTATCTCTCACATACATTAAAGAGACTCATAATAAAAGTTGTTTTTGTAAATTGCTGATTGTATTCAGATCTGCATTAGGTATTCATTTGTTCATGCATTTATCTAAAATCCAAAGGTACTCAATTTACAATGATACAAAGCAGCAAATCCTCACATTTATGAAGCTATAACCTATACATATTTTGCTTGATAAATGACTGAAATGATGAATTGATGATTCAAATTCAAAACTGAATTTATTTCATGTATTTATTGTCATGTTTTTTAGGCTCTGCAGGAGGCTCTGCGGGTCCTGAAGCCTGGTGGAAGATTCATGTGCTTAGAGTTCAGCAAAGTGACAAATCCTGTTTTGGCAAGGTGAGTGTGAGTGTTCGCTCATGATGGATGACTTCCTGTGAATATGAATTTACCTTGTGAATCTCAGAAAGTTGCAGCAGATTTATCGCTGCCATCAAAAACCAGACAGCACATTTTTTACCACTGCAGCTCGTTTTTGTTTCGGGAGATGGTTGCGAAATGAATACAAAACATTCAAGTTTTTCATTTAAGTTTCTAGGGACAGTGCTTTGTATGTGTGTGTAATAATAAAAATTATAATTATAATAACTTTATTTATATAGCACCTTTAGAAACAGAGTTCATTTGACAAACAAAGAAAAGCAGATGGAAAAAAAGGTTTCATGCAATGGCAATATAACTATAGTTAAGAGAGATCCTGCTAAATGGAGACATTTTCCATAAATGCTCAGCTTTATTAAAAACAAATGATTATTTGTAGTTTAATTTATGTTATTATAGTGGCTTTTTGTCCTTCCATGATATGAAAATGGGAAAACTGAACAACTTTTTTGCTTTGTTTAGTTTGGACACACACTGCCCTCGTGTGGTTTTGTACCTGAAAGCACTTAAGATGTTAAAATAGGCTCTTTAAAGTCCTGTGCAGAATCGATCAGCGGCGATCGATGAGCAATGCACGTCGGTTATTTTTGTGTCCAAGCTCAATCCTGACTTGCTCTAATGCAGAAGTGGATGCAGATAATCTTGGGACAATGAGACAACCACAGATTTTTCTACGCTGATACGATGCTGATTTACGTGAGAATTCATGTAAATGCAGATTGAACCATGAATATTTCAAAAGGTTACAGTGTCATCAGTACAATAATTGGAGACTGTAAACAAACTGACACAGGGATCTGATTCGATTTGAGTAAATAGGAATCAAATCTAACAAGATCTAGTAGCTTCCTGTACAGTTTAAAGGCTGCTGGAAAAGTCAGAAATCTGTCCGACTCAGTCGCGGCTTTTTTGTCACCGTCTCCTGCTGCGGCCGTCTGCTCTCGTCCGCTGCCCAGGCGAGGCGCAGTTCGGCTCGAAAAGGTCAAATGACTAAAGAGCATGACGGGCCAATAGTCTGTTAGAGTGTGCCTCCAGCAAAGACCCCACCCTCTGTGAAGCACTGTGGAGAGGAGGGATCAATTAGAGCGAACACATGATGAGATGATCTGGTTAAAATAAAACCTGCAGACTGTTGTTGCTGCGTGGGTCGTGATTATCTTCTGCTGGTGAGACTTCCTAAGGCTGACAGTCTTTCTGGTGATTGTCTAATAATTCCACATATTTACAGATATAAAAGTGCTTCATCTATTTCCTTTAAAGTGCCAGTCAGTCATTTGACTTTGGTGATTTGACTTGAATGGCTGTGTCACTCTATGAAAATGAAAAAAGCATACTTGCACAAGAACACATTATCAACATAAGCTTGGTTATAAATTTACGGATAAAAAAATTTGGAAAAGTTAGTGAAATAGTAGCAGGTTTTAGCTCTGAGAAAGCACATTGGTCCCCTGATAAGTTGTATCCTGTTCCATTTTTCAGACTTTATGACGCATACAGTTTCCAGATGATCCCAGTGTTGGGAGAGGTAATTGCTGGAGACTGGAAGTCATACCAGTATCTGGTAGAAAGCATCCGCAAGTTCCCAGACCAGGTGAGGAAAAAAATATTCTGTAATTTTTGTGTCCAAAGGTCTATTCTTGCTTGTCTTATTTCTAATATGATTCACCTCAAGTTAGGGCTATATGAAATTACTTTTTATTACCATTTAAATTGTACAGATATTTTTAATGGAATACGCAGGAATCCCAAAGTTAAATTGGATACCTTTTATTGCCTTTTTAAAAACCCTTATCATACATTTTAAGACCTCATAGCCACTTCGAGTGTGTTTTTCTACTGTTTTTTTTTTCACCATTGTAAATATTAGCTCTGTTTTTCACCTTGGGAGGACGACACAATGAAATTGCACCAACACAATTTTTTTTTCACTACGCCATAGTTTTTCACATTTGTGAGGAGTCTTGTGGTAGAACCCCGCGTCATATGGTGTCAGAAGTGGCATGGCTAGTCGGAATAAGACAATCCGCCTTGCAAGGCAGCGCACCGGACTCCGTTCCCAGCGGTGAGAGCAGCTGAATGAGGCTGCGAAAGCCGGTGTGGATCCAGCAGGGGAGACGGTGGAAGATAAGGCCAGTCTTGGGCGGCCACCGTCACCACAGCATCAACAGGTGGGCTAGGTGGAGAACTGCTGGTGATGATGAGAGATGTTTTGGCAGCACAAAAATAGGAGGGAGGAGGGCGTGTTGGCAGAAATCTGGGATTTCAGGAACTCCCTTCCCTGAGCTGGCCAGATGCCTCAAACAGCCACGCAGCCACCTGTTTAAGCCCCACCTGTGCTGACCCTACCATATGCTGCTGCTACGCCAAGCACTGAGACCGCAAGCAGTCCCAGGCTTGACCTGCCAATGCCAGCACCACGGCGTGTGCGTCTGGCTGACAAGGCAGCAGCAGCAGACCTGAGTAGCCAAGGCCAGAGTATAGACATGATTCTGAGCCAAAGATATCACAGTACCAAATGGGTGAGGACATTGAAAACTTTGCATCATTCTATGCTATGCCGTGTTTCGGCACGCTATTTCGTGCTGTTTTGAGGTGTTTTCAGTCATTTTTGGAACATGTCATATTTTGACATTTTTGCCATACTATAGCCTTGCCTTTTCAGCCATTTTTTGGACATGCATAATTTGGGTGTTTTTGACTGTTTTTGCATCATTCTATGCTATGGTGTGTTTCGGCACGCTATTTAAGGCTGTTTTGAGGTGTTTTCAGTCATTTTTAGAACATGTCATATTTTGACATTTTTGCCATACTATAGCCTTACCTTTTTGGTCATTTTTTGGACATGCATAATTTTGGTGTTTTTGGCTGTTTTTACATCACTCTTTGCTATGGCGTGTTTCGGCACGCTATTACGTGCTGTTTTGAGGTGTTTTCAGTCATTTTTCGAACATGTCATATTTTGACATTTTTGCCATACTATAGCCTTGCCTTTTCAGCCATTTTTTGGACATGCATAATTTGGGTGTTTTTGACTGTTTTTGCATCATTCTATGCTATGGCGTGTTTCGGCACGCTATTTTGTACTGTTTAGAGGTGTTTTCAGTCATTTTTGGAAGATGTCATATTTTGACATTTTTGCCATACTATAGCCTTGCCTTTTGGGTCATTTTTTGGACATGCATAATTTGGGTGTTTTTGACTGTTTTTGCATCATTCTATGCTATGGCGTGTTTCGGCACGCTATTTTATGCTGTTTTGAGGTGTTTTCAGTCATTTTTGGAACGTGTCATATTTTGACATTTTTGCCATACTATAGCCTTGCCTTTTGGATCATTTTTTGGACATGCATAATTTTGGTGTTTTTGGCTGTTTTTGTCTCACTCTATGCTATGGCGTGTTTCGGCACGCTATTTTATGCTGTTTTGAGGTGTTTTCAGTCATTTTTGGAACATGTCATATTTTGACATTTTTGCCATACTATAGCCTTGCCTTTTCAGCCATTTTTTGGACATGCATAATTTTGGTGTTTTTGGCTGTTTTTGCATCATTCTATGCTATGGCGTGTTTCGGCACGCTATTTTATGCTGTTTTGAGGTGTTTTCAGTCATTTTAGGAAGGCGTCATATTTTGACATTTTTGCCATACTATAGCCTTGCCTTTTGGGTCATTTTTTGGACATGCATAATTTGGGTGTTTTTGACTGTTTTTGCATCATTCTATGCTATGGCGTGTTTCGGCACGCTATTTTATGCTGTTTTGAGGTGTTTTCAGTCATTTTTGGAACATGTCATATTTTGACATTTTTGCCATACTATAGCCTTGCCTTTTGGGTCATTTTTTGGACATGCATAATTTTGGTGTTTTTGACTGTTTTTGCATCATTCTATGCTATGGCGTGTTTCGGCACGCTATTTTATGCTGTTTTGAGGTGTTTTCAGTCATTTTTGGAACATGTCATATTTTGACATTTTTGCCATACTATAGCCTTGCCTTTTGGATAATTTTTTGGACATGCATAATTTGGGTGTTTTTGACTGTTTTTGCATCATTCTATGCTATGGCGTGTTTCGGCACGCTATTTTATGCTGTTTTGAGGTGTTTTCAGTCATTTTTGGAACGTGTCATATTTTGACATTTTTGCCATACTATAGCCTTGCCTTTTGGATCATTTTTTGGACATGCATAATTTTGGTGTTTTTGGCTGTTTTTGTCTCACTCTATGCTATGGCGTGTTTCGGCACGCTATTGCGTGCTGTTTTGAGGTGTTTTCAGTCATTTTTGGAACATGTCATATTTTGACATTTTTGCCATACTATAGCCTTGCCTTTTGGGTCATTTTTTGGACATGCATAATTTGGGTGTTTTTGGCTGTTTTTGCATCACTCTTTGCTATGGCGTGTTTCGGCACGCTATTGCGTGCTGTTTTGAGGTGTTTTCAGTCATTTTTGGAACATGTCATATTTTGACATTTTTGCCATACTATAGCCTTGCCTTTTGGGTCATTTTTTGGACATGCATAATTTTGTTGTTTTTGGCTGTTTTTGCACCATTCTATGCTATGGCGTGTTTCGGCACGATATTACATGTTGTTTTGAGGTGTTTTCAGTCATTTTTGGAAGATTTCATATTTTGACATTTTTGCCGTACTATAGCCTTGCCTTTTGGGTCATTTTTTGGACATGCATAATTTTGGTGTTTTTGGCTGTTTTTGCATCATTCTATGCTATGGCGTGTTTTGGCACTCTATTTTATGCTGTTTTGAGGTGTTTTCAGTCATTTTTGGAAGATGTCATATTTTGACATTTTTGCCATACTATAGCCTTGCCTTTTGGGTCATTTTTTGGACATGCATAATTTGGGTGTTTTTGACTGTTTTTGCATCATTCTATGCTATGGCGTGTTTCGGCACGCTATTTTATGCTGTTTTGAGGTGTTTTCAGTCATTTTTGGAACATGTCATATTTTGACATTTTTGCCATACTATAGCCTTGCCTTTTGGGTCATTTTTTGGACATGCATAATTTGGGTGTTTTTGGCTGTTTTTGCATCATTCTATGCTATGGCGTGTTTCGGCACGCTATTTTATGCTGTTTTGAGGTGTTTTCAGTCATTTTTGGAACATGTCATATTTTGACATTTTTGCCATACTATAGCCTTGCCTTTTGGGTCATTTTTTGGACATGCATAATTTTGGTGTTTTTGACTGTTTTTGCATCATTCTATGCTATGGGCGTGTTACGGCACGCTATTACGTGTTGTTTTGAGGTGTTTTCAGTCATTTTTGGAAGATGTCATATTTTGACATTTTTGCCATACTATAGCCTTGCCTTTTCAGTCATTTTTTGGACATGCATAATGTTGGTGTTTTTGGCTGTTTTTGCATCATTCTATGCTATGGCGTGTTTCGGCACGCTATTTTATGCTGTTGTGAGGTGTTTTCAGTCATTTTTGGAACGTGTCATATTTTGACATTTTTGCCATACTATAGCCTTGCCTTTTCGGTCATTTTTTGGACATGCATAATTTTGTTGTTTTTGGCTGTTTTTGCATCATTCTATGCTATGGCGTGTTTCGGCACGCTATTTTATGCTGTTTTGAGGTGTTTTCAGTTGTTTTTCAGACATACCATATTTTGACATTTTTGCCATACTATAGCCTTGCCTTTTGGGTCATTTTTTGGACATGCATAATTTTGTTGTTTTTGGCTGTTTTTGCACCATTCTATGCTATGGCGTGTTTCGGCACGCTATTGCGTGCTGTTTTGAGGTGTTTTCAGTCATTTTTGGAACATGTCATATTTTGACATTTTTGCCATACTATAGCCTTGCCTTTTGGGTCATTTTTTGGACATGCATAATTTGGGTGTTTTTGGCTGTTTTTGCATCATTCTATGCTATGGGCGTGTTTCGGCACGCTATTTTATGCTGTTTTGAGGTGTTTTCAGTCATTTTTGGAACGTGTCATATTTTGACATTTTTGCCATACTATAGCCTTGCCTTTTGGGTCATTTTTTGGACATGCATAATTTGGGTGTTTTTGACTGTTTTTGCATCATTCTATGCTATGGCGTGTTTCGGCACGCTATTTTATGCTGTTTTGAGGTGTTTTCAGTCATTTTTGGAACATGTCATATTTTGACATTTTTGCCATACTATAGCCTTGCCTTTTGGGTCATTTTTTGGACATGCATAATTTTGGTGTTTTTGGCTGTTTTTGCACCATTCTATGCTATGGCGTGTTTCGGCACGCTATTGCGTGCTGTTTTGAGGTGTTTTCAGTCATTTTTGGAACATGTCATATTTTGACATTTTTGCCATACTATAGCCTTGCCTTTTGGGTCATTTTTTGGACATGCATAATTTGGGTGTTTTTGGCTGTTTTTGCATCATTCTATGCTATGGCGTGTTTCGGCACGCTATTTTATGCTGTTTTGAGGTGTTTTCAGTCATTTTTGGAACGTGTCATATTTTGACATTTTTGCCATACTATAGCCTTGCCTTTTGGGTCATTTTTTGGACATGCATAATTTGGGTGTTTTTGGCTGTTTTTGCACCATTCTATGCTATGGCGTGTTTCGGCACGCTATTGCGTGCTGTTTTGAGGTGTTTTCAGTCATTTTTGGAAGATGTCATATTTTGACATTTTTGCCATACTATAGCCTTGCCTTTTGGGTCATTTTTTGGACATGCATAATTTTGTTGTTTTTGGCTGTTTTTGCACCATTCTATGCTATGGGCGTGTTTCGGCACGCTATTACGTGTTGTTTTGAGGTGTTTTCAGTCATTTTTGGAACATGTCATATTTTGACATTTTTGCCATACTATAGCCTTGCCTTTTGGGTCATTTTTTGGACATGCATAATTTGGGTGTTTTTGACTGTTTTTGCATCATTCTATGCTATGGCGTGTTTCGGCACGCTATTTTATGCTGTTTTGAGGTGTTTTCAGTCATTTTTGGAACATGTCATATTTTGACATTTTTGCCATACTATAGCCTTGCCTTTTGGGTCATTTTTTGGACATGCATAATTTTGGTGTTTTTGGCTGTTTTTGCACCATTCTATGCTATGGCGTGTTTCGGCACGCTATTTTATGCTGTTTTGAGGTGTTTTCAGTCATTTTTGGAACATGTCATATTTTGACATTTTTGCCATACTATAGCCTTGCCTTTTGGGTCATTTTTTGGACATGCATAATTTTGGTGTTTTTGACTGTGTTTACATCATTCTATGCTATGTCGTGTTTCGGCACGCTATTTTATGCTGTTTTGAGGTGTTTTCAGTCATTTTTGGAACATGTCATATTTTGACATTTTTGCCATACTATAGCCTTGCCTTTTGGGTCATTTTTTGGACATGCATAATTTTGGTGTTTTTGACTGTTTTTGCATCATTCTATGCTATGGGCGTGTTTCGGCACGCTATTACGTGTTGTTTTGAGGTGTTTTCAGTCATTTTTGGAAGATGTCATATTTTGACATTTTTGCCATACTATAGCCTTGCCTTTTGGGTCATTTTTTGGACATGCATAATTTGGGTGTTTTTGGCTGTTTTTGCATCATTCTATGCTATGGCGTGTTTCGGCACGCTATTTTATGCTGTTTTGAGGTGTTTTCAGTCATTTTTGGAACATGTCATATTTTGACATTTTTGCCATACTATAGCCTTGCCTTTTGGATCATTTTTTGGACATGCATAATTTTGGTGTTTTTGGCTGTTTTTGTCTCACTCTATGCTATGGCGTGTTTCGGCACGCTATTTTATGCTGTTTTGAGGTGTTTTCAGTCATTTTTGGAACATGTCATATTTTGACATTTTTGCCATACTATAGCCTTGCCTTTTCAGCCATTTTTTGGACATGCATAATTTTGGTGTTTTTGGCTGTTTTTGCATCATTCTATGCTATGGCGTGTTTCGGCACGCTATTTTATGCTGTTTTGAGGTGTTTTCATTCATTTTAGGAAGGCGTCATATTTTGACATTTTTGCCATACTATAGCCTTGCCTTTTGGGTCATTTTTTGGACATGCATAATTTGGGTGTTTTTGACTGTTTTTGCATCATTCTATGCTATGGCGTGTTTCGGCACGCTATTTTATGCTGTTTTGAGGTGTTTTCAGTCATTTTGGAACGTGTCATATTTTGACATTTTGCCATACTATAGCCTTGCCTTTTGGATAATTTTTTGTACATGCATAATTTGGGTGTTTTTGACTGTTTTTGCATCATTCTATGCTATGGCGTGTTTCGGCACGCTATTTTATGCTGTTTTGAGGTGTTTTCAGTCATTTTTGGAACATGTCATATTTTGACATTTTTGCCATACTATAGCCTTGCCTTTTGGATAATTTTTGGACATGCATAATTTGGGTGTTTTTGACTGTTTTGTATTATTCTTTGCTATGGCCTTTTGCGGCACGCTATTTTATGCTGTTCTGAGGTGTTTTCAGTCATTTTTGGAACGTGTCATATTTTGACATTTTTGCCATACTATAGCCTTGCCTTTTGGATCATTTTTTGGACATGCATAATTTTGGTGTTTTTGGCTGTTTTTGTCTCACTCTATGCTATGGCGTGTTTCGGCACGCTATTGCGTGCTGTTTTGAGGTGTTTTCAGTCATTTTTGGAACATGTCATATTTTGACATTTTTGCCATACTATAGCCTTGCCTTTTGGGTCATTTTTTGGACATGCATAATTTTGTTGTTTTTTGGCTGTTTTTGCACCATTCTTTGCTTTGGCGTGTTTCGCACGCTATTGCGTGCTTGTTTTGAGGTGTTTTCAGTCATTTTGGAACATGTCATATTTTGACATTTTTGCCATACTATAGCCTTGCCTTTTGGGTCATTTTTGGACATGCATAATTTTGTTGTTTTGGCTGTTTTTGCATCATTCTATGCTATGGCGTGTTTGACGCGATATTACGTGTTGTTTTGAGGTGTTTTCAGTCATTTTGGAAGATTTCATATTTTGACATTTTGCCATACTATAGCCTTGCCTTTTGGGTCATTTTTGGACATGCATAATTTGGGTGTTTTGGCTGTTTTGCATCATTCTATGCTATAGGCGTGTTTTGGCACTCTATTTTATGCTGTTTTGAGGTGTTTTCAGTCATTTTGGAAGATGTCATATTTTGACATTTTGCCATACTATAGCCTTGCCTTTTGGGTCATTTTTTGGACATGCATAATTTGGGTGTTATTGACTGTTTTTGCATCATTCTATGCTATATGGCGTGTTTGACACGCTATTGTGTGCTGTTTTGAGGTGTTTTCAGTCATTTTTGGAACATGTCATATTTTGACATTTTTGCCATACTATAGCCTTGCCTTTTGGGTCATTTTTTGGACATGCATAATTTGGGTGTTTTTGGCTGTTTTTGCATCATTCTATGCTATGGCGTGTTTCGCACGCTATTTTATGCTGTTTTGAGGTGTTTTCAGTCATTTTGGAACATGTCATATTTTGACATTTTGCCATACTATAGCCTTACCTTTTCAGTCATTTTTTGGACATGCATAATTTTGGTGTTTTTGGCTGTTTTTACATCACTCTTTGCTATGGCGTGTTTCGGCACGCTATTTTATGCTGTTTTGAGGTGTTTTCAGTCATTTTTGGAACATGTCATATTTTGACATTTTTGCCATACTATAGCCTTGCCTTTTGGGTCATTTTTTGGACATGCATAATTTGGGTGTTTTTGGCTGTTTTGCATCATTCTATGCTATGGCGTGTTTCGCACGCTATTTTATGCTGTTTTGAGGTGTTTTCAGTCATTTTTGGAACATGTCATATTTTGACATTTTGCCATACTATAGCCTTGCCTTTTGGGTCATTTTTGTACATGCATAATTTTGGTGTTTTTGGCTGTTTTTGCATCATTCTATGCTATGGCGTGTTTTGGCACGCTATTTCGTGCTGTTTTGAGTTGTTTTCAGTCATTTTTGGAACATGTCATATTTTGACATTTTTGCCATACTATAGCCTTGCCTTTTCGGTCATTTTTTGGACATGCATAATTTGGGTGTTTTTGGCTGTTTTGCATCATTCTATGCTATAGGCGTGTTTTGCACGCTATTTTATGCTGTTTTGAGGTGTTTTCAGTCATTTTTGGAACATGTCATATTTTGACATTTTGCCATACTATAGCCTTGCCTTTTGGGTCATTTTTGGACATGCATAATTTGGGTGTTTTTGGCTGTTTTGCATCATTCTATGCTATGGCGTGTTTTACGCTATTTTATGCTGTTTTGAGGTGTTTTCAGTCATTTTGGAACATGTCATATTTTGACATTTTTGCCATACTATAGCCTTGCCTTTTGGGTCATTTTTTGGACATGCATAATTTGGGTGTTTTTGACTGTTTTTGCATCATTCTATGCTATGGCGTGTTTTCACGCTATTTTATGCTGTTTTGAGGTGTTTTCAGTCATTTTTGAACATGTCATATTTTGACATTTTTGCCATACTATAGCCTTGCCTTTTGGGTCATTTTTGGACATGCATAATTTGGGTGTTTTGGCTGTTTTTGCATCATTCTATGCTATGGCGTGTTTCGGCACGCTATTTTATGCTGTTTTGAGGTGTTTTCAGTCATTTTTGGAACATGTCATATTTTGACATTTTTGCCATACTATAGCCTTGCCTTTTGGGTCATTTTTTGGACATGCATAATTTGGGTGTTTTTGGCTGTTTTTGCATCATTCTATGCTATGGCGTGTTTCGGCACGCTATTTTATGCTGTTTTGAGGTGTTTTCAGTCATTTTTGGAACATGTCATATTTTGACATTTTTGCCATACTATAGCCTTGCCTTTTGGGTCATTTTTTGGACATGCATAATTTGGGTGTTTTTGACTGTTTTTGCATCATTCTATGCTATGGCGTGTTTGCACGCTTATTTTATGCTGTTTTGAGGTGTTTTCAGTCATTTTTGGAACATGTCATATTTTGACATTTTTGCCATACTATAGCCTTGCCTTTTGGGTCATTTTTTGGACATGCATAATTTTGGTGTTTTTGGCTGTTTTTGCATCATTCTATGCTATGGCGTGTTTCGGCACGCTATTTTATGCTGTTGTGAGGTGTTTTCAGTCATTTTGGAACATGTCATATTTTGACATTTTGCCATACTATAGCCTTGCCTTTTGGGTCATTTTTTGGACATGCATAATTTTGGTGTTTTTGGCTGTTTTTGCATCATTCTATGCTATGGCGTGTTTCGGCACGCTATTTTATGCTGTTTTGAGGTGTTTTCAGTCATTTTTGGAACATGTCATATTTTGACATTTTTGCCATACTATAGCCTTGCCTTTTGGGTCATTTTTTGGACATGCATAATTTTGTTGTTTTTGGCTGTTTTTGCACCATTCTATGCTATGGCGTGTTTCGGCACGCTATTTTATGCTGTTTTGAGGTGTTTTCAGTCATTTTTGGAACATGTCATATTTTGACATTTTTGCCATACTATAGCCTTACCTTTTTGGTCATTTTTGGACATGCATATTTTGGGTGTTTTTGGCTGTTTTTGCATCATTCTATGCTATGGCGTGTTTCGGCACGCTATTTTATGCTGTTTTGAGGTGTTTTCAGTCATTTTTGGAACATGTCATATTTTGACATTTTTGCCATACTATAGCCTTGCCTTTTGGGTCATTTTTTGGACATGCATAATTTTGGTGTTTTTGACTGTTTTTGCATCATTCTATGCTATGGCGTGTTTCGGCACGCTATTTTATGCTGTTTTGAGGTGTTTTCAGTCATTTTTGGAACATGTCATATTTTGACATTTTTGCCATACTATAGCCTTGCCTTTTGGGTCATTTTTTGGACATGCATAATTTTGGTGTTTTTGACTGTTTTTGCATCATTCTATGCTATGGGCGTGTTTCGGCACGATATTACGTGCTGTTTTGAGGTGTTTTCAGTCATTTTTGGAAGATGTCATATTTTGACATTTTTGCCATACTATAGCCTTGCCTTTTGGGTCATTTTTTGGACATGCATAATTTGGGTGTTTTTGGCTGTTTTTGCATCATTCTATGCTATGGCGTGTTTCGGCACGCTATTTTATGCTGTTTTGAGGTGTTTTCAGTCATTTTTGGAACATGTCATATTTTGACATTTTTGCCATACTATAGCCTTGCCTTTTGGGTCATTTTTTGGACATGCATAATTTGGGTGTTTTGGCTGTTTTGCATCTTTCTATGCTATGGCGTGTTTCGGCACGCTATTTTATGCTGTTTTGAGGTGTTTTCAGTCATTTTTGGAACATGTCATATTTTGACATTTTTGCCATACTATAGCCTTGCCTTTTGGGTCATTTTTTGGACATGCATAATTTTGTTGTTTTTATTGTTTTTGCATCATTCTATGCTATGGCGTGTTTCGCACGCTATTTTATGCTGTTTTGAGGTGTTTTCAGTCATTTTTGGAACATGTCATATTTTGACATTTTGCCATACTATAGCCTTGCCTTTTGGGTCATTTTTTGGACATGCATAATTTGGGTGTTTTTGGCTGTTTTGCATCATTCTATGCTATGGGCGTGTTTCGGCACGCTATTTTATGCTGTTTTGAGGTGTTTTCAGTCATTTTTGGAACATGTCATATTTTGACATTTTTGCCATACTATAGCCTTGCCTTTTGGGTCATTTTTTGGACATGCATAATTTGGGTGTTTTTGACTGTTTTTGCATCATTCTATGCTATGGCGTGTTTCGGCACGCTATTTTATGCTGTTTTGAGGTGTTTTCAGTCATTTTTGGAAGATGTCATATTTTGACATTTTTGCCATACTATAGCCTTACCTTTTGGGTCATTTTTTGACATGCATAATTTTGTTGTTTTTGGCTGTTTTTGCACCATTCTATGCTATGAGCGTGTTTCTGACACGCTTATTATGCTGTTTTGAGGTGTTTTCAGTCATTTTTGGAACATGTCATATTTTGACATTTTTGCCATACTATAGCCTTGCCTTTTGGGTCATTTTTGACATGCATAATTTTGGTGTTTTTGGCTGTTTTGCATCATTCTATGCTATGTCGTGTTTCGGCACGCTATTTTATGCTGTTGTGAGTTGTTTTCAGTCATTTTTGGAACATGTCATATTTTGACATTTTTGCCATACTATAGCCTTGCCTTTTGGGTCATTTTTTGGACATGCATAATTTGGGTGTTTTTGGCTGTTTTTGCATCATTCTATGCTATATGGCGTGTTTCGGCACGATATTACGTGCTGTTTTGAGGTGTTTTCAGTCATTTTTGGAACATGTCATATTTTGACATTTTTGCCATACTATAGCCTTGCCTTTTGGGTCATTTTTTGGACATGCATAATTTGGGTGTTTTTGGCTGTTTTTGCATCATTCTATGCTATGGCGTGTTTCGGCACGCTATTTTATGCTGTTTTGAGGTGTTTTCAGTCATTTTTGGAACCTGTCATATTTTGACATTTTGCCATACTATAGCCTTGCCTTTTGGGTCATTTTTTGGACATGCATAATTTGGGTGTTTTTGGCTGTTTTTGCATCATTCTATGCTATGGCGTGTTTGACGCTATTTTATGCTGTTTTGAGGTGTTTTCAGTCATTTTTGGAACATGTCATATTTTGACATTTTGCCATACTATAGCCTTGCCTTTTGGGTCATTTTTGGACATGCATAATTTTGGTGTTTTGACTGTTTTTGCATCATTCTATGCTATGGCGTGTTTGACACGCTATTTTACGTGTTGTTTGAGGTGTTTTCAGTCATTTTTGGATGTTGTCATATTTTGACATTTTTGCCATACTATAGCCTTGCCTTTTGGGTCATTTTTTGGACATGCATAATTTGGGTGTTTTTGGCTGTTTTGCATCATTTTATGCTATGGCGTGTTTCGCACGCTATTTTATGCTGTTTTGAGGTGTTTTCAGTCATTTTGGAACATGTCATATTTTGACATTTTGCCATACTATAGCCTTGCCTTTTGGGTCATTTTTTGGACATGCATAATTTGGGTGTTTTTGGCTGTTTTGCATCATTCTATGCTATGGCGTGTTTCGGCACGCTATTTTATGCTGTTTTGAGGTGTTTTCAGTCATTTTTGGAACATGTCATATTTTGACATTTTTGCCATACTATAGCCTTGCCTTTTGGGTCATTTTTTGGACATGCATAATTTGGGTGTTTTTGACTGTTTTTGCATCATTCTATGCTATGGCGTGTTTCGGCACGCTATTTTATGCTGTTTTGAGGTGTTTTCAGTCATTTTTGGAACATGTCATATTTTGACATTTTTGCCATACTATAGCCTTGCCTTTTGGGTCATTTTTTGGACATGCATAATTTGGGTGTTTTTGACTGTTTTTGCATCATTCTATGCTATGGCGTGTTTCGGCACGCTATTTTATGCTGTTTTGAGGTGTTTTCAGTCATTTTTGGAACATGTCATATTTTGACATTTTTGCCATACTATAGCCTTGCCTTTTTTTGTCATTTTTTGGACATGCATAATTTGGGTGTTTTTGGCTGTTTTTGCATCATTCTATGCTATGGCGTGTTTCGCACGCTATTTTATGCTGTTTTGAGGTGTTTTCAGTCATTTTTGGAACATGTCATATTTTGACATTTTGCCATACTATAGCCTTGCCTTTTGGGTCATTTTTGGACATGCATAATTTGGGTGTTTTTGGCTGTTTTTGCATCATTCTATGCTATGGCGTGTTTCGGCACGCTATTTTATGCTGTTTTGAGGTGTTTTCAGTCATTTTTGAACATGTCATATTTTGACATTTTGCCATACTATAGCCTTGCCTTTTGGGTCATTTTTGGACATGCATAATTTGGGTGTTTTTGGCTGTTTTTGCATCATTCTATGCTATGGGCGTGTTTCGGCACGCTATTTTATGCTGTTTTGAGTTGTTTTCAGTCATTTTTGGAACATGTCATATTTTGACATTTTTGCCATACTATAGCCTTACCTTTTCAGTCATTTTTTGGACATGCATAATTTGGGTGTTTTTGACTGTTTTTGCATCATTCTATGCTATGGCGTGTTTCGGCACGCTATTTTATGCTGTTTTGAGGTGTTTTCAGTCATTTTTGGAAGATGTCATATTTTGACATTTTTGCCATACTATAGCCTTGCCTTTTCGGTCATTTTTTGGACATGCATAATTTTGGTGTTTTTGGCTGTTTTTGCATCATTCTATGCTATGGCGTGTTTCGGCACGCTATTTTATGCTGTTTTGAGGTGTTTTCATTCATTTTAGGAAGGCGTCATATTTTGACATTTTTGCCATACTATAGCCTTTTGGGTCATTTTTTGGACATGCATAATTTTGGTGTTTTTGACTGTTTTTGCATCATTCTATGCTATGTCGTGTTTCGGCACGCTATTTTATGCTGTTTTGTGGTGTTTTCAGTCATTTTTGGAACATGTCATATTTTGACATTTTGCCATACTATAGCCTTGCCTTTTGGGTCATTTTTTGGACATGCATAATTTGGGTGTTTTTGACTGTTTTTGCATCATTCTATGCTATGGCGTGTTTCGGCACGATATTACGTGCTGTTTTGAGGTGTTTTCAGTCATTTTTGGAAGATGTCATATTTTGACATTTTTGCCATACTATAGCCTTGCCTTTTGGGTCATTTTTTGGACATGCATAATTTGGGTGTTTTTGACTGTTTTTGCATCATTCTATGCTATGGCGTGTTTGCACGCGCTTATTTTGTGCTGTTTTGAGGTGTTTTCAGTCATTTTTGGAACATGTCATATTTTGACATTTTTGCCATACTATAGCCTTGCCTTTTGGGTCATTTTTTGGACATGCATAATGTTGGTGTTTTTGCCTGTTTTTGCATCATTCTATGCTATGGCGTGTTTCGGCACGCTATTTTATGCTGTTTTGAGGTGTTTTCAGTCATTTTTGGAACGTGTCATATTTTGACATTTTTGCCATACTATAGCCTTGCCTTTTGGGTCATTTTTTGGACATGCATAATTTGGGTGTTTTTGGCTGTTTTTGCATCATTCTATGCTATGGCGTGTTTTGGCACGCTATTTTATGCTGTTTTGAGGTGTTTTCAGTCATTTTGGAAGATGTCATATTTTGACATTTTGCCATACTATAGCCTTGCCTTTTGGGTCATTTTTGGACATGCATAATTTTGTTGTTTTTGGCTGTTTTGCATCATTCTATGCTATGGCGTGTTTGACACGCTATTTTATGCTGTTTTGAGGTGTTTTCAGTCATTTTTGGAACATGTCATATTTTGACATTTTGCCATACTATAGCCTTGCCTTTTGGGTCATTTTTGGACATGCATAATTTTGGTGTTTTTGGCTGTTTTGCATCATTCTATGCTATGGCGTGTTTGACACGCTATTTCGTGCTGTTTTGAGGTGTTTTCAGTCATTTTTGGAACATGTCATATTTTGACATTTTTGCCATACTATAGCCTTGCCTTTTGGGTCATTTTTTGGACATGCATAATTTTGGTGTTTTTGACTGTTTTTGCATCATTCTATGCTATGGGCGTGTTTCGGCACGCTATTACGTGTTGTTTTGAGGTGTTTTCAGTCATTTTTGGAAGATGTCATATTTTGACATTTTTGCCATACTATAGCCTTGCCTTTTCAGTCATTTTTTGGACATGCATAATTTGGGTGTTTTTGGCTGTTTTTGCATCATTCTATGCTATGGCGTGTTTCGGCACGCTATTTTATGCTGTTTTGAGGTGTTTTCAGTCATTTTTGGAACATGTCATATTTTGACATTTTTGCCATACTATAGCCTTGCCTTTTGGGTCATTTTTTGGACATGCATAATTTTGGTGTTTTTGCCTGTTTTTGCATCATTCTATGCTATGGCGTGTTTCGGCACGCTATTTTATGCTGTTTTGAGGTGTTTTCAGTCATTTTGGAACATGTCATATTTTGACATTTTGCCATACTATAGCCTTGCCTTTTGGATCATTTTTGGACATGCATAATTTGGGTGTTTTTGGCTGTTTTGCATCATTCTATGCTATGGCGTGTTTCGGCACGCTATTTTATGCTGTTTTGAGGTGTTTTCAGTCATTTTTGGAACGTGTCATATTTTGACATTTTTGCCATACTATAGCCTTGCCTTTTGGGTCATTTTTTGGACATGCATAATTTGGGTGTTTTTGACTGTTTTTGCATCATTCTATGCTATGGCGTGTTTCGGCACGATATTTTATGCTGTTTTGAGGTGTTTTCAGTCATTTTTGGAAGATGTCATATTTTGACATTTTTGCCATACTATAGCCTTGCCTTTTCGGTCATTTTTTGGACATGCATAATTTTGGTGTTTTTGGCTGTTTTTGCACCATTCTATGCTATGGCGTGTTTCGGCACGCTATTGCGTGCTGTTTTGAGGTGTTTTCAGTCATTTTTGGGACATGTCATATTTTGACATTTTTGCCATACTATAGCCTTGCCTTTTGGGTCATTTTTTGGACATGCATAATTTTGGTGTTTTTGACTGTGTTTACATCATTCTATGCTATGTCGTGTTTCGGCACGCTATTTTATGCTGTTTTGAGGTGTTTTCAGTCATTTTTGGAACATGTCATATTTTGACATTTTTGCCATACTATAGCCTTGCCTTTTGGGTCATTTTTTGGACATGCATAATTTTGGTGTTTTTGACTGTTTTGCATCATTCTATGCTATGGCGTGTTTCGCACGATATTTCGTGCTGTTTTGAGGTGTTTTCAGTCATTTTTGGAAGATGTCATATTTTGACATTTTTGCCATACTATAGCCTTGCCTTTTGGGTCATTTTTTGGACATGCATAATTTGGGTGTTTTTGGCTGTTTTTGCATCATTCTATGCTATGGCGTGTTTCGGCACGCTATTTTATGCTGTTTTGAGGTGTTTTCAGTCATTTTTGGAACATGTCATATTTTGACATTTTTGCCATACTATAGCCTTGCCTTTTGGGTCATTTTTTGGACATGCATAATGTTGGTGTTTTTGCCTGTTTTTGCATCATTCTATGCTATGGCGTGTTTCGGCACGCTATTTTATGCTGTTGTGAGGTGTTTTCAGTCATTTTTGGAACGTGTCATATTTTGACATTTTTGCCATACTATAGCCTTGCCTTTTGGGTCATTTTTTGGACATGCATAATTTGGGTGTTTTTGGCTGTTTTTGCATCACTCTTTGCTATGGCGTGTTTCGGCACGCTATTGCGTGCTGTTTTGAGGTGTTTTCAGTCATTTTTGGAAGATGTCATATTTTGACATTTTTGCCATACTATAGCCTTGCCTTTTGGGTCATTTTTTGGACATGCATAATTTTGTTGTTTAATGGCTGTTTTTGCACCATTCTATGCTATGGCGTGTTTCGGCACGCTATCTTATGCCGTTTCGAGGTGTTTTCAGTCATTTTGGAACATGTCATATTTTGACATTTTTGCCATACTATAGCCTTGCCTTTTGGGTCATTTTTTGGACATGCATAATTTTGGTGTTTTTGGCTGTTTTTGCATCACTCTTTGCTATGGCGTGTTTCGGCACGCTATTGCGTGCTGTTTTGAGGTGTTTTCAGTCATTTTTGGAACATGTCATATTTTGACATTTTTGCCATACTATAGCCTTGCCTTTTGGGTCATTTTTTGGACATGCATAATTTGGGTGTTTTTGACTGTTTTTGCATCATTCTATGCTATGGCGTGTTTCGGCACGATATTACGTGCTGTTTTGAGGTGTTTTCAGTCATTTTTGGAAGATGTCATATTTTGACATTTTTGCCATACTATAGCCTTACCTTTTTGGTCATTTTTTGGACATGCATAATTTTGGTGTTTTTGGCTGTTTTGCATCATTCTATGCTATGGCGTGTTTCGCACGCTATTTTATGCTGTTTTGAGGTGTTTTCAGTCATTTTTGAACATGTCATATTTTGACATTTTTGCCATACTATAGCCTTGCCTTTTGGGTCATTTTTGGACATGCATAATGTTGGTGTTTTTGCCTGTTTTGCATCATTCTATGCTATGGCGTGTTTCGCACGCTATTGCGTGCTGTTTTGAGGTGTTTTCAGTCATTTTGGAACATGTCATATTTTGACATTTTGCCATACTATAGCCTTGCCTTTTGGATCATTTTTGGACATGCATAATTTGGGTGTTTTTGGCTGTTTTTGCATCATTCTATGCTATGGCGTGTTTCGCACGCTATTTTATGCTGTTTTGAGGTGTTTTCAGTCATTTTTTGGAACATGTCATATTTTTGACATTTTGCCATACTACTATGTACTTGCACCTTTTAGGTGTCATTTTTTGGACATGCATAATTTGGGTGTTTTGACTGTTTTTTGCATCATTCTATGCTATAGGCGTGTTTGTCCGGCATGCGCTGTGCGTATATTGTATTGAGTCGTGTTTTCAGTCATTTTTTGGAGCGTGTCATATTTTTGACATTTTTGCCATACTTATAGCCTTGCCTTTTAGGGTCATTTTTTGGACATGCATAATTTGGGTGTTTTGGCTGTTTTGCGTCATTTCTATGCTATAGTGAAATGTTTTGACCGCTATTTTATACTGTTTTGAGGTGTTTTTCAGTCATTTTTTGGAACATGTCATATTTTGACATTTTTGCCATACTATATGCCTTACTTGCTGGATCATTTTTTTGGACATGCATAATTTGGGGTGTTTTTGGCTGTTTTTGCATCATTCTATTACTATATAGTGTTGTACGGCCTATTTATACTGTTGTGAGAGTTGTTTTCAGTCATTTTTGGGAACATGTGTCATATTTTGACATTTTTGCCATACTATATTATGCCTTGCCTTTTAGGTCATTTTTTGGACATGCATAATGTTAGGTGTTTTTGGCCTGTTTTTGCATCATTCTATGCTATGTGGCGTGTTTAAACCGCAGCTATTTTATGTCACCTGTTTTGTAGTGTTTTTCAGTCATTTTTTGGAACATAATCATATTTTGACATTTTGCCATACTATAGCCTTGCCACTTTTCGGTCATTTTTGGACATGCATAATTTGGGTGTTGTTTTGGCTGTTTTTTGCATCATTCTATGCTATAAGTGTTTAATGCCACGCTATTGTGCATGCGTGCTATTGAGTGTTTTCAGTCATTTTGGAACGTGTGTCATATTTGTTGTATTTTGCCATACTATAGCCTTGCCTTTTGGGTCCATTTTTTGGACATACATGTCTTGTTGTTTTTCCTTTTTTTGCATCATTCTGTATGCTATGGCGATGTTTAAACGCAGCTATTTTATGCTGTTGTGAGTTGTTTTCAGTCATGTTTTAGGAACTTATGTATATTTTGACATTTTGCCATACTAGCCTTACCTTTTTTCGGTCATTTTTGGACATGCATAATTTTGTTGTTTTGGCTGTTTTGCACCATTCTATGCTATGGCGTGTTTAAATACTTCAATGTGATGCTGTTTTGTGAGAGTGTTTTCAGTCATTTTTGGAACATGTCATATTTGTTGACATTTGCCAATACCCCCTATATGCCTTGCGCTTTTGGGATCATTTTTTGGACATGCATAATTTTGGGTTGTTTTGGCTTTTGTTTTGCATCATTCTATGCTATTAAGTGTTTGACGCGCTATTTTTATGCTGTTGAGTTGTTTTCCAGTCATTTTGGAACATGTCATGTTTTGACTTGTTTGCCATACCCCTATAGCCTTGCCTTTTCGGTCATTTTTTGGACATACCATAATTTTGGTGTTTTTTGGCCTGTTTTGCATCATTCTATGCATATGGCGTGTTTGACAGCCGCATGCATTCTTGCTAATTGTGAGAATATTTTCAGTGTCATTTTTGGAACATATGTCATACTTTTGACATTTTTGCCATACTATAGCCTTGCCTTTTGGATCATTTTTGGACATGCATAATTTTGGGTTGTTTTTGGCTGTTTTGCATCATTCTATGCTATGGGCGTGTTTGACTGCGCATATTTTATGCTGTTTTGAGGTTGTTTTCAGTACATTTTGGAACATGTCATATTTTGACATTTTTGCCATACTATAGCCTTGCCTTTTTGGGTCATTTTTTGGACATGCATAATATTTGGTGTTTTGGCCTGTTTTGCATCATTCTGTATGCTATGGCGTGTTTGTGCAGCTATTTTTTATGCCTGTTAATGTGAGGGTGTTTTCAGTCATTTTTGGAACATGTCATATTTTGACATTTTTGCCATGTCTATAATACTTGCCTTTTCGGATCCATTTTTGGACATGCCATAATAATTGGGTGTTTTTGGCTGTTTTTGCATCATTTCTATGCTATGGCGTGTTTGTGCAGCTATTTATATGCTGTTGTGAGTTGTTTTCAGTCATTTTTGGAGGCGTATCATGTATTTTGACATTTTGCCATATCTATAGCCTTGCTTTTCGGTCATTTTTTTTTGGACATGCATAATTATTGGTGTTTTGGCCTGTTTTGCCATTCTATGCTATGGCGTGTTTAAACCGCTATTGCATTCTGCTGTTTAGCAAGGAGTGTTTTCCAGTCATTTTTGGAACATGTCATATTTTTGACATTTTGCCCATACCTGTATAGCCTTGCCTTTTCGGATCATTTTTGGACATACATAATTTTGGGTTGTTTTGGCTGTTTTTGCATCATTCTATGCTATGGGCGTGTTTTGGCCACGCTATTTTATGCTATTTTGAGGTGTTTTCAGTCATTTTTTGGAACATGTGTATTTTGACATTTTTGTCATATATAGCCGCACCTTTTGGGATCATTTTGGACATGCCATAATGTTGGGTGTTTTTGCCTTTTTTGCATCATTCTATGCTATGGCGTGTTCGGCCGCAGCTATTTTATGCTGTTGTGAGGTGTTTTCAGTCATTTTGGAACATGTCATATTTTTGACATTTTTGCCATACCTGTACCTTTTCGGTCATTTTTGGACATGCATAATTTTGAGTTGTTTTGGCTGTTTTGCATCATTCTATGCTGTATGGCGTGTTCGGCCACGCTATTAGCCCGTGAGCCTGAGTGTTTTGAGGGCATAGTCATTTTGGAACATGTCATATTTTGACATTTTGCCATACTATAGCCTTGCCTTTTGCGGATCATTTTTTGGACATGCCATAATTTTGGGTGTTTTTTGGCTGTTTTGCATCATTCTAACCTTATTAACTTCCATGACAGCTGTATTCTTATGCTGCTATTGTGAGGTGTTTTCCAGTCATTTTTTGGAGCCATGTGTCATATTTTGACATTTTGCCATACCTATGGCACCTTGCCTTTTGGGTCATTTTGGACCATGCATAATTTGGGTTGTTTTGGCATTTTTTTGCATCATTCTATGCTATGGCGTGTTTGACATGCTATTAATAGATGCTGTTAAGTGTTTTTCAGTCATTTTTTGGAACATGTCATATTTGACATTTTGACATACTATATTGCTTACCTTTTGGGATCATTTTTTGGACATGCATGGTGGTGTTTTTGGCTGTTTTGCATCATTCTATGCTATGGCGTGTTTCCGGCCACGCTATTTTCTGCTGTTGTGAGGTGTTTTCAGTCATGGTTTTGGGACCTTTGATATATTTTGACATTTTGCCATACTATATGCCTTTTCGGTCATTTTTTAGGACATACATAATTTTGTTGTTTTTGGCTGTTTGCACCATTCTGTACTATGGCGTGTTTGACCGCTATTGCGTCTTTGTTTTGAGGTGTTTTCAGTCATTTTGGAAGATGTCATATTTGACATTTTGCCATACTATAGCCTTGCCTTTTAGGTCATTTTGGACATACATAATTTGGTGTTTGACTGTTTTGCATCATTCTATGCTATAGGCGTGTCTGATTATGCTGACATCCCAGTTGGTTTTCGGACATTTATGACACGACATTTTTTGCCATGCACAACCTTGCCTTTTAAGCCCAAGTCAGAGTCAAGTCCACGTCAACCAATTTTATTTACAGAGCCCATGTATCACAAAACATGGTTTGCCTCAGTGGGCTTTAAAGAACATCCCTTTGCCTTTGACCCTCACATCATCCAGGAAAACTCTGAAAAGGGATGTAGCAGGGGAAAACAAGGAAGAAACCTTCCAGAGTAAGCGGAACGAGGATGCAATGAGGGATCCTTTACCAGAATGGGCGGCGATGCAATAGATGTAAATGACCAAATGAAATACAATCATTACAAAAAGGAAACAGAAGAGAGAGGAGGGAGAGGGAGAGAGGTTGAGAGGCGAGAAGGAGGCACAGCAATGGTAGAAACAGATGCATGTCATATTACAATAATGATAGGTGTGAAATCATTGTTGCACTCTATAATGATGTTGAGGTAATGATAACAGTCTTATACACATGTTGATAGGGAGGTGTCAAAATGAAGATCCACAACATCCGCGCCAGGAAAACAACAGTCCATGAATCTCCATGATCAAGCAGAGGCACAGTATCAAGTGCACAACCACAAGCCTTGAAGCACAGCCAAAACGGTCGCAGCATCAACACAATATCACCACAGTCGAGGCACAGTCAAGGTTACAGCCAGGATCCAGGGGAAACTAAAAGAGCAAAGGGAACAGGAGATGCTCGAGGAGAACAACAAGGATTAAGTAGTGCAATTCAACAGACCCAGGCTCCGTTATCCAGCGAGCCCCAGGTGATGAACAGTACCATAGCTATCACAGATAAGAGCTAAGCCCAGCTAAACTACTGAGGCTAAGCTAAGCTTGCTAATTTTAATTTTTTGGACATGCATAAATTTGGTGTTTTTGACTGGTTTTGTATCATTCTATGCTATATAGGCGTGTTGTGCAACTATTTTATGCTTTGTTTTGGAGGTTTTTTGAATGATGCAAAAACGATCAATACTTACAAGTATGCATGTCCAAACGACAAAAAAACAAGGCTATAGTATAGCAAAAATGTCAAAATGTAATTTATGGCAAAACAACTGAAAACACCTTGGTAACATAAAGTAACATGCTGAAAGCAACTTACCATGATAAGCTGATCAGCTAGTGTCAAAACGAAACATAGCATCAATGATGCAGTGATCAAAAATACCCCAATGGCAGAATGTCAAAACAGGTATTTTGCAATGAAACCCAAGTGTTTATTCAAAATACATAAATAAGTATTAAAAACAGCCCAAATTGTGCAGGCAAAGGTATTGCATGGCATGGGATGAAACGAGCTAGAAACACGCCTCAAACAACATAAAATGGCTGATGCAGAAACATATAGCATGGGAATGAGTGGGCGATCAAAAACACCCAAAATTATGCGTGTCCAAAATGGCTGAAAAAGGCAAGGCTATAATATGTTTCAAAGTGGCCCATGGTCTGAGTCAAAACATCAAAACTTAGCGTGTGCATGTTGCGGAAAGGAAGTGCAAAACGACACAAATGCATGTCAAATATGGTGTGAAAATGACATCTTCAAAATGACGTGTGAGATGCGTAAAATGAGCCATGTAAACAGCCAAAACAAAAATTATGCATGTACCTCAAAACAGGGACCTGAATGGCGTTTGGGCTAATTGTGCCAGCATGAGATGATTAAAACAGTCAAAAACGAGAGTGTGCATGTCAAAGTGGCTGAAGGCCAGGAAACATGACTGAAAAATTTCATAAAAATGGGCTAAAAAAAGTGAAACCATATAGCATAGAATGATGCAAAAACAGTCAAAAACACCCATTATGCATCAAAAATGATTAAGGCAAGGCTATAGTATATGGCAAAATGTCAAAATGGTATGACATCTTCAAAACATGACTGAAAACACCTCAAAATAACCCTTAATAGCGTGTCGAAATACTGCATCATAGCATATGAAATGCAAAACAGTCAAAACACCCAAATTATAACATACATGACTGAAAAGCGTAAGGCTATAGTATGGCAAAATGTCAAAATGCTGAAGCATGTTCAAAATGACTGAAAACAACTCAAAAACAACCGCATAAAATAGCGATGCAGAAATGCATATAGCATAGAATAGATGCAATTTAAACAGTCAAAGCACCCAAATTATGCATGTCAAAAATGACCCAAAAAGCAAAGGCTATAGTATAGCAAAAATGTCTAAAATATGACATGTATCCAAAAATGACTAAACAAAACCTCAAAACAACACAAATATAGCGGTTGCGAAACAACATCATAACAAATAAAAACAATAAAAACAGCTTAAATTATGCATGTCAAAAATGGACCTGAAAAGGTAAAGGGCTATAGTATGGCAAAAAATGTAAAATATGTAACATCTTCCAAAATGACTGAAAACACCTCAAAACATGCCGTAATACTGGTGCCCGAAACACTCCTTAGCATAAGAGAATGATGCAAAAAACAGTCAAAAACACCCAAATTAACATGTCCATAGCCAACCCAAATGACTGAAAGAGTGAGCTATAGTACTGGCAAAATGTCAAGAGCGCATATGACATGTTCAAAATGACTAGAAACAACCTCAAAACAACATAAATAGCGTGCGAAACATACGCCATAGCATCAGAATGATTAAAAAAAGCAATAAAAAAACCAAATTATGCATCATGTCAAAAATGTTACCGGCAAAGGCTATGAAGTATGCGCAGCAAAATGTCAAAATATGACATGTTCCAAAATGACTTTAAACACCTCAAAACAGCATACGTAATATGGCATGCGAAACACATCATAAGAATGATAAAAATCAATTAAACACCAAAATTATGCATGCGTATCCAAAAAATGACCAGTAAAGGCAGGCTATAGTGGCAAAAATGTCAAATATGTAACATGTTCCAAAATATTCAAAAACACCTCAAACAGCACGTAAAATATCGTGCCGAAACGCATCAGCATAGAATGATGCACAAAACAGTCAAAAACGTACCCAAATTATGCATGTCGAAAAATGACCCGAAAAGAAACTGGGAAGCTATAGTATAGCAAAATGTCAAAATGATGGTGTATCCAATGAAAAACAACTGAAAACAACATCAAAACAGCATAAAATAAGCGTGCCCGAAACCGCCATAGCATGGGCGATAATGCAAAACGATCAAAAACACCAAATTATGCATGTCCAAAAAATGACCCATTAAAGGCAAGGCTATAGTATGGCAAAAAATGTCAAAATGAGCATGTTCAAAAATGACTAAGAAAACACCTCAAAACATAGCCGTAATATCGTGCTGAAACAACATATAGCAAAAGTGATGTAAAACAGCCAAAAACACCAAAATTATGCATGTCCAAAAATGACCGAAGAGAGTAAAAGGCTATAGTATGGCAAAAATGTCAAATATGCTGACATGTTCAAAATGACTGAAAACACCTCAAAAACGCAATAAATTGCCAGGCATCTATAGCATAGAATGATGCAAAACCAGTCAAAACACGCCAAATTATGCATGTCAAAATGACCCAAAGAGCAAAGGCTAGTATGTGGCAAAATGTCAAAATATGACATCTTCCAAAAATGACTGTTACAACTCAAAACAGCACGCTTAAATAAGCGTGCGAAACAACCATAACATAGAATGATACAAAACAGTGATCAAAACACCCTTAGAATGCATGTCATATTAAAATGACCCAAAAAGCAAAGCTATAGTATATAGCAAAAATGTCAAAATGTTATGGTATCTCTGAAAAACAACTGAAAACACCTCAAAACATACCTTAATAATTGCGTGCGAAACACACCTTATCATAACATAGATATTAAAGTACAGTCAAAAGCACCAAAATTATGCATATTGTCAAAAAATGAAAGCCCAAAAAGAGCAGGCTATGGTATGGCAAAAATGTCAAAATATGACATGTTTCCAAAAAAATGACTAAGAAAACACCTCAAACAGCACGCCAATAAGCGTTACTTGAAACACTGCTCATAGCATAGAATGATGCAAAAACAGTCAAAACACCCAAATTATGCATGTCAGAAAATGACCAAGGCAAACGAAGCTATAGTATGGCAAAATGTCAAAATATGGTAATATCTGAAAAACAACTTCAAAACACCTCAAAAACAGCACATAAAATAATGCGTGCAGGAAAACACACGCATAACATAGAATGATGCAAAACATCATTAAAAACACCCGGAAATTATGCATGTCCAAAATATGGCTGAAAAGAAACCGAGGCTATAGTATGTAAAAATGTCAAAATGACATGTTCCAAAAATGACAAACACTCAAAACAATACGTAATATGTAAAACACACTCGCATAGCAAAGAGTGATGTAAAAGCAATAAAACACCCAAGTACATGTCAAAAATGACCCGAAAAGGTAAAGGCTATAGTATGGCAAAATGTATCAAGGCACTGACATGTTCCAAAAATGACTGAAAACACCTCAAAGCAACAGCATAAAAATAAGCATGCCCGAATGCGCATCATAACATGAATGATCACCAAAACATGATCAAAGCAACACCGTTATGCATGTCCAAAAAATGACCCGAAAAGGCAAAGGCTATAGTATGGCAAAAATGTCAAAATATGGTATGTCTGAAAATGACAACTGAAAACACCTCAAAACAGCCGCATAAAGTAGCATGCCCGAAACAACATAGCATAGAATGATGCAAAACAGTCAAAAACACCCAAATTAATGCATGTCAAAAAATGTTACCCAGGCAAGGCTATGGTATGGCAAAAATGTCAAAATATGACAATCTTCCAAAATGACTGAAAACACCTCAAAACATGCGCAATAAATGTCGTGCGAACACCGCATATAACATAGAATAGTAAAAACAGTCTAAAAAACACCAAATTATGCATGTCAAAAAATGACTGAAAAGATGAGCTATATAGTATGGCAAAAAGTAATAAAATGTAATATGTTCAAAAATTTAAACACCTCAAGCATTACGCAATAAGCGTTACGAATACTATCATATAGAATGATGATAGTCAAAACACCCCAGAGTGTACATGTCAAAAATGACCAAAAAAATGACTATAGTATGGCAAAAATGTCAAATATGGTATATCCTGAAAACAGCTAAACACCTCAAAACAACGCAAAATAGTGCCGAAACACACCCATAGCATAGAATGATGAAAACAGTCAAAAACACAGTATGCATGTCAAAATGGCTGAAAAGGCAGAAAGGGCTATAGTATGGCAAAATGTCAAAATGTGACGTATTCCAAAATGACTGAAAACACCTCAAGGCATACGTAATATAATTTAAAACCATATAGCAAGGTAAGTGTAAAACAATAAAAACACCCCAATTATGCATGTCCAAGTAAAGGTAAAAGGCTATAATTATGGCAAAAATGTAAAATATGACATGTTAGTATTTGAAAACACCTCAAACAACATAAAATAGCATGCAGTACGCCATAACATAGAATGATTAAAAACAATAAAAAACAAGATTATGTATCCAAAAAATGACCGAAAGGCAAGGCTATAGTATAGCCATTCATCAAATATGGTATATCTGAAAAACAACTGAAAACACCCTCAAAACAGCATAAAGTAGCATTGAAACCATATAGCATGAGATGAATGCAAAACAGTCAAAACACCCAAATTATGCATGTCCGAAATGACCAAAAACAGGCTATAGTATGGCAAGAAATATCAAATATGACATCTTCAAAATGACTGAAAATACCTCAAACAACCGCGTAATGTCGTGCGAGAAACCGCATCATAGCATAGAGACCAGTGCAAAACAGTAAAAAACACCCAAATTATGCATGTCCAAAAAATGGCTGAAAAGGCAAGGCTATAGTATGGCAAAAATGTCAAAATATGACATGTTCCAAAAATGACTGAAAACACCTCAAAACAGCACGTAATATCGTGCCGAAACACGCCATAGCAAAGAGTGATGTAAAAACAGCCAAAAACACCAAAATTATGCATGTCCAAAAAATGACCGAAAAGGTAAGGCTATAGTATGGCAAAAATGTCAAAATATGACATGTTCCAAAAATGACTGAAAACACCTCAAAACAGCATAAAATAGCGTGCGAAACACGCCATAGCATAGAATGATGCAAAACAGTCAAAAACACCCAAATTATGCATGTCCAAAAAATGACCCAAAAGGCAAGGCTATAGTATGGCAAAATGTCAAAATATGACATGTTCCAAAAATGACTGAAAACACCTCAAAACAGCATAAAATAGCGTGTCAAACACGCCATAGCATAGAATGATGCAAAACAGTCAAAACACCCAAATTATGCATGTCCAAAATGACCCAAAAGGCAAGGCTATAGTATGGCAAAATGTCAAAATATGACATGTCTGAAAAATGACTGAAAACACCTCAAAACAGCACAAAGTAGCATGCCGAAACACGCCATAGCATAGAATGATGCAAAAACAGTCAAAAACACCCAAATTATGCATGTCCAAAAAATGACCCAAAAGGCAAGGCTATAGTATGGCAAAAATGTCAAAATATGACATGTTCCAAAAATGACTGAAAACACCTCAAAACAGCACGCAATAGCGTGCCGAAACACGCCATAGCATAGAATGATGCAAAAACAGTCAAAAACACCCAAATTATGCATGTCCAAAAAATGACCCAAAAGGCAAGGCTATAGTATGGCAAAAATGTCAAAATATGACATCTTCCAAAAATGACTGAAAACACCTCAAAACAGCAGAAAATAGCGTGCAAACACGCCATAGCATAGAATGATGCAAAACAGTCAAAAAACACCAAATTATGCATGTCCAAAAAATGACCCAAAAGGCAAGGCTATAGTATGGCAAAAATGTCAAAATATGACATGTTCCAAAAATGACTGAAAACACCTCAAAACAGCATAAAATAGCGTGCCGAAACACGCCATAGCATAGAATGATGCAAAAACAGTCAAAAACACCCAAATTATGCATGTCCAAAAAATGACCCAAAAGGCAAGGCTATAGTATGGCAAAAATGTCAAAATATGACATGTTCCAAAAATGACTGAAAACACCTCAAAACAGCACGTAATATCGCGTTAAACACGCCATAGCATAGAATGATGCAAAAACAGTCAAAAACACCCAAATTATGCATGTCCAAAAAATGGCTGAAAAGGCAAGGCTATAGTATGGCAAAAATGTCAAAATATGACATGTTCCAAAAATGACTGAAAACACCTCAAAACAGCACGTAATATCGTGCCGAAACACGCCATAGCATAGAATGATGCAAAAACAGTCAAAAACACCCAAATTATGCATGTCCAAAAAATGACCCAAAAGGCAAGGCTATAGTATGGCAAAAATGTCAAAATATGACATGTTCCAAAAATGACTGAAAACACCTCAAAACAGCATAAAATAGCGTGCCGAAACACGCCATAGCATAGAATGATGCAAAAACAGTCAAAAACACCCAAATTATGCATGTCCAAAAAATGACCCAAAAGGCAAGGCTATAGTATGGCAAAAATGTCAAAATATGGTATGTCTGAAAAACAACTGAAAACACCTCAAAACAGCATAAAATAGCGTGCCGAAACACGCCATAGCATAGAATGATGCAAAAACAGGCAAAAACACCCAAATTATGCATGTCCAAAAAATGACCCAAAAGGCAAGGCTATAGTATGGCAAAAATGTCAAAATATGACATGTTCCAAAAATGACTGAAAACACCTCAAAACAGCACGCAATAGCGTGCCGAAACACGCCATAGCATAGAATGATGCAAAAACAGTCAAAAACACCCAAATTATGCATGTCCAAAAAATGACCCAAAAGGCAAGGCTATAGTATGGCAAAAATGTCAAAATATGGTATGTCTGAAAAACAACTGAAAACACCTCAAAACAGCATAAAATAGCGTGCCGAAACACGCCATAGCATAGAATGATGCAAAAACAGTCAAAAACACCCAAATTATGCATGTCCAAAAAATGGCTGAAAAGGCAAGGCTATAGTATGGCAAAAATGTCAAAATATGACATGTTCCAAAAATGACTGAAAACACCTCAAAACAGCACGTAATATCGTGCCGAAACACGCCATAGCAAAGAGTGATGTAAAAACAGCCAAAAACACCAAAATTATGCATGTCCAAAAAATGACCGAAAAGGTAAGGCTATAGTATGGCAAAAATGTCAAAATATGACATGTTCCAAAAATGACTGAAAACACCTCAAAACAGCACGCAATAGCGTGCCGAAACACGCCATAGCAAAGAGTGATGTAAAAACAGCCAAAAACACCAAAATTATGCATGTCCAAAAAATGACCCAAAAGGCAAGGCTATAGTATGGCAAAAATGTCAAAATATGACATGTTCCAAAAATGACTGAAAACACCTCAAAACAGCACGTAATATCGTGCCGAAACACGCCATAGCATAGAATGATGCAAAAACAGTCAAAAACACCCAAATTATGCATGTCCAAAAAATGACCCAAAAGGCAAGGCTATAGTATGGCAAAAATGTCAAAATATGACATGTTCCAAAAATGACTGAAAACACCTCAAAACAGCACGTAATATCGTGCCGAAACACGCCATAGCATAGAATGATGCAAAAACAGTCAAAAACACCCAAATTATGCATGTCCAAAAAATGACCCAAAAGGCAAGGCTATAGTATGGCAAAAATGTCAAAATATGGTATGTCTGAAAAACAACTGAAAACACCTCAAAACAGCACAAAATAGCGTGCCGAAACACGCCATAGCATAGAATGATGCAAAAACAGTCAAAAACACCCAAATTATGCATGTCCAAAAAATGACCGAAAAGGCAAGGCTATAGTATGGCAAAATGTCAAAATATGACATGTTCCAAAATGACTGAAAACACCTCAAAACAGCACGTAATATCGCGTCAAACACGCCATAGCATAGAATGATGCAAAACAGCCAAAAACACCAAAATTATGCATGTCCAAAAAATGACCCAAAAGGCAAGGCTATAGTATGGCAAAAATGTCAAAATATGACATGTTCCAAAAATGACTGAAAACACCTCAAAACAGCATAAAATAGCATGCCGAAACACGCCATAGCATAGAATGATGCAAAAACAGCCAAAAAAACCAAGATTATGCATGTCCAAAAAATGACCGAAAAGGCAAGGCTATAGTATGGCAAAAATGTCAAAATATGGTATGTCTGAAAAACAACTGAAAACACCTCAAAACAGCATAAAGTAGCATGCCGAAACACGCCATAGCATAGAATGATGCAAAAACAGTCAAAAACACCCAAATTATGCATGTCCAAAAAATGACCCAAAAGGCAAGGCTATAGTATGGCAAAAATGTCAAAATATGACATGTTCCAAAAATGACTGAAAACACCTCAAAACAGCATAAAATAGCATGCCGAAACACGCCATAGCATAGAATGATGCAAAAACAGTCAAAAACACCCAAATTATGCATGTCCAAAAAATGACCCAAAAGGCAAGGCTATAGTATGGCAAAAATGTCAAAATATGGTATGTCTGAAAAACAACTGAAAACACCTCAAAACAGCATAAATAGCATGCCGAAACATGCCATAGCATAGAATGATGCAAAAACAGCCAAAAACATCAAAATTATGCAAATTTTGGACATGCAAAATTTTGGTGTTTTTGGCTGTTTTTGCATCATTCTATGCTATGGCGTGTTTCGGCATGCTATTTATGCTGTTTTGAGGTGTTTTCAGTCATTTTTGGAACGTGTCATATTTTGACATTCTTGCGTTTTTTTGTTATTTTTTGGACATGCATAATTTTGGTGTTTTCGGCAGTTATTGCATCATTCTATGCTATGGCGTTTCTCGACACGTTATTTATGCCGTTTCAAGAGTTTTTTGTTTTTTTTGGGACATGTCATATTTTGACATTTTTGCCATACTATAGCCTTGCCTTTTCTGTCATTTTTTGGACATGCACAATTTTGGTGTTTTTGGCTGTATCTGCATCATTCTTTTTTGATGACATTTTGGGAAATGTCAAACTTTGACTTTTTTGCTGTACTACATTGTCCTTTTTGGCCATTTCTTCGAAATGCTATACTATTATGTGTCTCGACATGGTATTTTTGATAATCTCAATTTATGTTGTCTTCAGCCCTTTTTAGACACATTATAAGTTGATACTAAGTAAATATGTAAACAATATTTGTGTAATATGTAATGTTACCTGTTTTGTCAGCCTTTTTTCCCACTGAAGTCAACCAAAAATCCCATGTTTGCCTGAAGAGAGAGAGAGAGAGAGACAAAGTGAGAGAGAGACCAGATGGCACCTAAGGCCATGCAGTGCACGGAGTTTGGGAATGTCGTGCTCCTCACTTGAGCTGATGATGTGATTTGAAACTGCGGTTTGAGTTAAGATAGGCTGCCCTCAGCGGCATGGAGGAAAAAAGGCAATTAAGCTGTTTGAATAACTTTAAACTTGCCGATCGCTCGGATACTCAGCAGGCCAGAGTCATTTCAGTGGATCAGTGTGGAGACGGTGGTGAGATGCAAAAGGACATAGAACTGCGGACTCATGCCTGCAACCAAATCAGAACCGTGATGATATACAGTACAGTATCACCCCTGCCCCGTGTGATAATACTTAAGTACAGTATGTCGTCCAAAACAGCACAAAAATGTCACAGAACGAATAAAGAATGTGTAAAATTCAAAGGTAAATGTGATGAAAGTATTTTCTACATACCTGCCACTGTGACCGCCCGTCATGCGGCAGCTGCTCTGGTGCTTCTGGAAGGACTCACCAATGAGATAAAGCCTGGGGAAAGTTTTAGAAATCATTGATTAGAAACCAGCATTATCTCAGTCCAACATGAGAAATGATCTGAACACATGTATGTGCATTACCTTGACTTTGGATGCAGTGTTGGTGAGTTTTTTTTCTCTTTTTCCTCTGCAGGAGGAGTTCAAATGTCTGATTGAGGATGCAGGTTTCTACTGTGTGAATTACTACAACCTTACCGGCGGAGTTGTGGCTCTTCACTCCGGTTTCAAACTGTGAGATGGCATCTTGACACCTGTGAGAGAAGCAAAAAGACTGGCTCCATGTTTCAGGCTTTTTCGCCTGTCTGCAGTTATCAAACATTAACTGGGTTTCAGAGCATAAATCCTCAGAATGACAGGAATTCAGCTCTGTGGATATTTTCTGATTGACATTTACTGCTAAACATTTTACTTAAGAGTGAGAACCATGTCACTGTATGTGTGCGGTCACTGTTAACACTGGTAGGTGAATAAAAATATTTAAGTGCAGTTACATTTGGATATTTTTTTTGTCACGTCTACATTTAAGCAACAAATACTAAAACATGTTAAAATTCTTGACCCCAGAATTACTTATTACTAATAAAGATGATACAACTACTAACTTTCAGACAACAAAGTGTTAAAAATCTCAATCTGAAATGCCAATAATGGAAAAAAGGACAACGCAACATAAGTTACTTGAATAAAACTGTATATTTTACAGATCTTTGTACACTTTAATTACAAAACTGTAAGGTACTAAAGTTTTAAAATCAGTTTTTTGGTCAGAGAAGATTTAATCGTCTTGTGTGCAATTACCATGTATATACAAAGTCTCATGTTAGTGATTTTTCTCAAAAATAAAAAGCAACCAAATAACTCAAACGTTCATACACTCTGAACATAAGACATGGCTTAAAGATAAATATATTAGTAAATAAATATTCAGAGAACATATTTCCATTTATGAAATGTGTTTGCTATACAGGTACAGAAATATACACAGATTGATTTCTAGCCTTTTTTTAAAACATTTGTAATGGTAATGACAGAAAATAATTATATTCTTAAAAAATTAAAAAATATTAATTTTTGTACACATTTTAATCTTCTTAAGTGCTAGAAACAATACCAAAAAAAAAAAATTAAATAATGACTCAAGTACCCCAAAATGTTATATTTGCAGTAGGTACATATCTCTATGCAAAAGGCAAGATTAGATTCTCACTTGATTACAGCACTGGGTTAACTTATAAATAGGGTTATTTCTGAAAGTTTTCCTCTGTGTAGAGAATGTGTATATTTCATAGAAACAGTATAAAAACAGTCTGCAGGACAAACAGAAAGGCATGAATGACAAGTATTGATATCGCGAGTATGTATTATGCATGGCACGATATGATTCAAACGGATACACTGTGGTATGTATAACTGCATTGATTGAAAAAATTGAAAAAAAAATTAAAAAGTCACAGTACAATAAGGAACCCTTATGAAATATGAGTCTTTTACAGCTACTTTCCTTTGGCCTTTTGATACATGCTAGAACCTTTATAGCTATTTATTAGAGCATGCCTCATTGAGGAAATTGGGTAAGTGACGGCAAAAATACACTTTTAAGGGCTTCCCAACAAGAAGTAGAGTGCTACACTCTACTTCAGGATAAATCTACTGACCCCGAGAAACACGAGTTCGACTACAAGTGTTATGGTATCTTTCAGGTATTGCTACAAACAGCTTACCAGCGTAAGGCTTTCATGTTGCTCTGGCACATCTCATACAGGTAGGCCACAACTGGACAGAAATGCAATGCATAAAATAAATTCTGTATTATATTGAATAGAGACCAGTGTCAGCCTTGCATTCACATTTCTATGCATTTTATTCTGTTAATATATAGCTTCTTCTCCTCAGAGAAATGTTTGGGTCAGTGACTTGAATGACCCATTTCCCTGCTTTTAAAAAAAGTAAAAGAAAAAACAAAAAACAATCATGTCTTTCTGTTTTGGTATAGCTATGTCCGTACAACCTATTTGAGTTGGTGGTTGAAGCTTTATAGGCAGTCAGTGTTCGTGTGCGCACATATACATGTAGATGCAGATGTCTGTGAATTAAAAGTGTACTTTTTTGTAGAGAAAAATGTCTTGTTCTTAAGAAAATCTGAAAAAAAAAAAAAAAAATCTCACATAAATGGGCCCAGATTATTTAGCCCTGAAGGGGCCAAACCCTTGATGGCAGCAGACACGTCTGCAAATAGATACCAATGCCAACCTACCTCTAGTTTCAGTTAACAACCTCCATCCGTATTTATCACTTTGTCTCGCTGACACAGTTTGAGACGTTTGTGGCCACAGGAATGAACGCGATACGCTGTCTAGAAACGACAGGTCATTTCAGTAGAAATCCACACAATCGAAGATGATAACATTCAGCGCTCGGAGAGCAAGGTTAGAACAAGGCAGCTGAGGGTTTTAATGATTGACTGACTGATTCGGTACCAAACACATACTTTAGACTGAGTCTCTGGGCTCCTGTTCATATACCCAGACCACCCTCATTTGTTGAAGTACTGCTGCTTCCCAAAGCAGAGGGGCTTGCAGAGAGCTGAGGGTGGAACAAAGCCCTGGTCTCCTCCTCCTGAGGGTATGGCTGACCTCTAAACTGTCCTGAGGTGAAGTACCCCTCCCTGGGCTCGTGCCGCTCCCCTGTCCGCACCTCTGCTTCCACTGTGACGCTGATGGGCAATAAACTGCTCTGGGTCTCTGCCCCTGTGCCCAATTCACAATCTGTGTCCTCAGGAATTATGGGTATCCTCTGGTTGAGTTCGCAGCAGCCCTGTCCCGAGCAGGCCTCTGAGTCTGCGTACTGCACGTTAACAGCGTAGTCCTCGGTGTAGCGCCCCGTTGAGGCCCTGTGCACCTTCATCTCTTTGTAGAAGCAGCAGGGCAGCCCTTCGTAGCTCACCTGCTCTGAGGGAGGGCACATGTGCTCAGGAGCAAAGTAGTTCTTAGAGGCCGAGCTCTGAAAGTCCACCCCCCTGTGAAAGCGTCCTGTGGCCAGAGGCCCAGCTTGGTCCGAGTCCTGCCCTTTGCACTCCATATTGGGAGGAAGCACCTCAAAGCAGCAGCTACAGGCTGCAGCCCCGAGCTCCCCCGAGTCCTCCTGCGCCCCTTTCCCCCTGTCTGCTCCGGTGGCTTCTGGAGCCCCGGCTGAGGTAGTGCTAGTGTTGCTGTTCTCCCTGGGTTCCAGTGATGAGCGACTGCTGTAGTTGGGCTCCAAACTGCAGTTGGAAAGGTGGTCCCCCGAGTTATATCCCGAAGCTCCAGGAGGGAGCTGGAGGCAGTCATGTCCCAAGGGAATAGGGGATGACGAGTCCTCAGCGGGGGCTGTGGTGCACGCCGCAGCCCCCGCTTCCCCCACAGAGCCCCTACACGGACTCTTACTCCGGTACACGTAAGGATCATAGTCACTGCTCAGCGAGCTGCGGAAGGTAGAGCAGCTGCCGTACACCCCCTGGTTGCTGACCTCAGTACAGTCCAACATGGAGTCGCTGGAGGAGCAGTGGCACTGGCCTGAACTGCTGCTGCTGCTGTCACTGCCAGGACAGTCAGCGAGGTAGCCACTGCACACTGAGCGGTGGCCATGGTAACAGCTCAGGCCAGACGTGCTGCCGGTATCACCTATCCTCGAAGAAGTGGCAGGTGCCATGTGTACCACGGTGGGGTATAACAGCCCCTGCTGAAAGGCCCTGCTGTGGTGGCCCTTGTGGGCCCCTCCTCCTCCGCCAAGCTGCCCTGCCATCGCAGGCCCCTGGCCGCCCTCAGGCTGTTGAGGGAAAGTCAACCCCTGAAAATAGTAGTGCTGGTACATAGTCTCGTACTGCGAGAAGCAGGCTGCTCGGGAAAAGTTGCGACCGTGGAACTTGGGCCGTTTAAAAGCAGCATGATGCGGCTGTGCCGGGTAGGTGGGTGGTCCGCGGTGCTCTAACCCGCAGTGGTGGGGGTTGAGTGAGTGGTCCAGATGGAGGGTGGGGTGGTAGCTCCGGAGAAAGGCAGATGTTGATTGAGGTGGGTACAGACCCTGAGGATCTGGGTGCTGGTCCACAGTGAGTACAGTGATGGGGTTGCCGTGGGGGTCCATGCTAGTTCTGGTTGGGTAGGCTGTCACCTGGCCAGCACGGTGCACTCGGCCGGGATAATGGACTGGCAGCACCACCCGCTGCCGGCTGTGGACCGGGTTACCAGGGTCCATGCATGCTGGTCCAGGATTTCCCTTCTTTTGCTCTGAAAAACATTAAACTAGATGAATTTAGATGAATTTCACAAATGAAAGAATGTCTCTTATAAGCAGGAAACTTTCGTCTCTTCAGTTACATAAATACGTGTTTCTTACAAAGAGTATTCTACCTCAACATCAAAACCAAACAGACTTGCAGAAACCCACCGATGATGTTGTGTCTACAGTGGGGACAGGTGTGGTGCTGGAGCAGCCAGGGGTCCACACATTTCTTATGAAATCTGTGAGCACAGGGGATGACTCGCAGCTCCTTTCAGGAAAAACAGAACAGGATTTTAGGGTCATATTTCACCTGCACTGTCATCTTCAAAGTACAGATAGCAGCAAATACAGTGACAACAAACCGTTTATGTTTTTTCATTTTAGATAAATAATTTGCATGCTGAATGACCTACAGGTATGAAAGAAAGTTTGCAAGGTCTCCTTACAGGTGGACAAAAACAAACATCGAATACCCAAACAAGTGGAACCAACGTTCAAAAGGTTTTTCTTCTAAGCATTTTTCTCTAATTAAATTAGTGGCAGCTGTCCAACACACACACACACACACACACACACACACACACACACACAGACACAGACACAGACACACACACAGACACACACACACACACAGACACAGACACACACACACACAGACACACACACACACACACACACAGACACACACACAGACATATACACAGACACACAGACACACACACACACACACAGACATACACAGACACACACACACAGAGACACACACAGACACAGACACACACACACACACACACACACACACACAGACACACACACACACACACACACACACACACACACAGAGTCTCAGAGGTGTGACTGAAATGTCCAAGTGAACTGTTGCTATTGATTTAATTCAAGAAAACTGCCAGACGGAAATTTGTGCTGTAAACTCATTTCCACAGGCCTTTTTACATTGTTTTGAAATATGAAAGAAATTATGACATACTATACTACATTTTTAGATTTTTTTTGACATTTCATTTCACATACTTTACTATGATATTTTTGTGACACACTGACTTTTTTTCTTACATATTTATGGCAAACTTTTCTAAGAATTATTTTATGATTTATTATATATATGATTATTATAGTGATTATGTAATGTAAGTATGATTTATAAAATAAATGACTTAGAAAACGTTGGCTCTGCTTTCATTTTTTTTTTTACTTCTAAGCATGCTCTGTACCACAAAACACCCTCATCTCAGACAAGAATTGACAACAATTTAAAACAATGTGTTGAAAATTTACCATTAACAATCTAATTTAACCTCAAAAAGATTTTCTTTTTTGAAATTGTGAATGAATATGATGGCGGGTGGACGTCCAGCAGGTGGCAGCAAAGCTACACAGAACTGTCGACGGCGGTGACTGTCTCGAGTCTTAATCAAGTTTTTCCCCCCGAGGAGCCAACTTTACATCATGCCACAAACAAAACTCTTAACTAGATGCCACACCACAGTACAAATACAACTTTGATGCTCAATGTCACCACTTTCAGGAACAAAACAAACAAGAGGCTTACACTCGAGGATTGATTTGAAAAGAATGCAACACTTTGTATTCAGATGCAGAATTGGCACGAAGGAATTCCAAGACACAACAGCAGAAGCGCTCTGAATATGAATTATAATAATCTACTCCGGTGAGAGCTCTTTCACTGCCATAAATACTTTACTCTGTGGCTTAATGTGACTCATCTTTGGGCTCTTTTCCACCCAAGCTTTTGTTGCTTGGTTCACTGCTCAAAAAGCGCTTTGATGCCATTCAGCCTTTTATATCGCCACTTCCTCTGTGCAATCCTGGCGCCATGCTTTGTTGTGTTTTCTTCTCCTCCTTACCAAAGAGACACATTACCACAAAAAAAACACTCACGCATGCACCAACTATGCCCCCCCGGGCACTGGGGTTTGTCCCTGCAGCATCCGTATTAAGGATGAGCAACGCTGTAACGGTAAACCCTTAAAAGTCCAAGATTAGGATACATATTCTGACAATGACTCCTTTTAAGGATTAAAGAAGGCCACACTGGAAAAACAGGAAGCATAATCACAAACCAATGCACTCTGGGTACCGTTATCTCTCCAGGTGCTCTGAAAGACTGGACTAAACATCTAAAAGGCGCCGGAAAGAACGTCACCAAAGATGGCGGGACTGCGGTCCCCGAGCACATCAGGGGAACTTCCATTCTATTGTCCGCAGAAGTGCATTATGTTTCACGTCTACAGAATATGTAATGAAAAGAAAACAAGCCCCGTGCAAAGATGACCACACCAACACTGCCGGAGTTAAAGGTTTGGCTCGCACACGCGGTCCATCGAATGCATGTTGCGTTTGGATTAAAAGCCGTCAGCAGATGTTTGTTATTTCTGTTGGACTTTCATGTTTGTGGAATATTGCTCAGTATGCTCTCCTGGTCATTTGTATCATGACTTCCTCCTGTTGTTTGTATAATAAGCTTTTTTATTTTTCTTTACAAATGTTTATAAATAATTTATCGATTTGTAAAAGGAAACGGCTCAATTTTAAACTAACTTCACTGGATTTCATGTACTTCCTGCTGCAAGCAAACGCTGCTCACCACAGCTTACAATCAGAAAGATCTGCTTGTGGTTAACACAGTGCAGAAAACTGTTGTGGTTCAGGAAAAATAGAAAGAAAATGCAAACAAGCTGTTCGCCACGGCCATCACGCTTAATAATCAATTATTTAACGACAGTCTTTGTGATGCATACGGTATTTTTGTAAAATGATTTTTACTTGGACTTGTTTTTTGCAGATTATATTCTCTAAGCTTTAAAAAGTCAGAATAAATGCACAAAAATTCATTTTTATGAAATCTGAAACGCTTGATTGGTTCAAAACATCAAGTACTGGTGTTTTTTTAGGTGCAGGTTTGTCCCAAAGTTGAGGTATAAGCCTTTAAAGTGTTTTGTCACTTTTATGGATTAGCTACCGCTAAATTGTGCTGACTTAAATGTTGAGTACAAAATTGTATAAATCCACATAAGCAAACATCTAAACACAAACAATGGTATTAAATACTTTTAACTTTGGCTTCCTTTACTGTTTGGATGTTTACGCCAGCTCTCACATTGAATACAAAGGTAGCTGTTTTTTTTTAAAGTCCCCAAAGCAGATGAAGTCATTAATTCAAATCAAAGGACAGAGCGTCTTCTCTTACCTCTCCGTCGATGTACTTTTCCAGACAGATGGCGCAGTCAGACGTGGAGCTGCTGCTCAGCGAGTCGGAGGCTCCGCAGCTGCTCTCGCGCTGGCCCTTTCCTTTGGCCTTGAACTTTCTCGTCTCCATCTTCTCCAAGGCTTGGATGGCCATTCTGTTCATCGAGCTCTGCGGGGGGACGTGAGACACGGTAAGCAGGGACATTTGCCTGTTTGAAAAGCCATATTTAACTTTTAAAAAAGAACCTCTGAGAGAAAGCCGTGACGAATTCAACATGAAAGCCAACGTACCTGTCAGACTCAACAGGACACTGAGGAGCATGAATTCAATGTTAAAAGTTGGTTTGTAACTGATATATAAATGGTCACCTGGTGGTGGAGAAAACTATTTTTACAGCATGCTTCAGGCGGACGAAGAACCCAAAAATCAAAGTCATAAAGGGACCAAAAACAACTGCAGAACATCTGTTTACAAACTCTTGCACAAGTCGTGCAGGATAATTCAAGTCTCATTGATCAGTTCGATGCTCAGGACTTCCGCGCCTTTTCCGATGAGGAAACTGAACTAAAAGTTAAACTTTTTTTTCTCTTTGTTTTGTCATTATGATGCATTTCTGAATTTCATCATCTGGGCCACATGATGGTTTCCTGTTGGTTCCTGCCAATATACTGCATTTGTCTTAAAAGCCCTGACAAAGAAACATGCTGGCTTATTTTTAATGATTTAGCCACTATAAAAAAGACTTTTTAATGTCATTTCTCCTTGTTTTTCAATTTTTTTGAGTGCCTGGATTTCCGTCCTGTTTTTATCATTTTTGGCTGTTTAATAATTTACATTTGATTGTAGTTTATAGAGCAACCAGTCATCACTCTCTTTTTCTTTAACTTTTTTAAAATGTCTTTTAAGTCAATCAGAACCAACAATAAGACTAAAAAATCGACCTGATTGTGTGTTCAGAGAGGTAAAATTAGTTTTTTTTGTCCATAGGCTTCGAAGCGAGAACAGAGAAGATTCACCTTTAGCTCAGTTCCTCATCAGAGTACTGAAGCATAAAGTACTGAAATATTGACTAGATAAATGAGACTTTTATTTTACTGCACGACTTGTGTGACAGTTTGTAAACGGATGTTTTGATAAGATTTTTGTTAAATGCTCTCACCGATGACTTCAACTCATGATTTGAGTTTGGATTCTTTGTTCGCGACAAAAACACATTTTCACTTTACAGATTTACTGCTGTGGGACATAAAAAGGTTCATCGGCTGGATGAATTATTCCTTTAAACTGACAAAACTAAGACTTGAGTCAATTTAGTGATGATGTTTTTGAGTAAACATTTGGTTACGTGTATTTACGTCAATGCTGGCAACTTTTGAACTGTGCTCCTCTTTGGGAGGATTAATGTTGCCACCATTTGAGACTTTCCCCTTTTGACACAGAACATCATTTTGCAATGTTTGACTGATGCATTAGCAACTCTCTCTGGCTCCGACACTCTGGTCGATTTTTATTTTTTTATCTTTAATTTGTTTCGTGTTGCCTAAAAAATATTTCTTCTCAAAAAAAACCTTTGAATGATAAGTTAACACATAGAGAACCAGTTATTAGGATTAAACTTAATGTCTCACATGTGTAGCAGACATTGTAAATTACAGCAGTCACTGCCTGATCTGCTGGTGCATCACTCGTTTTAGAGTTATTTATGCTCAGGCTTAACTTAAATAAGGCTCTCGGGAGACTATTTCTTCTTCATGTTGCCTCACAACTAGATAATTGTAGACTTTTTAAGGACATGTGGATATCCTGGTCAGCAAAAGAACATTGAACTTTGGCATGAAAGTCATTCTCATCACAGGGTCGACAAAACATGAAACACGAGGACCTAAAAATCTGTATTTTCACTTTGTAATTAACTGCAGTCTTGTGAGGGCAAACCCTTGAGGATTCCTTCACTAAAACCAAAAGTATTCTGAATGTTTCCCTGCTGTTTATAGTTACGTCGGATAGGAAATGTTAATACTGCATTAACAATATTTACTCCACAAGAAGTTCATTAATTTTTCACATTTCAGGAAGGAAATGTTGATACATGTGACAAATGTGCCCCTGGTGTGAGCTGTTCTCTTAATTAACCACCAAAGGAAGTCACGACCAAGTCATCCGCTGCTGTGACACACACACACACACACACACACACACACACACACACACACACACACACACACACACACACCCCTGTACTTCTGTCTTTGTGAGGACTCTCAACAACATAATGCTTTCTCTAACCCCTTTACCCTTAACCTAAACTTATTTTGATGCGTTTTCGTCTGTGCTTTTTATTTGATCCTTAATGAATTCTACATGAATTTTAGGGGCTGAAATCTCTGACCACGTCATGATTCGATTATCGATTCAGATGCAACACGATGCGATGATAAAACGATTATCGACGCTTTTTTTTGTGCTAATTTTTTTTAATGCATAATTTTTTTTACATATTTCTATTCGCATTAGGGCTTATATCTAAAATCAATATCATGATTAATTGAACATTTTGCCGCGATTACAATTACTGACCGATTATTTTGCTTTTTTTTCCCTCATAATTTACTGACATTGTTTCATTTGACAATGGTGTGTTAGAGTGTAATAAACATATGAAGAATTATCATTTATTAAACTATCCAGCATTATATAAAAATTAAAAACTCAGTCTTAAACAGATTTAAGTACATTGTGCTGAAAACAGGCCAACCTCTCCTGACCGCAGGACCGTAACTTCTGCTCTGTGATATTATTCATTTTGCTTTTTAATCATTTTACTTTTTTTTGAGCAGGCTAACTTCTCCTGTAGCTGCTAACAGCCTGCCAACACTCCCAGCTAGAGAAATAGTGAAAATGAGGCAATGTGCCTGTGGCCCCAGGCCCCCAAAACATCACATCTGCCAGCAGCTGGATGAGGACACGGTCTGTCTAAGCTCCATCCAGAGACTGACTAAACACAAAACTAAAAAACAGCAAAAGTCACTTTCCAACACTGAATATTTGTCTGTTCATTCAGACACTGGCTGTGTTTTCTGACTGCGCTGCTGTCGGGCGATCAGCTGTTTGATCCGCGGTAGACGTCACTATCACACATCCGGGTAACATAGTGTTGAACGATGACGTATTTTTGTAGGCCAACCAGGAAGTTAGCATCGCAACCGCCTTTTTTTGAGACGAGTAAAACCTTACCAGCTCAAAAATCGTGTTGATATGGACGTATTTTATGTTTAAGAACAAAATGTCTAAATATCTTTAGCCTAGGTAAACCTTATTTAAGGCATTTTACCGAAAACCCATTCAAAAGACTCTTTTTAAGCCGAGGGAAGTCCGCGTTTTAAGATGCGTTACTTCGCCTCTTTAAAACGCCGAAAAGCACAAACACTCCGCTGCATTCTTAAGTCTAATTCGTCCACTTTATAACATGATTGATCAACACTTACGGCAGATGTGCCTCCAGACGCTCGCGTTTAATCCAGATGTTACCGCTCGAATTTCGCGCTCAGCCATATTTGTTGTTTGCGGTATGCACTCCATAGACTGTCCGGGCGGGCGCTGCACTACCGCAGTTTTTAGTTCCGCCTTTTTCGTTCCGCCAACATTATGATCGACTTTTGGCATTTGTGAATCCATCCTTTCCCATTAATAATTGCTTAATTTCCTAACCTACTGAAAGTGTGTGCGTTTTTATTTTTATTTGAATTTTAATTATCTTAACTATATATCCCTTATTCCCTTTTAATCACTGATTAATCATGTGTTTTAGCATATAAAATATATTTAGCATCTATTTTCACTTAAAGCACTTATGTAGTTCTATTTGCTCTGCCTTTATACATTCATTCATATTATTAATTTTATTTTTTTATTATTTTTATTTTTAATATTTGTCATATTTTACACTATTTTTTAAATCTTATCATATCATGACTAATTATGATATATTTATATTAATTAAGCATTGGTTTTTATTTTTTATTTAATTGGTCAAATTAATCATAATTTGTAAAATTAATTTCCAAGAAATTAAAAAAAAAAAAAGGTTAAATTAATGTACCAAGCTAGAACTGAGTGATAGGAGCGTAACAGTCATATAAACTCTCCTTCATTTGCCCCTGCAGAACAAGTGGACCTGGATCATTTTAATGGATTTTATATACCCATATATGCTTTCTATAAAGAATATTCTAAAAGTACTTTCAATCACCTGGGCCTCCTGTGCCTGTGCCCCTCCTAACATTCACTTTAGTGCTGTGTTTTAACCCTTACCTAAACCTCACCCTAAACTAAACCTAATTCTAACCTGAACGTTACCTCGACTGTGTATCTAGACCCTCACGTACTCCTTTGAAGCCAGAATGTCCTCACTTTCCAAAAGTGTCGTCACTCTGTTAATTAAAAACGTGTTTCGTCCCTCTCTATGTAGCAAGTACAAGCTTCTCACACACACACACACACACACACACACACACAGACACACACACAGACACAGACACAGACACAGACACACACACACACACACACACAGACACACACACACACAGACACACACATGTGCTGGCAGGATTACACCTGTCTAAACGGATGCCGCTACAGGTTTTCTGTTCTGTCATGACATCTCTCTGTGTTTGGCTCCAACCTCTCGTCTGCGTTAATTAAATGCTAATCCTGATTCATGCGCCCGACATAAGCCTCCACTGAGAGCTTTTTGTCAACACACGAGAGGAATCAATCAACAGCAGCGCTACTGTCGCCTGACTCAACGCCTGCAACTCCAAGTGAAGTCGTGTCGACTGGAAAAACAAGGCACGGCGTCGTGGATTTGGGTGTGTTTTGTGTGAGACGCACACATCGGTTTTAGTCTGCTGTGACTCAGTCTGCGGTTAATAAATAAAGGTTATCAACTTGTTTCTGTTCCGGTGGTGAGAGCGTGTACACACACTAACCTGGCTTCTCCTTTGCTTGAGTTTGATCTTGATGAGCAGAATGAGGCAAACCAGGGACACGACAACGAAGAACGCCAGGAAGATGCCCATGTCGAAATACTCCGTGGGCTGCTGCGGAAAAGGAGGACAAAAGAAAGACAGGTGGGGGTTAGTTAAGGGGTCATTTTTGCTGAAAACAGCTGCATTTTCATTAAGAATATTTGATTAGAGCTTCGTTAGCTCCTCAGAAGACCAGAGCGCTCAGTGATGTGAGTTATTTGACTCGTCGTTATGCAAATAAAAAAACGAAACAGGACCTTCACACATAATTTGACGGTGCTTTCTGGAATAAATAGTACACGGTTGATTATTCATGCAGCTCATTTCCATCTCAGAATCATTTTCCCCGAGTGTCATTTATCACCGTCAGTAATTTGCTCAGGTAAGCACTGCGTCTCTTACACAAATGAGACCACGCTGCAGATTACAGGAATACTTCAACCCCCGAATGAACATTTGAATATCAATTACTCATCCCGTGTTATGTTGGATTCGTTAAGTCAAAACCCCGTTCAAAAAAAACAACACCTTGTTTGAGGAGCGTCTGAATAAACAGTATTTCTTAAAGGAATACTTCAACCTCCAAATGATTATTTGTATTAGGGGTCCACCAATATTGACTTTTCAGGGCCGATAACGATTATTAGTTCGTATTAGAGCTTATTAGAACGAGTGCTGAGTAAATGATACACAAATGCTAATTTGGGCGGTGAAGTATTGCCGATAAGTTGAGTGACAGAAAAAGATTTTTCAAACAAACATGTCGAATATTATGTGATTCCAGTTTTTCCAAATGGGAGAAATTCCTGTTTGTCTGTTTTATATCATTAGAAATTGAGTAAGTTTGGGCTTTGGACTGTTTGTTTGTTCAACTGAGCAACTAATGTAAAACACGTTTGTTTGGAAGTACGCGATGAGCATTTTCTCTCCACAGTTTTTAACCTTTAACAAACTAAACCATAAATTATTCAACGACAGAACAGACTGATAATAAGAGTTGTTAATTGCAGCCCTGCTGCAGAGTTTGAGACAAGAAAAAGAACAAACATGACTTTCTAGCTTTTTCTCAGAGTGGACGGACTAGCACCCGAACAACTGCTCAGAGCACACTGAGAAAGGATTGTTTTATTCTTCATCAGAAAAATGTCTCTTATCGGACAGTCCTTTCTCTCGGGCTTTCATTATGTCAAGTTATTTGACCTCAAAGTGTGCTGGTCCTCTTATCAAATATTCCAAGCAAACAAACAGCTCTTTGAATGGCTGATATTAATCTCCCACAGCGCTGCACAAAAAAAAAGTCCTCGGCCTCGGGGCAGCTGAGCAGAGAAGAAAGGGAAAGGGTCAGATTTCACAACTGGAATTTTCGTTTGTCTTCACATCTAAAAGACTTCTCGGCGCTGTTTGCTGCGTGGGCCTCACAAACATGCTCACCTCTTCCTCATGTTCCTCACATGTGCCTTACATTAGTCTCACACACACATCATCTCCTCTCAGTGTGGTTTGGGGTTTTGGCATGTGCGCTTACCCTCGGTGGTCTGTGTTGTATCCGAGCGCGAGCCACTTTCTGCTTGTTGACGATGTTCATCAACTTAACGGCGTCATTGCCCTTCACGTAAACCACCGGCCGCTTCAGAGGATCCTCCGCAACCTGGTTGAGCTGAGAGGAGGACAGAGAAGAACGCAACAAATGAACACAAATTTGTCTGGTCAATAATGATCTTTTCTTACATTTATTTTACACAGTACACTCAGCTTACTCTTCATTTGGAGTGAGCTTGTGAAAACTGTAGTAGAATGTCTCCTGTGGCATTATGGGAAATGTAGGATCCACTGTTCTTCACGCAGAAGCCATAGTAGACATCGAAAGTCAGAAATTCTTTATCTCTGCTGCCTCCGTTGTGTCTCTTTAGTCTATCAGCGGACTGCCACTTTAAGATTCAGATTTAGTCTGCGTGACTTAAACAATTCATTTCTTATTATGAATGTTTATTCATTCATTCTCCTTTTAATGCAGCAAAGCATTGCAACACACAGGTGTGTGTGTGTGGAGGTACTTCTGACTTTAGAAAAAGCGGAGCTCTGGATGGGTTTTTCCAGTCGAATTTTTAGATTCGGGAGAAAATACGGAGTATGTATGTTGTGTTTTTTGGCCTGAAAGTTATATTTAAACATACTGAATGCTAATACCTTGTGATAACTTAAACATGTATATATTAGTGTCGGAATCAGCTTTCAAAACCTCATATCAATTGAATATTAATATATAATGTCACACCACAATGCTGTAGTACACACACACACACACACACACACACACACACACACAAAAGCACCACTAGTCTCTCTGCTGGATCACTCACTTTTATTTGCATTAGCCTAGTTATTTATTCTATCGATCTACTCATCCTCAAAAGATAAACCTGAACAGTCTTGAGATGACAAGTTAAAAAATTGGACACTTTACCCGTTATGGCCTCTAAGTATTCACAAAAAGGACAAAATATTTGTCTTTGCATCATAAACAAAAGGTTGATTTTTTTTAAGTCGCACACAGTGATGAAAGTCAAAAGGTACAACAAATGCAAACAAGAAAAGGCACTCAGACTTCTGAGAATAATAAAAAAAAATCTGAAATATAAAAAAAAACAATGCGTCGTGGCTAAAAGCCATCACTGAGGTGTCAAAGCTGAATACTTGAAAACTCAACAGAAATGTCTCTTTGTAGAAATCAAGACCCCGTTACTCAAAATAATCCACAGACCTTGTTGTGAGCAGTTTAATGTAGGAACTATTTTCGTTCTACGTCCACAGACCGTATCACAGTGCAGAAGGGAGCATCCATCCACTCCTAGCTCACCTAGCACCAATGAGATAACGAACGTTACAGCTCAGCCGAGAAAGACGCCGTTAATATTTACATCTCGCGCTGCCTTTCGTCAGTGAATGAACACACGCTTCCTTCTGTGCTGTGATTCAGGACAGAAAATAGTTCCTGCATGAAACTGCTCACAACAAGGTCCGTGGATGATCTTGAGTAACCACGTCATAAGACATCTCTACGGCTGATATCTCCAAAATTCGGCACCAAAACAATTCAGACTGATGAATGGCACTAAAGATGAGAAGGAGGAAATTCATCTCGGATTTTGGGTTGAACTGTCCCTTTAAAGGCACTTCATTCTTTTCTGTTCAATGTAAAATCTGAGCGTCACTCGAGTCTGTTCACAACTTATTTACAAACACAACTCAGTGATGAGAGGCCACAAGTTGCTTCATTTTTAGGGAACATTCAGCGAAAAGTTTGGGAACCACTGTCCTAATGCGTGTGAACCATCTGCCTGAACTCCTTTTATACCAACTGAGGAAATTGACCTCTAGGCTCGAGACATGGAAGCTGCGGTCGCAGATTGCCGGAGGGAGCGGAGGGGGAAACAGTCAATGAAGAGTATGCTCTGGCTTTCGATTCAGTCGACATACTCCTTTACTCCTCCGCTCCCTCTCTGTTCTCCCCTCTCGTCTGCTGGTTGGAATCTGTAATTTGAAAAGCCCAAGGGAAATACCGAGGATATTCGCATTTCTATTTCTTCTGCTGCCGTCATGTTCTCCAGTGAAATACTGTAAGTTCTGGTTTCAAAGTATAGACTTTGAACCGTTTGATCTCTCGCTTCGCACTGGCGTGTTGCTCCCACTTTGAGAAGTGACTCCACCAAGACGCCATGTGGCCTCTGACAAACAATCCACCGTATCAAACATACACCTATGAAGAAACAAAATTTGACGGTTTAACTGTTAAAAGAAACTTTACTTTTCCTCAAACAAAACTTCAACTTGTTTCAGCCACAAGTTTAAAATTGAGAGAAAAAAAGAAGGTCAAGTACATTAACTTCATAAAGCTTCTCTCCTAATTTCAGCCCCGGGACCTTAATTCTCCCTAAGCTCCTCCTCCCTGCCCCTCGGCCTTGTGGGTCCTGTCTCTGCTGATCGGGCCGCTCTGACTGGAAAAGCCTCTCGGGGGAATTTAACACAGCCGCCCAGCGCTGCCTTTCATGTGGTCTCCGCGCAATCCCTTTTATCTCTCAGCTACGCGCTTTACGACCCAGCAGCAGAGAAGAGGAGGCGAGGAGGGAGGGAGGAAAAAAAGAAAAACCTGCAAGTCCAGACCTGGTGTGGCGAGGATGAATACCACAGGAGAATTCTTGCGACAAAGGCACCCACAGGAGCAACTCGTGTATGATACTTCTTAACAGCATGGGAGCAAGACATAGTGGAAGAAGTAGTGTGACAAAAAAAAAACACTTTTTCTTAGTGTAGTCCATGTGTGCACTCCCAAATGTGCACTCGAAGACAGACCCAGAGTCCCCGGGGATGAGGTAATGTGTGCTACCTGTGCAATTATGAGCTCAACAGAGTTCGGTCATGGTCTAGTGAAAGCTGAACCTGGATATCCATTTTCAGTCGTCTCAGAGCGCAGTGCTCTCCTCCAAACGCAGCTCAGAGAGCTCAGAGGCGCAGGATGGTTGAATAAGTGCGGCTGATTCGCTTTTGAATGCAACTAAAGATAGAAAGATCAGTGTTTGTACAAACAGCGTCAGTCAGGAGGGCAAGGCCCGCCGCTGAGCTTTCTTCAGAAGTGAAAAGCGGAGCGGCGTTTGCAGACAGACCAAGACGGATTAGACCGTTTCGGCGTTGTTGAAACGTGAGTGTGTGAATGCCTGGGTAATTTTAGGTGTGTACGAACCTGGTCGATGGCATCCGGATTCTCCGACACATCAAAGATGACGGCCGTGGCTCCCCGCTGCACTGCTCGCTTCGCCTGCAAACAGAACAAAAGCAATCATTAGATTCATTCAGCGGCAGTGCCAAAAGAAAAGCCAGAGGTGATGTGTGATCAAGCCAACTGCAAAATAAGTTTTCACATTTGAGTTCAGGCCACTAGAGGGAGTTCTCTGCCTGACTGTAACACGCAGCTCAACTGAGAACGAGCAAATGAGACAGTAAAGAGACAAAATCAACACAAGTAAACAAGCCAGTGATGACATTCACAACGACGCACATGTGGACTCTGAGGTCATCATTTGGTGCAAATCGGCACCACGTTATGCTAATATAATGGGGCAGAAACTAAAAGCGTTGCATCCCTGTGTCGAGAACTATTGCATGCATGGCTCCATGTGATGCAACGCTGCAGCCGAATTGAATTCTGCTGTGCACGCTCAGGAAAGTTGAATAAAGTTATCAAGGATTTCCAACTGCTAAAAATGTGAGCGTCTTTCATCTGAGAGCAAGGAAAGTCACAGCACAGAGGTCTTTTGAAGACTTCTGCTAAAGGCAAGAGATAAAGGAAACGCTTGGATCTGCAGAACCCCAAGTATCTCCTCGCAGAATCCAAATTGGCTTCCTCTTGTCTGGAAAAAAAAAAAAATTTCCTTTATCTTAACTCCTGCTTTCCCCTCCACCGCAACCCGTTCTCACCCCGCTTGATTCACGGCGCCCTATTTAGACAACGTTTTGATGTCTGCAATACATGATCTAAAATAGCGCGGCTGGGATCATATCCTGGTATTATCAAGTGCCCTTGGGTTCTTGCCAGCGCTCTTCATAACTGGAGGGGAGAGGAGGGGGCTGAAGATCAAAGTGACAATGTACGGTGCTGTGACTCTGCTGCCGGGTGGCTGCAGAGTGTCATCGCTCCAGTCAGCAGGCACTTACAGAGGACGCAGAGACAGGAGACGGGGAGTAGCGGTATGTGCGGGGGAGGCGCAATTACTCCTTTCACAACACATCATGTTGATTTCTGAGGTAACAACAATCAGCGAGATGATAAGCGAGTTGCTGCATCTTTCAGCCTAAAAAAGAAGGATTTTAAAATGACCCAATCATCACAGCAAACACTCACTAGTCCGAAATCTACCACAGAACGAACAGAAAAGCTGAAGTCTCACGAAGATGTCCAATATTAGCCGCCAAAGCAGCTTCACCGCTCCTTGGCACAGACTAGGGGTTGACCCATACTGGTTTTTCAGGGCCGATGCCGATACTGATTATTAATAGTATAACCGATATTTAGAAGCAATATGCATTCACAATAAAACATGTCAGTATTTAGAATTTTGAGTATGACAAACTCCAACACAAAACTTTGTTTAAATGCCTTCAGCAAAAGTTCAATCAAAACTGAAACTTTCAACATCACACACAGCAAGCTCCCAGCAACTTTTCTATAGAGTCAAGTGAAAATTTAAGTAAAAAATAATAAAGAGAATAGCTTCCTAAGGCTGCCACGCTGACACTTTATTTACACTTTTTAGTTAATTAATTTTGTCATTATTAAAATCAAATGCACATACAGATAATCAAAAAAAGCACCAAAAAAATCTGCCCTAATAATCAGCCAGGTCAATGATCTGTCAAACCGTAACACAGACTCTAAAAGTGTGACGAACTCTCCTGGAGGGCTGAGCAGCGTCCAGATGTTACTCCCTCAGTTGTTTTTGGGATGTTGGTGGTGGAGAGTGCTGTTTGAAGCCTGTGCCAGCTGGACACGGCTATGTTTCAAAACAAGTTTCCCCTACTTGCTTCTCAGATAAATCCCGTTCACACAAGCACAGTTACAAAGAAAATCTTTGTCCAAATAGCACAACTGAAGCGCTGTCATGCCAAACCAGCAAGCAGCGATATAAGCAGAACTGTAAAGCCACGCTATTACCAAAAGGCCACCTGCAGCAGCGATTTCTGTTGTGCTTTCTGACACCTCTGCTCCTCAATATACTGGAAGAGTAAGTGTGCATCTGTGTGTAAACATGTAAAAAAGTGCTTTCAGCGAGGTCAGAGCGAGCATTATTTTAGCCACATCCACCATTGTAAGAAATTTCGCCATGATAATAGCGCTATTTATGACGCTTTACAAAAGAAAAACGGCTCACATTTCACATCGATCACTTTTCTGGTACATTTTCATGCAACAATTTGTCCTTTTTTCTGCATCAACTGATGGTACGAATGTCTTTAATTTTGTCAAAATTTTGTTGAGAGGAACAAATGTGCAGTCTGAATATTAAGGGGCAAACATGCCCCCTGTGCCACCAATGCTACACATCAACACTGCAAACAGAGTTTTTGAAACCCTGAGTGGAGTTTTACAAAAGATCTGTTTTCAGTGATAAATGCAGTTTGCATGCAGACAAAAAAGCCAGAACACAGAAAAGGCATTTTTTCAAATATACCTGTGTATGTGCTTAAAGTCTAACGTGTCGGTCTTAAATGTGTAAACTAAAAAACTTTCAGTGGGTTCTGGTGGCTGCGAAGGCCACAGTGTATGAGTAAAATCCTTTTCATGCTTATTGAACCATTCAGTGACTCCTCTGCCGCCGTACGAAAGCATCTGCATTTCCTAATGTTTCTCTTAGGACTAGTAGACGAGTAGTAGATGCACTCATCCTCCTGTGCGGTGATATGGTTGGAGGGTGTAGTTTGTCAGAAAGAAAGTAGTCCATTAAACCGCTCACAACAAGATCTGTGGATTATCTTGTCGAGTAACCGGGTCGTGATTTATGGAGAGAAGAGACATTACTTTTCAGTTTCAAATTCATATTTTTTAATTTTGGGATGAATTTTCACTTAAAAGTCTGTTTAAAGTGATAATTAAAATTAGTTCATAGGTCGTCACATCACAGAAAGATGTCTTATTAAACACCTGACCAAATTCAAATGACCAAAAAAATTGCACAGTATGTAAAAGAAGGTCTGAAAATCATGAAAAACTGCACAGTATTCGCTGATCTGAAACGCTGGGGGGCGTGTCCACTGGAGGAGCGGAGGCCACGCCCAATCGCGGGACTAAGCTAACGGTGCTTCTCGTTTTCATGCTGCTGCATTGTCAGGGGCGGAGTTATGCAGTGTGTCATCGAGCCGCCCAAAAAATCTTAAAACAGGAAAATGGTAAAAAAAACAGTTAACCATCTAACTCCACAATTCAGTACTATATAGTAAAGGGTCTTTGCAACATGTTTTAAACAATCAGTTTCCAACATGTATAATGTGTTTTGAAACACAGACTTTAAACCTCATGACAAAGCGCTGATCTCCTTCATTCCTGAAGCTGATGAAGAGGCATCCGGTCCTATTTGATTCAGTTCTGCGAGTATTATCGCGACATTATGCTAGATTCCCTTTCCATAAGTGGCGATGTATTATTTTCCCAGCTCTCTGTGTGCACCACGAGTCTTTAGAAAGAGGTTAATGATTAAATCTAGCTGTCCAAGAAGTATTATGTGACGCTGAGGTAATTCATTACTAACATCTCCCCTCAACATATCAGCCGTCTATTGTTCAAAGCAGCCGACTTCTTTTTCTACCAAAGCCAGAGGAGAATCAAAGGTATTCGTTCTCCAGAATCAATGACCGTCAATAACAGACTCAATAAGGACACTAAATATAGAATACGTTTGATTTTTTGAACTGGCAGCACACACGTGTGGGTCCTCTTCCCTGCAGGTACCTTTGGTGGGACTGCGTCTCACGGACAAGTCACAGCAGGACGAAAAAAGAAGCAAACTAACAAAAGGCCTTTGATATAAGAGGTGGCATTTGAACCTCGAACTCTGCGAATTCAACTTTAAATCAGCTTCGGGAAAACATAAACACATCACGACTTAAGTTTGTGAGGCACGTCTCAATTAGATTTCCCCTCGGTTTAATCCAAAAGACAAGATGTTGATGAATCTGACTTTCATAGCTCATTAAAGACTAATTAACCCCGCAAACTGATTCGATCGTCCCCGGCAGTGTATGAAAGCCTTGTCAAACAGCGAAACATTAAAACAGCGGCGGCTATAAATATGAGCTCTTCCAACTTTCTCTTTCGTCCTGCCTCCTTTACATAAACTAACATCGCTCTTTTTCTTTCTTCTTTCACTTTTTTTTTTTGTACTTGGAAAGTTCAAAAGCGAAGCGGAGCGAAATCTCGCTCGGCTTTTCCCTCTCACCCAGTTTTCTCTCAGCTCCACACTGCCAGGCTCCAGCCCCCATTTAATTCAGCACAAGTCTGCTCCTTTGATGTTAGCTCTCCCAGTTAATAATTAATAGCTCTTGGTAAGACGCTTTGAGAAGAAAGAGATCTCCCTCCTAAAGAATCTCCACTCGGGCAGGCCTGCGCTGCAGTGCAGGGACTTGCCTGACGACAACAAAAATGCACCCACAGGCAAACAGGCTCTCTTAAAAAACATGACACATCTCCTTCCCGAACCCATAAAAAACTACAACCTCGGACACCAAAGGAAGGATCTGGCTTTGTGACTGTGGCAATGAAATATGTTTCTTTTAGGACTTTGTCATGTTGCTCAAAACTAAGCACTTGTGTGAGGAAATACTGTTTATTTCTGGCTCAAACTGGCTGCAGAATGTCAAGTGGCAGAGCTCCTGTGTAAAGGAGATATTGTGCAAGCGATTTGAGACAGCTTTCAGTCCCCTGCTGCAAACTGCAACAAAAAAAAAAAGATGAATAACACGCTGGAAGCTTTCATTCATCAGTTTCATTGAGATCGGACAGGAATTTCAAGAGCGTCTCTTCATTAAGCTTATCGGGGGGTTGAAGTCGATGCAAGATGACATTTTCATCATCTCATTCATGATTGAAGATGAGATCAAGATGTGCAGATGTTATCGCTCAGGAATCCGATATTTCAAGGACGAACGCAGCGATAAAGAACAGACTCAGAGAGTTTTTTGAGAAAATTCAAGTGCTGCTTTTTCAGAGTGCAAAGAAGAGTTTAAAAAAAGATGTGCATGAAATTGGTGTTTTACATTGACCTGTAACTAATACTCAACAGCGGCAGAAAGTACTTTACCAATCTACTTTTGTATAATTTTGAGGTTAATTGTCGAAATATGACACTTTTCAAAACACCTACTGGGTTTTTTTTCCAGATAAAGAAAAAAAGATATGACACGCTTATTAAATACAATGCATTATTGGCCTAAACCAGAGATTCACAGCTTTCTTGGCTTGTGGCGCCTTATAAAAAAAGCAGCATCTACTTTGGCTCCAGTTTTACATTTCAGTTGTTACATTTAAGAGACATTTCTTCTCAGATGGTTTTGTAACTTTTTGAGACCCAAAATATATAAATAAAGAAAAGAATGAAAAACAAACACTGATTACAATCATTTATGTAGTAAAACTTTGTGTTTTTATATACCCAGATTGGCTGTACCCTAACTCTCAGTTTGGCACAACTCGACTGCAGAAATTTATACAAAGTACACGTGCAGAACTGCATCACCATGCAGACACAGTACTGATACTGAACTGGCTAATGCTACGGCTCAAACGAGGAGGACGCCGTTAATGATTACATCTCGCGCCATTACGAGCCTCTCGTCTATAAGTCGATGCACACCTCCCTCTGCGCAGTGATGCGGTTGGCGGGTCTAGTTCGTTATAAAGAAAGTAGTTCCTACATAAAACTGCTCACAAGTTCTGGGGATAATCTTGAGTGATCGGGTCATGATTTCTGTAAAAAGACATTGCTGCTGAGTTTTTAAAATGTATTTTTGGGGCTTTGAGCACCACAAGCTGAATGCAGTCTAGTTCCACTGTATCAGAGAAAAGAAAGACGTGTGCGTTCGATATGTTCAGCGCTGCAAAACAATCTAAACTGATAAATGGCACAGCAGGTAAAAGCAAAAATATGGATTTTGGGTGGAAACTGTGTCTTTAAGTACATTTTTCTGATAATAATTCTGTACTTTCCTTTAACTGGGGTATTTTCTTTCTTGTACTGACACTTGAGAAAATTGTCAGCATACTTCTTCCACAACTGGAGACCAAAAAAAGTACTCAAGAACTAGAAATTCAACCGAAAGTGCCCTGATAATACTTCTCTCATGGTTGAAACATCCCATCTGTTGTGCTTGATTAGTCTCGATTAGACTTTATTTAATATTTAAAATAACCATGAAACAGGGTGCAGTCTTGAAGGACGGAGTGAGACTAAGAGACAAACAGGAGGAGCGGACGAATAGTAACCAGGAGCTGTCTCAACTTGAACTCCAACAACAAACGCACTGCTAATATTTTTCCCAATGCTGAAACACGATCTCTGGTCCTCAACATAATCAGTCATCCATGCTCAAAACAACAACAAAAAAATCACCTCAACTGTCACCCTGAACTGCGCGCCGGGGGCAGATTCACAGGTACTTCACAACACTGCTGGCTAAACAAACTTCCCGCTGGCTCGGAGGCATGAGAATTAGGGTACAATCTTCCCCAAGTGAACAAAAACCGCAGCAGAGAGCACTGAGAACCCAGTCTAGACACGGAGGAAAATGAAAGCTATGTTTAGCATCCCAAAGTAAGCCTGCCAGCTTGTAAGATCTGAGGGAGAGAAATTCTCACTCGTCTGGAAAGAAGACTTTTTCTCAGCGCAGCGCTCGCTTCATCTCTCACATGGGCCGAGGATTCTCATATTAACGCGCCGGCACATGCAGTCACATAACAATGCATGTGTAAATATGTGCACAAAATCATAAACATGCGTGTGAAACAGGGTTCAGGGCTCACATGCAAGCAGACACACACCTGGATTACACCTGCAACATCTGTCATGCACTGGCTGCTCTATCACATCTCTCGCTTTCTTTCATACTGTCTTCTCCTTTGCTTCCCTCCTTTCTCTCCTCCTCCTCTTCATGCTTTCCTTTCCTCTCTCTCTCCGCACTGCTATAATTAAGGCAATTAAGTCTTCAGAAGACTCTCCACTGCTATTATGCTGTAATTTCATGTTGCCTCCTGGCTTTACGGTTTATTAAAAGATAAAGGCATACTTTTCTCCCATGGATTTTCTTCTATGTGGTTGCCCCCCTCTTTTTTTTCTTCCCTCCTTCCTCGCTCCCTCTCAGAGCAGACAAGTGTGCCAAGACATTATTTACATTCAACGAAAATAAAATCAAAGTTTTCAACGTGGCCGTGCGTCATCTGATTGGAAGCTTGTGCAGCCCGGAGAAAGACAGAAACAAGGCGTTTGAAGCGCCTCTCCCTCGTTTATCCTCCTGTACGTACTGTACTTTTGCACATGAAGTCATCAGTGTTATCTTGACATTTTCATTACAACAGGATTTAGTCATTTCCCCGGTTCATCATGAAGCACATTACTCACCATCTCCCTGATCGCCTACTGTTTGATGTTAACACCTCGCTGACACACTGTTAATCTGTCGTAACGTTTTATTCTGTTTACAGATTCTTGGCATAATGGAATTGGCTGTGTGACATGTAATCAACTGGTTTGACGTCCTCGCCGTGCCTGATCTGCTACCTGCTGCTGCCGCTGCTGCGGCGTCACGACAACTGCTAAATAAGGACTTTCCTGTTCCCATTCAAACACTATCCTGAAAGCATTTATAACGTGAACTCATATAACCTTGTTGAGCTTAATGCTGCCAATAACTTCTACTCAGATTTGAGGTTTTGACTCACGGCCAGAAATTTCACTCCAGAATAGCAGATTTAAAAAGAGGTTAAAAAAATATGTAAAAACATATTTTTCTGGCTGTGTGTTGCTCTGAGTTTTAGACAAGCCATCGTCAAATTTCTCCCTCCAACTTTCCAAACTTTTGACCTCTCAAATACTCCTGTTTAATATAAATTTGAAAGCTGCTAAGCTGCCGGCTGGGGCATTTTACACGAGTCCCGGGACGTCTGAGGTACAGTTTCTCATGCTGCAATAAAACTTGTTTACAAAGCACATGAAAATCCACTTGTGTGTCACACCGGCGGAGGACAGCTCCTCTCTGTTCGACCGCGTCCATACAAATGGACAGTTTACCGAACGTAAACACGCAGGGGAAAGAGTCACTTGAAGCTCTCAGTGAGCTCAGTGTCTGCCATTAATATCAAACTGCAGATGACAGGTCAAGCCAGAAAGTGAAGTCAAACCTGTTTATAGAGTTTCAAGTTCACTTAAAAGGAATACTTCACCTGCTGTTATGCTTCATTTTTGAAGAAAACGTTGCATGTCTTTGGTGAACGAAGAATCCAAAAATGGAGAAAATTCTCCTTTCTCTTCTGACTTTAACACATTTAAGGGAATGTTTACTAAAAACCATCATCACTGACTTCACTCAAGTCTTAGTTTTGGCGTTTTAAAGAAAAGCTCGCCCACCATATTACCCTTTTTTTCCCACCTGGCTTTGAAGACAGCAGAGCGAGTTTCACTTTCAGTTCTGTTTTAACGTTTTTTGTGAAAATTCATGTGTTTGTAAAACACTGAGCATACGACTGGATAAATGAGACTTGGATTATACTGCACATGAGGGTTCGTGGCCGACTGTTTTGATATAGTTTTGTTTTTGTTAAATGCGAACCCTTTTTACTGCAATTCATTGAGCATATTTCCCATTTTTGGATTCTTCGTTCACTGGAGGCATCGAAGAAAAGCAAAGAATTCGATGTAACCGAGTGACTTGCTTTTAGGCGGGGGCTAAAGTATTCCTTTAATAGATAAAATGTGTTCAGTGAGACGATCATATTTAGCCTGAAGCTAACAGATACATATACATACAGATACATCAAACAAATTACAGGCGTATAAAGTTAGCTATTTACACGTCCAGCAGACGCAGAGCAACACATTCATTTAGAAACGTGTTTCTGCCATCTGACTCATATAAAAAAAATATTTACTCTCCTTTTAGCTCTGATTTGGTCTCCACCAACGCCTGAAAAAAAATCTGTCTCTTTAGCTGCCTGAAAATGTATATTTTCTCCAGTTTGGTTTCCTCCTGTCCTTTCTATGTGAATAATCCATTTATTTTCCTTTTTTCCCTCCAAATGTGAAAAAAACAGAACAGCCTGAATGAATAGCAAAGTCCTTGTGCCTCTTTTACCAACCAAGACAGCTTTTTCATCTGTCCTTGCAACATGCTGTGAATGAAACGGTGCACTAAGTGAGAGCCTTCAGGCTTAAATCTGTTGTGAAATACGAAGCACAGAGAATACAAACACGCACATGGCCTCTGACATGAACTCTGACAGGGCCGGTTCTCAAAATTTATTTTTTTTATTGTAAATAAACAAGCTGGCATGGAAAGTCTGCTCAGACTCACAATCATGTTTATGTACTCTTTGATCTGACGGCTCCTGATTTACACATTTTGCCAATTTTAGGCTTTTTAATCATGTAATACATGACTTTTATACGAAGAAATGTTAAGATGTTCTCAGGTAATGAGCTTAGCCTTGACATTAACCCTTTGAAACCTAAACAAATTGGTTTGAATTCTTTCAACATGGGGAGAATGCAACAAGCAGCTTAACATGACGTGACCAAAAAATCTGCAAAAAAAGAGTAAAAATCTTACAAAAAATACCTCAAAATAAGAAAAAAAGTAAAAAACAAAAACAAAAAAAACCCAAAACTAACAATAAAATGACCTAAAATGCTGGCAATAAAAAAATATATGTGAATTTATTTTTGTAAGACAATTTTATGAATAAAATATTATGATTATGAGAAATATTTTACTGGACATTTTTCCTTCATTTATTTAATTTTATTTTTTAAAATAATTTTCTGATAATCCTCCCCTCTTTTAAAACATTTTTTCCAGTAATTGTCTTGTCACCTTTATTTTCTTGCAATTTGTGTTACATTTCTTGCCAAGTTGATCATTGCCTTTTTCCCATCATTTTCAAACGATCTGAACCATTTTGCTCAGGTGTCAAAGGGTCAAACAGTTTGTGAAAGGCGTCTGAACGGAGCACAAGAAAACCGATGTCAATCCAGGTTTCATAGGGTTAATGGTGCATTCACAGACAGGCCTATAACTTCAGTTTTGGCACGGTGACTCAACATGGAGAAACAGAGGGGTTTGTGGGTAAACTGAGAGAGAGAGAAAGAGAGATTTGGGGCGGATGTAATGACCTCACTATCAGACAAAGACAAGGCCCGCCCCAGGTACACTGATCCCCGACCCTGCCTCTGTGCTGTACATCATGTACATGACCGGCCAGCAGGCACACACACACACACACACACACACACACACACACACACACACACACACACACACACACACACACACACACACACAGATACAGTATGTGATGACTGTCTGTCCAACTGTGTCACTATTCCTCAGGGAAAATGAGTTCCCACGGGTGAAGTATCATCTTTCCACCCGTTTAAGTCCCCAAACAGGAGACAGAGTTGTGAGACAAATAGACGAGAAACCAACAGCTTGTGTTAGAGACATTTTTCACCAAGAGGCCATCCATCTTCTGGATTATTGTGAAAAGCCTCTTTTAAGGCAGTAAAAGTCATCTTTGGAGGGAAAACGAGAGCTAAAACAACACATAAGAGAGGGAGCACAAGGTTTCGTTACAACGATGCTTCGACCATCACCCAGCTCCGAATCTCTCCACGAATTTCTGACAATTCTGCCTTCTTCTGTTCCTCCTCCTCACCTCGTCTTTCCCCAACCAGTAAGCATCCGACCGCCCCACCTCCAATTCTGTCTCTGCCTCAGCGCACAATGTGGGGTGGCCATTCACCCACCATTGCATAACCAGAATTATACAAGAGAATTGTGCTATCAAAATGTGTGTGTGTGTGTGTGTGTGTGTGTGTGTGTGTGTGTGTGTGTGTGTGTGTGTGTGTGTGTGTGTGTGAGGGGGCACCTCTGAGGGGGCCTGCCAGTGGACCTTGGCAAAGAGCCGGCCCCATTAAAGAGTGGAGGGAGAGGGAGAGAGGTTTGCTGGGGAGCTCTCCCTCATCATAACACCCAGATATAGCGTCTCTCTTTCAGACGCACTTCCGTCCTCTTTCTGATATTTTATGCAAACGTGAAAATACAGAAAGGACTTCAAATGCAAATGTGTCCTTAGCACAGAGTATTGAAAATGCACAGGTCCACGCTGAATGCCTCGTTATGTTCACAGTCTCCTTTGCTCATTCTTTGCTGGGATTGCAGCTCACTTAATTCATATTTTTTGCTTCCTTCAGAAGACATGAGCTTGTTAAAACTTTGGCTTCTTTTGTTTTGTTAAAGGCTCTGCAGAATGAACTAATGCTCTGATATCAGATTTATTTTACTTAAAAAGTGAGATATTTCACTTTTGGTACTGAAAGTCCAGCATCTGTTTTGACTAGGATGCAAATATTGTCTATATTTCTTATTTTAATTCCTACTTAAGTATAAATTTGGTTGTACATTATAGCATAATGCACATATTTCTTTATTTACGAACCTTACATACCAGTTCTGCAAACTGCAATGCAGCAAAAGTCACATATTTTTATATTGTTACACACTCCGAATATAATACATATTTTACTTTTTTTATTTTATTTTACATTCTGTGTGAAACTGAATTGTAATGCACATATTTTCACTTTATATTTTTCATACTCCAACTTCTACTTTCCACATTTCTCTGTGCTTAACATCAGAGCAACTGCTATAATTCACAATTTTTTGCCCAGTGAAAAAAAAAGTATTTCTAAATTTGGTGTTGAAAATTTCTAATATCCACATGATTTGAATGATGTTTGAATGGAAATATTAAGGTTTGGTAGAAAAACAGTAGAAATGTTGAAAAATGCAGATAACTTGTTTTCCATGTATGAATCAGAGACAACACTGTGTTTCAGGGCTGTACATTTTCATTGTTGATTAATCTGATGATTATCTTTTTAATTAATCGATTAATTGTTTGATCAATTAAATATCAGAAATTGTGAATTGTGAACATTTTTGGGGAGCGACAGACTCACCGCTCTCACTGACAATAGTGCTTATACTTGTAGAAACAAAACCACCTCCTCTCGAATGATGACAAACAATATCACACTCTAAAACTGAGTTTGTTTTTTGCGGCAGAAAGCCTTCAGCGAGGTTACATAACAAAGATAATTCTGAAACATTTAAAAGCTTGTCATCGTGTGGCCGTGACGAAGGAAACACTGTGGTTTTTATCAACTGACAGACTAACTTTCCTCCCGCGTGTGTGTATTTTGATGATAAAATAAACAGCGGCACATTAATTTTATTGCGTGCGCTGCAAAGATTCGATTAATAACAAATTACTGTTCGTGCGCTGGACTGAAAGGTCTTGTGAAATTTAAACATCTCTCTAAACATACATGTTTATCTTGCTTGTTGTGCACCACGTGCAGCATTTCCTGTCTCTCTTCCCGGTTTGATGTCTCGTGGCGTGCAGGCTTACACAAACACGTTACACAGATGCAAACGTATTGACTCAGACCGCCGCTAATCAAGAAGCCTTTTAGTTTTCTCTCCTCCCGCTGCCCACTGCTCTGCCCTGCTGAGACCAAACGCTGGGGCCGGAGGAATGGACAACCGCTAATTAAATTTCCTCCACTTTTCCTCTCTGTCCCTCCCATGTTGTTTTCTTACCGGTTTTGGGCTCGGGCCCTTTGTGATCCACAGGAAAATAAACAAACTTTCCGGCCAGGGACAAGAATACTGCTTTTTAAGTGCTTCTTCCCCACTTTGTGTCTAAACTAAAAGTTCTGATGAAAGTGATGATGGTTTGAAATGATCAGTGATAAAAACACCTGCGGTCCTTTTATCTGGTGCAAAACTCTATTATTAATTAATAAGATTAGTCCTACTGTCAGTCAGAAAGCCTGTCACGTTCTCTCTGGGAGTCTGTTTCAAAGAACATTAAGAAATACTCCAGCATGCATGCCTGATTTTTTTTATGATATGAAGTAAGAGATAACTTGTAAAAAAAGAAATATCAGAAATTTTGATATAAGATTCTTTTTTTTTTTTTGCTTCTCAGCTCTCAAAGGAACCCCCGAAGGTGGAAGAAACTTTTTCCTGGAATTGAAATCCCTGAATTACCATATTTTTCATGTGATGAGAGCTGTCAGGCGAAGGGAGCGGAGCAGATAAAGTTGGGAGCAAGTAAAGACAAGCTCGATTTATGCCTGCTGCAAGTCTCCTGGTACATAACACACAGAGAGTTAAGTGTTCTTTTTTAAACTTTCGAGGATATAGACAGTCTTGGATATGAAGACAGTGGGTCAAACGGGTTCATGAGATGTAGGGCACTTTGAGAGAGCATGAAACAAAAGCTGGCTTATTTTGAATCCTGCAGTATGCTTCATTTTTAATATTTTACTGGGAGTTGCAGTTTCTTCGTCTCCTGCTTAAAAGGTCCAATTTTTAGTATTGAGGGTGATCTATTAACAGAAATGGAAAATAACATAAAAAGTCTGTTTTCTTAATAAAAACGGGGCTTTTGTTGCCTGAGAGTGAGCCGTTTGTGTCAGCAGGTTCTCATTTATAGAGAGCCATATTTTCCACCATGCAGTGTCAGGAGTCCAGAATGGTAAAAAACGAAACACCAGATACGAATACTCGTGTTTTCACGTTTTGCTAGAAGCCCCTTAAATGAGAAGCGTCACAAAAACACTGATTTGTAACATTAAACTGCTTTAATCAGCGTTTTATTCCTGTTTAAATCACGTCGGTTTGTTTTGGAGAAGAGGAGGCCTCTGCAGATAACTAAGCTCCCCGTTAAAATATTCTTAACAACGAATTCAGAACAGGAGACGTTAAATTTGGCTGCAATCTGCAATCTCAGCATGAGATGCCACTAAATCCCCTTAAATCTTACACACTAGACATTTAATGTAATGTGCTGCAGCAGCTTCAGTGACGGTCACATGATTTTGGCAGCACTCGGAGCCCAACGCACAGGCTAAATCCACATCAGTACTGAATACATTTCAAGCATTTTGGCACAGTTTGGGAAATAATTGCCCTCCCTGTACACACACCAGTGTACATGGGAGGCAAATTGTCCTCTTTGTGGTTGACACTACGACAGAGATGGTGAAAAGTACGAGATTTCTCTGCCCGGAGCAACAACACGGTGTGAATGTTAATGACAGTAACATGAGTACGAGGTGGTCAAATGAGGTGACGGATTAGACACTTTCTTTGCACTTTTGAATTAATTTATTTTATTGGCGATCATTAGAATAAAACGCCGATACAGATAATTACAGAAATGAAACTAGGAAGTTACTGATAGGAAATGGATGAGTTATGTGTTAATTTAAGGAGAAGGGGTGAGAGCACATACATTTAAGTTCTTCTCACTGCTTTTCGAGTTTGCAACCTGCTTGATGTTTAATTTGTCTCTTGTTTAAAATGCCTTTATGGTATTTCTTTTGCGTTTGCTTATAGACATTTAAAAAGCATTTCAATCAAATCAAATAATCGTCAAAATGCCAAATATGGGCTCCAATAATCGGCCCAGCCGATAATCTGTCGAGCCCTAATATACAAAGCAACAGTTTAAAAACAAAAACTTATTAGTGAGGATGTCACCACAACCTTATATTACTTATATTACTATATATTACTTTATATCACTTTATATTTAGATGCATACATAAAAAGAAAAAGCTTCAAAGCACTAAAATATGTTTCAGTTCGCGGTTTTTCGTGTATAGCTTGAACAAATCAGACTGAATAAATCCTCAGCAACGTGCACGTTCACTAACATTCAGAAACTTAACAAAGTTTAAAAACGGATTAATGAAGGCTTAACTGACATTTCCAAATCTGACATTAACTACTACAAAATAAAACAGCAACTTAGCAGTTTTTGTGGTTCCCTTTACCCAGGATGCTACAGGGCGAGCGTGCACTATAATCCACACGTAGTCGAGCCGAGGCGTCTCTCTAAACGGCCACTTCCACTAATTCGTCTGCAGTCATACGGTTTTCCTCTAATCTCTCTCTGCCTCCGAGCTGCTTTAGGGAGACCATGTCCCTGCTTGCATGAAAGAGACGCTGCTGTTGTTGCCTCTCGCTCTTGTAATACTCTTTCCTGCTGCTGGTGAGGGGTGTTGCTGCTGCCTGCTGTCTTCTTTCCCTGGGCAAACAACGCAGAGCAGGTCAGGACTCGGCCCTATAACCCCCATTTTGCTTCTTTTCTCACTGTACCTCTCGCCTCCCACTGCGCCGTCTTCCTGACGGAAGAGACTGACCCGACCTTTGGCTGCTTATTTCATCTCAGCAGACAAACACGTAAAAAAAGTGCTGGAGAAGAAGCTGCCGAGGTCAATCTTTTCTTTGAAAGAAGGATTTTTTATTCTCAGACTGACGCCTTCGATGATATCCATCACTGTCAAAGTTGAAAGCCGTAAACGTGTTGCTTTTTTGATGACAGATCGTGAAGAAATAGCAGTTTTTTATGAGAAAAGATACATACTGAGAGCACAGATTTAGATAATGGCGCTGTTGTTAGAGTCACTATAGACAGTTTTAAAAAAAAGGATTTAAAAAAAATAATAAATATATTCATAATTGTCATAAATACATATTTAAAATTATGTATAGTTTTCAAAGACTTTTTCCAGGTCATTTCCTTGTTTGTCTTTTTCTTGTTTTTTTTTCTTTTTTTGACAGATTTTCAGGTAATTTTCTTGCTAATATTTAGGTCATGTCTTCGTTTTGTGCTCATTGAAAGAAATCAAGCCAATTTGCTCGGGTTTCAAAGGGTTAAGACTTTCTTCTAATCTTTGCATTTTCTCTCTGAATTTGTTGAATTTGACCTCTTTGGGTCTCTAAAAAGTTTCCAACAAAACTCTGGAATAATCACCTTCTTTGCAGGGTAAACAACTCACGAAAAACAAACCAGTCTAAAAGGCAGGAAACCAGCGGTCTAAAAAATGCTGACGCGCTGACTGAGTCCATCTCTTCACCAAACAGAGCGAGCGACCTTTTCCTTTTGTTGTGTCCCAATAAAGATAACATCAAAGCAGGAAATGTCCGCGGCTGTAAATAGGATCTGAACAAAGCATGGCGGCAAGACGCTGCGGCCGTCAGGTGTGTTCACCTCATTCATCTACGCCTCCAATAAAACACCTCATTGTTGTCTTATCTCTGCGAGTCATCGCTTTGTTACAGCAGCTCTGGTCATCAGAAACCATACACCTCCTCCCAGATCATGTCAGGGGTCACGAGGTGTCCTTACGTTCATTTTTGAGGTACTGTACCCTAATTTACCTTCATTTCAGAGGGAAATATTGGGATTTTTACTCCTCTGTAGTTTTCTGACGCCCACTTGCAGTTTAGGATTCTTTAACCTTTTGAAACCAGAAGAAACCGGCTCATTTTTAAAAAAAAATGGAACCAAGGCAATGAGCAATGACTTAATAATTAGCAAGTAATTAGTGAAAAGTAAAACAAAATTAACTGAAAATTATTTTTAAAAAAAGAATAAAAAATGTAATGTTTAATGTAATCAGGGCGTCCTTGTAAAGGAGAACTTGCTCTCAAAGGCCTTCCCTGTTTAAATAAAGGTTAATAAAACAAAACAAAACAAAACAAAACAGGGAAATGACCGGGAAAAAGATTTTTAAAAATGATGACAATTTTATAACTAAGTTATTATGATCATTATAAATACAGTTTTTGCTAAGCTTTTTCTGGTTTTCCCTGGACATTTTTTCCAGCATTTTCAAAATAATTTTCTCTATCTACTAATTTGTGGAATATTTCATAGTTAGTTGCTCATTGCTTTTTCCCCATGTTTCTGATGGAAACCTAATAGTTTAAAGGTTTAATTCTTGTGAAAGGCATCTGAAAGCAGCACAAGAAAAGTGAAGCTGCTCCGGGTTTCAAAGGGTTAAACAAATGTATCAAAACATCTTCTAATGCTAAGAATTATTTTTAAAAAAAATCAATCAGATAGCAGATTTGAAAAGCATGTTTTTGTTTTTAAAAATTGCCAAATGACGCAATTTATCACAGCCAGAGTCTGTAAAAACAGAAATTATCGTCAGATCCTAAAACTTCTGACGGTACCTGAAAGCATCGTGTGTGACAAACGCTTCCATCAGGGAAAATAACACAATAAAAGCATAACACAGTGACATTTGGACAGCCGCTGGCTCACATGGCAGAGTGAGCGCCTCATGTACAACAACAACAACAATCTTTTCAGGTAACGTATCAGTGCGATTACAGCCACCCAGATGTCTCATTAAATTTTATCGTTATGTTGCACTCCAATAAACGATGCTAATGTCTCTCCCAGTTTCTGCCAGGTGCATTCCCACTCTTCAGCCCCTCCCTACCTCCATGTTTCTCTTTCTCTTCTTCCATTACCTCACTGTCTCGCAGCACGGGCAGCTCCAGTGTCGCCCTCATACACCCACCCCGCACTTCTCCTCCATCTCCTTGTGCTGGGCACAACCTCGCCTCCTTGGCAGAGCATAAAAGAAAAGTTCAAACCACAAGAGCAGGATGACATTTTAACCCCCGCTAACCCTCCAGTGGAGGAATCATCTGTAGTGGGAAGAGGCATCAGATTAGCCGTGTGGGGACCGCGGAGGGGGGGCTTCAGTTTCCAGCTTCCGTGCCAGGCCGTGGGCCCCGAGCCTTAAAGACAACACGGCCCTGACATACGCAGCGGGGCGCGGAGCACGAGGATTCTCATGCACACCGGCGCATTCCCCTACAAAGCAACAGGCTTAGACGGAGATGAAGAGAGAAAAGACAGGGCTTTGGTTGACGTGGGTGGAAGTCTGGTCCTATCTTTTCTAAGATTTACTTTTTCCACGGCTCATCTTTTGATCCAGCGCCGCCCCGTCTTTTCTGGGCGCAGTTTGACAGACAGGGGAGCTTTAGCTGTGGCTGGCGTCTGACTCTCGAATAACGATTGTGATTAAAGAATAAAAATCAATGTAAGGGTGGGGGAAAAATAAAAAGAAACAACTTTCCTCTCACTTCCCCTCCTCTCTTCTCTCTGTTTTCCTCCCTCTCTCCCTCTCTCTCCCTCCATCGCTCTCTCATCTTAAGTCCCCGGGGCTCCTTTCTTCTCTCTTTAAATAGGGGCCTGAGCTGTGAAGTCTAATAATGGTCATTTGGCCTCCCATTGAAAGCTGGGTAATTCGGCCCAGGGACGGCTCACTTTGAGCCACATGACACAAGGAGCTTCCCAGTGACCATGGAAACGAGCGCAGTGGGATCCCGGGCGCCTCCGAGCGCCGTGAAACGTGGTGAAGCGGTGATTTAGGAGAGGGACTTTTTTTTCGCTGGGGGTGGGTGGGGTTGGGGATAGAAGTAGGAAGGTGGGTGAAGGCTCCAATGCAGCCTGAGAGAGGGAGGGAGGGAGGGAGAGAGGGAGAGAGGCCCCTGCCTGGTCACAGTGGAAACCTCTCCCGACACCCCGCCAGGAAGAGCGGCCAAGATAATATCAGCAAGTTGAGGCGTACACAAACATGAAAGGAGAGCCCAAGAGGCAGGCCCCTGAGTGCTCCGTGCTTCACAAGCTTTTTTCTCCCCCTTTTTTCTCCTCTCCCTGCTGCTCCTCCTCTCTTTTTCAATTTCTCTTTCTATCCCTCCCTCCACGCTGCGGTGTTTGAAAGTGTTTGTTCAGGGTGTTTGGGGCAAGGGGCAGGTGGAGAGGAAGCTAAAGAGTGCGCATTTTTCCCCCTTAAACTCTGCAAGGGTAGCTTAGGTTTGTTTACAGACCTGCAACTTTTTCCAATTTTTTTGAGTTCCTGATTTGATTCATGGGGATAATGTGGAACAAAAAAACGTGAATGCAACTGATGTCCCATATTTCATGGATTGTACAGATTTCATTTAAATCATGTGAAATCTCTGTAAGTACCGACAATGGACACACATTTCACTTCCAACTCATCAAATACCGCCACCTTGTCAGTGATTTCGGCGTTAAAAAGGCACTTTTCACTGCAGTATAACACACAGCCGGACTGCGTCAGTTTGAAAACCCGCTGGCAACAACATAATATAAGGAGCTGCAAAGTTCCTATAGGGTGAGCAGGAGGGGCGGTGGACAGATCCAACAGACACCGGACTTTCACCCCAGAAGCTGCTATATCCTTCCTGCATGAATTTTGAGCTTAACCATGATGTTTTTTCTAAACCTTACTGCATGCTTTTGTTGCACAACAAAATAAATGTAAATACGAGCTGTTTTTTTTAAGATTCAAGACGGTTTACATTCCTAAACATGAGGTTCATAAGAGGGAACAAAACTCTGAGGTCCTGGTAAAGCAGCAATAAAATAGGACATTAGAATCTAAAACCAGCAAAAACAACAAATAAATATAATAAAATAAAACAATAGTCTTATATCATCCAAGAATAAAAATAATTTAAATTTAACAGTGCAAATGAGCCATACTGGTAATACAAGTTGTTGGGCTTTTCTTTTTTAAACTGCACCCAACAAGCAGATTCTATACATTTCCTGTGAAAACAAATGTATCTTTTGAAAAAACGAAATGCATTTAACAGGTGTAAATTGACACGCCATCGTGGAAAGTCAACAACTGCTGCAGGACGACACCTATTGTGTCATATGTAGATGTAAAAGTCCACTGACCAAGTGGCAATATTTCACAAGTTGGGATGAGAATGTTGGTTTTTGTGGTCAAAACGTTCCTTGAATTTGTCATTTTTCAATGGCAGAGAAGGACATTCGTAAGGCCCTGACACACCAACCTGATGGTCAGTCGTCAATCGATATTGGGCCGGCCAGGAGCGTTTATCGGCCCTTGTAAGCTTTTTTTCAGCCGATTCATCATGTTGAATCAGCGATGGAGACGGCGGAGCCCGTCAGTGATTGAAATCACTCGGATTGGTAGTTAAGCTCAGAGGAAAGTCCTGGAAGAGGGATCCCTCTTCAGCCGCTCTTCCTGAGGTTTCTTCCATTTTTTCCACCGTTAGAGACTTTTTTGAGGGTCTAAGGACAGAGGGATGTCTTATGCTGTGAAGCCCACTGAGGCAAACTGTGTTTTGTGGTAATGGACTAGTAAGATTTTTCTGAACATTGGATTACGTTGTTAATGTGCTAACTGGCTAACATGACGGTCTTACAGTTTCCTTTTTTGAACGTCGATTACAGACGACCTCTGTCTGCTGGTCATGACGAGTTATTTCCTCTCATGCTGGCGCAGAAAATATATGCTTGTTGTTCATGTGCAAATTTTTGGCCAAGAAACAGGCGAGGTGAGGCGACAGTCTGCTTTGATCGCCGTTAGTTTTCTGATGTCGGTTTGGCGTGTGTGGGCCTCAAGAGAAGGGTCACTTGAGTCAAAGCAAAGTCAGACAAGGCAGAGAAGTTACTGCAACATTAGCTTCTGTTATACTTCAGGCTCCAGCTGACAATGTTAGCCACCCCGATTTAAAAAACCTCAAATTGACTTTCAATTTGCCACACTCAATTGAAAGGAAGTATGCTCTATGATTTTTTTAGCACAAGCATGGGGGGAAAATTGTCTTATCAATATCCTGCATCTTTATGGCTCTGTTTTGAAAAGAATTCTTTTAAAAACTCTGAAGAGGGAGAAAAAAAGCTTCATCTGTATCGAACAAAAGCCGCCGTTGTAAATCAATCGCTATTGTGGCTTCACTGCAATTTAACAAAACACTCTGGAGAGAGTGTAAAACTACAGCAATTTTCTTTCTCTCTGTTATCAAGGCTCTCTGCTTCACTAAAGTCTCGGCGGAGAGCGAAGAAAAAGGCACGAAAAAGGAGGGAAAGGAGTGAGAGGAGAGTGATGGGAGGGACACGGCGAGTCATTCAGCATCACAACACGAGCCGATCTGACAGGCTTCTCGTTCTTCTTCTCCACCCCGATAAACAGTGGATGAGCTAATGCGTGCACATGTACGCGCATCAACAAATACACCCACTGATCAGACGGTATTCCTGCACATGGAGGCCAACATGCTGTAGTAGAAGCGGTCTGAAAACAAGGCCAAAATGCAGCCAGTTCAATCCAGCACTGAAGCTTCTCTACAACAAGCTCTGCGGCTTGACACCCTCCTGGCACTGCCGTGGCCGCGGAGCGACCTCGAGCACACACCTGAGTGTGTAGGACAGCTAACCTGGCCGCAGGCTCGGAGCCAGTCGCCCGCAATATCACACTCATCTGTCTGTTGCCATTTCTTTCTTTTAATGCAAGCCTCTTCAGATACACACACACACACCTTCCTTGCCCTCATGTACTTTCTATATCCCCGTCATTCCTCTCACACACACACACAAATATACACACACTACACACTCTGCAGCTCTTGCTGAGATGCCAGACACGGTTAGAGTCCAAAAGCCACTTAGCACTAAGACGCAGCAGCTGTTTGCTCTGGCCTGCTGTCCCGTAGTGCCAACTCGAGGGCCACGGTAGAAAAAGATGCACAGACACACTCCTCTGCCGTCTCACATTGTTCCATGGCAACTGCGGTTTTAGGATTGTGTTTGTATGTGTGTCAAAGATTCCCACACGGGATACACTTTTTATGGCGGTGCGCCTCTGGCTAAAACTTTAAAGCAGAGAACTTTATTTCTGGGAGGATATGTCAATAAAGATCCTCAAACTTTTCTCGTTGCTCTGGTTATTTTTAAGTGCTTTGTAGCGGCCGCTCTTGGGCCAGTTGCGCTCCGCTGCGATGAAATGTTGTCTTTGGCTGGCGTTTAAGGTGGAACTGATCGTGGTTCAGAGACGAGCTGGTCAAGGGCAGCGCCAGGCCACACACAACAAGCACATACCAGGGAGGTTTACATGCTATGCCAGCCAAGAGGCTTGCCTTACACAAGCTGCAGGGCTGTGTGGGAGGATGGGTCGCATTTTTCTGCTTATGTGCGTACAAAAAAAAAAAAATTGTATCAAGCGAGACACAAATCCCAGCCACCCACTTACCAAACCAGACACATTCGCTTTCGTCATCTCCTTGAGAAGCCAAACCCCCAACCTCTCTCCCTTCCCCCTGTGCTCTAACTCCCACTACTCTCTCTATCCGCCACCACTCCACTGCTCTGCCTCTCCTCCCCCTGTTGCCCGGACTGGGGGCTGATGTCATGAGAGCCCGAGGAGGATGAAAGGGGAAAAGCCGGCATGCTAAGGCCCCGTGAGGCCACTGGACTGACACCGCGGTACTTAAAAAGAAGAGATATCTCGCTGGCACAGTGACAAAGACCCTGACCAGCCCGGGCCACCAATGGAAGCCAGTGGCATGATTTCATGTTCCAGAGGAGCTGCCAAAAATCGCAGTGTATGTGTGTGAAAGACAGCGTAGAGAAGAAGGGAGGGAGGCCAGTTCTGAGAAAGTCAGGCAGCGGGGAGGAAATGACAACCGAAAATATGTTATTGACTGCAATAAATAGCTCGGCTTGAGAACGGATACATGTGTGCAGAGGTGTAAGCATGATTTACAACATTTACAAGCACCTCAAAGAAAGCAGAGACTTCATCAGCTGGAGCTAAAGAGGAGCAAACGCCGGTCCTCAAGCAGCACGAGCACCTTGCGGTGTCATCCTCATATGACACCATAACTCAGACAGCTTCAAAGCGTGGCTCCGACACAGTTTGCTACAGTAGGAACCAGTCTGCTCATGGTTTTCCTGCCACTGGGGGAGGGACTACTGCTGTGGCACACAGGAGTCAAGGGGTTAACAGCCCTGCCGCTCTCACAGGAACCAGATAGGAAGTCCAGGAAAAAACTGTGTACATATATGTGACACACCAGCACTTTGGTGAGGTTTGCACGAGGACTTCAGAGGGCGGCATGACCGACCTCGTTTCCTCCTCTACGGCTAATATTTGCTGGTTTCAGAGCGTCTCTTTGGACAGTTGGAGCAGTCTGAAATCTTTAGCCCTTTTTGCACAGAGACTGCCGGCATCACAGAAGCAAAGAGGAGTAATGGATGAGACACGCAACACAACAGCATCAACCACAATTTTGACATATAGCATAAGCGTCTGCAGCTCTTTATAAACAATAACAATGGCGTAACATGGCAACAACATTATTTACTGTCCCTGTTATATGGTGGGTATCTCGGTCCAAGCAGCGCTCAAACATCATTCAAAATATAGTCGGCAAAGAAAAACTGAATAAGTAACAGATACAAAAAAATTTCACTGACCCCCATGCTGCTTTCTGCTGTTTACTAACCTGCATGTCTAACATGACACACCAGAAAAAACAACAAAAAACAAAGGCAAACTCATCTACTGTTGGCAACATCACAACAAGTTTTCCTGCATTTAAAAAAATTGTGTATATGCACTAATTTTAATGGAAAACGGATGTAAGCTGAATAATGTAGTAAAAGCTAAATTTAAATTGATATAGTATTGACACCATTAACAAGAATGTCCTGTGTCTGAGTAGAGTCATCCCAGTTTGCCCTGGTTTCAAAGGGCTATAGCTTGCATTAACAGCTGGTTGCTCAGTATAGCTTTAGGTTATTAATATATGAGCAGTTCTGCAGCTTTGGAGGGAGCTGCAGGAGTATGGAAGTGAATCTACACTTATTCCTCCGACTGTTGAAAGTCTAGCTCTTGGGACAATGAGATCTAATCCCTTTTTGTCCAAAAGTGCTTCCTCAATAATGTTTTGCTGTAAAAGATATCTTGATGATCAAACGCATCAGCCAATTAGCACTGGACAATTAAAGCAAAGGCGAGCCCCTTCCTTGTATTCAGTCTAAATAGAGGAGGGAATGCCGACATGTTGACCAGCTCCGAAGCACAGCTGGGGGCCGTGTGTTCCCAGGCACTTTATATTTAGACGCAGATTGGCGTAAACAGCATATTTCTCTTCTACAATTCTGTTTTGTGCGTTCACTGGGATTCTGTAATTAAATGGAATCTAAATTGACCAGACAAGACCCCAACACTGTTGGTGGCAAAGTGGCAGCAAAGTGGAGTGGGCTCTTGGGTTCAGTCAGGGGCCAGTCGTGTAGGGCGGGAGGGGGGCGTGGGCTGGCGAGCATGAGGCCAGACCAGACGGGGTGAGTGTGTAAGAGTGGGCATAGTATCCGGACCGGGGCTGGGCACGGCGGTCTGGCTGGCCGGGCAGAGTAAGCAGACTGGCAGGGGGTAAACACTGCACTGTCTGGCCTGGCAAAAGCGGCGGTGCCAACGCAAAGCACCCAGCTGTGTTTGGGCCCCCGGGCGAGGGTCTGTCAAGATGCAACAATGGGCTTTCCCTCCTCTAATTATAGTCCTGGCTGAATAAACACAGAGGAAACAGAGTGGTCTAGAGGTTAGGGAGGGCTGGCTGGAGGCCAAAAGGTCAAGGTTCCTGCCATCCTCACTACGGCGTCCCTTAGCAAAACATCAAACCCAGAAAGTATAAAAATGGCCAGCTCATTAGCGCCGTGCTTTGACTGGTCCCAATGAACGGAGGGTGTGGGTTTCTGGTATCCGGGTGTCCCCGTGGCTCAGTTGGCACTTGCCACATAGCCCAAATCTCTGAGACTACATCTACACTAATACGATTTCCTTTTTATTAAATTATAATTACGCCTGGTGTCCACTCTACTCTGCTACATTCAAACCCCAAACACGCAGACCTTTGCAAAAAAAGCAGATCTTGTTTTTAGTTTGAAAACATCAGGGTTGGATTTCAGCCTGGACGCGTGGAAACTGAAGCCGTATGTACATCTCGCCGTTCTGAAAAGTGCTATACAAAAAAAAGTCTGATTGATGTTTTCCAACACCTTGACCTCCTGATACATGTGCTACGTTCAGTTTTCAGAATGAATGCAGCCTGAGTCTGGCCAGTCATATGTCACCTGACCACTCCATCCCTCCAGCCTTTCATCTAACGGTCCTCTAATAATCTCACAACTGTGCCAACAACTCAATCTCAACCCTCCAAACTTCCCACCAAAAGCATGTGCATGTTAACTGCCTGCAGCCAGAACAAAAGAATATTTTGTACATTGATTTTCAAACAGGTGTGTAGGAGAGGTACAAAGCTTGCATAAAATTTCCTGCACACTGTCTAACTTGAAAAAATAATAGGGATGATAACAATTAATCATGATTGATTAATCGGTTGTTAAGAAATGAATCTAACGCGAAATTGAATCGATTAGCCAATAGAAATATTTGCAATACACTGCTGTGAGCTTTGACTAAGAAAAAAGATCATTAATTTAATCACTAACATATTAAAAAGTGCTTACAATTTGCAATTCTAACAAAAAAAAACATGCAAAATATGCAGCAGAACCAGAGACATCCTTTCTTTTTTCCCCCAGGCATTCTGTGCCCTGATGCCTACATTACCCACAATGCAACGCAAACTTTACTGATTTTACACAACTTCTTCTCCAGCCAAAAAAGGCTTTATATAATTATTTTCTACCCTACTCCTCAAGACCTGCAAATCATCTTTTGATGTGTCAAACTGGGGAATTTCTGCTTCACTAACTGCCGTTAAAAATCATGTATTTCTCTTACAGACTGAACTCAGTCTGTCCAACAGGCACATTGTTCCCATGACAACTACAGTCGTCAAAAGTGGGAAACAACCAGTTAAACTGGTTACAGTTTCCCTCTGGAAGTGTGAACCGCTCATGAAACACATCACCTCGATGGAGACCATTTACTGGTGAGTGACGCTGACCGTGACAGCGATATATTCTTAGCTACAGTCGGAGGGAAGTTTGAGTGCCGAGCATTAGGTCACTTTTCAGGCCTCAGCATAAGTATGCATCAGCGAGGTAGCAGCAGCCATCACCGAGGAAAGTGCACCATTAGCATGTCTATACGGCACAAGGGCTCCTTAAATTATAAATGGCTGCTCTCTTTCGGTCAACGGGCATGCACGGGATAAATGAGACTATAGCCGCCCCCCACCCCTCATCCTCCGGGGAAAGTTGGTACGTTCCACTAAGAGGAACACTTAATTAAAGCATGATAAAATACCACTCTGAGACTCCAGAGGGGTCTGGGAGCACTGGAGGAAGGAGGGCGGGAGGATGGGGGGTGGGTGGTGAAAGACAAGGGAGGAATTCAGTTCACGCTCATTCTGGCCGCGATGGGAAGTCAGAAACAAAATAAAACTAAATCATCCTTCCGTGAATTGTCTCTGTGACTACAAAAGATCAAAGATAAACTCTCACAAAAAAGGGGTTTAATTAAGTACAAGGGAAATCATTTTCCTTAACTTGAGTGAAGCCGGCCGTGCTGTCTGCACGATTCTGCTCGTCGCTCACGCAGCCAAACATTTAACACACCTGATAGCGTTGCTGTGTATTTTGATCTGCACCCTTAGGATTTTCAGAGATTGTGTTTACAGTTTGATTATTTTTCTTTCAGTGTATTCGTGTGGAAACTGGCTGTAAATAGCAGCTGTATATTAAAAAAAAAAAAAAATCTATATTTTATATTCCTCAGGGCACTTTGATAAATTTTTCCTGGTTTTTAAAATTTTAGGATTTTTACCATTTACATACTGCACTGCTTAATTTATTCATTTACTTACTTATTTAGTTATTTAATAACTACGTAATCATTCATTATTATGTGATTATTTAATGATAACTGAGCCCTGAGTACTTAATTCTGTTTTTTTTCATGTTCTGCACGGCTGAAATGAATCTTTGAATCTTTGATGGGTATTTTTACCTGGAATATGACCAGATTTCCAATATAAATGAAACAGTTCAAACAATAACAGCATTAATTCAGTTAAGCAATTAATCATATTTAAGGTCCAGTTTGTAGGATTTAGGGGGAAATATTACTACAAATATAATATAAAATAAATATGTTTACTTCAGTGTTTAATCACCTGAAAATAATCATCACCTTGTTTTTGTTACTTTGGAATGAGCCGTTTATATCGACACACTGAACGGGTCGTCATTCATGACATCTCCACGTTGCACTGCCGTGTTTCTACAGTAGCCCAGAGTGGACAAACCAAATCCTAGTTTTAGATAGGACCAATCTTGTTTATCACTTCTCAATCTCAAGTTATCAGAGAAAAAAAAAAGATGAGAAAACATGAGCATGTGCTCTTTGGAAAAAGGTGCTGAACAGCACAATAGAAACACTAATTTGTGAAGTGAAACGGCTTTTTTCTGTGTTTAAACTGGTTTAAACCACTTGTTCAGTTTGTTTTGGAGGGGAGGAGATCTCCGCAGGTAAGTGGGCTACTGCTAAAAACCTCCTGAAAGTCTGGAGTTATCAGAGAAAAACGGGGAGCACACAGTAGCAGTTGCTGGGTTAACAGCCATCTCAATGAGCCAAACAGCATGGCACAAACACTGATTTGTAACATTATGCTGCTTTCTTCAGGGTTTTTACCACTTTTAACGCCTGCTCTCTTTGTTTTGGAGAGGAAGAGACCTCTGCGGATAATTCAGCTCCTGCTAAAAAACCTCCTGAACAAAAAACACTGAAGAAACTATAACCAGAAGTCTGCAATCCTCACAGCAAGCTGCCACTAAATCCTACACACTGTTCCTTTAAGGTGTCAAAATGACTCAAGTCTTAACTGCAATTTGTTCATACAAAGCCAAGATGTTTTTTTTTTCATTTTATTGCATGACTCAGCTCACCTACAGTGGCTCCCTAATGCATGTCATTATGCTGCATGCACAAAGAATACTTTTTCATGTGAATGCAAAGTGACAAGTGCAGTCTAGAGTGTCGTGTAAGAGATTCAGCTGTTTCTCTGTCTGAACTGAGAGGTTTTGCCGTTAACTCCTGATTATCCATGGCAAATAGCAGCAGTTTTTTTTACCTTTCCCAGCACGGTGAGACAACTGGGGTCCAGTTCTGGTTGCTCGAGCTTCACCACTCCGACCCAGCCGTACTCGTATAGGTCCTCTTCATCGTTATTATTACATAGTCCCAGAGGATGCATCTGGAGAGAAGACAGAAGTCATGGGTAAGTATTTATAATGCTATTGCAACAGAAACTGGCAAAATATTTTGTATACATATGTCACATATGAACGTTTTTTTGTCTTGGGTTTCTAATGCAGAAAAAAAACAGCATGTGCATTGTTTGAAGAGAACATGAAAAGCTGCCCCACACGATGCATCAAGTCAGAGGGGTGCTGGCATCAGCCGGCTTATAGATTTGCTCCCCCTTGTTTGAGGGAGCGCAACAATTTCTAATCCACTTGTCACCTATTTTCCATAATGAAACGTAAGAGCTTAAGAGCATTAGACGTCTCTTAAGTATTCGCTGTGTGGGGCAAAATCTTGCAGGATCTACACATAAAGTGCAGCGTTTTACAGGACCTCTCAAAGAACTGCAGCAGATAAGCAAGACTCGCATTACTGTGCTTTTATAGATTTGCAGACGTGGCAGATTTTCACAGAATTTCTACTTCCAGTCTTACTGCTGCAAATGATTAATTGTGCTGCCGTTTCTGTTGTGCTCTAAGTGCATACACGCACAATGATTGCATCTGTTTTATCCTCTCTTATTAAATTGCTGACGTTTCACACCAAAGCACACACACACACACACACACACACACACACACACACACACACACAGAGTCTGATTAGTGTCTATCAGACTATCTTGAGTTGTCCTCTCGTTACACTTAAGGCCACTAAATTGGCCCAGTTCTCTGTGCCAAAAAGCTCTGCAGAGCAGCCAGCGTAGACGAAGTCTGAGGAAAAGATTAAAGCTGAAGGATGGCAGACATCACAAACACTGACTCACTCGCTGGGCCCAAAAAGGAAAGAGGTGGCAGCCTCCTTAATTGCAAAGCAACAGAGGCATTTATCTCAAAGCGTTTTATCTCAAAGCACTTCCGCTCGACTTGTCCTAAATTTGGTAACATGGTGAAGATGGTTGACAAGAGTTACGTGTCAAACACAGAATGGAAATATAAAAACTGCCAAATCTGTATTTCACACTTTGACATCAAAAGACTTCTACAGAGCGTTATCTAATCATTAATCTTGTGTATGTGCTAATACGCGCACCCGAGAGGCGTCCAGGGTACTTCCCGAAGGTATGTTTTTCAATATTGTCATAAATACAGGCGCTGCTCTTTCTGTTAATATGTAGTGCAAAGCAGTATCCGATCTTTAGTGGTGGCTGAGCTAAAAGTCACCGCAGCACCTGGTGCTGGAGGGAGACGTTACAGGACTGTAAACAGCCAGCGGCCAGCAACGGCAGAGACCATGAGGAATAACGGGTTGGTTTTTACATCACTCATTAAAGATTTATTTTGACCAAACCAGAGCTGATGATTGTTGGAACTGTGGACTTACTGACTAGTTTACTAACAAGTGAGATGGTTTGGGTGAGTTTTATTTTGTTTCTGACGAGTTTGCGTCAAGTGTGTTTTACGATGAATTAACAAGGCAATTAGGCCTCGTCAAACAGCGAGAAAATTCAAAAGGCATACAGTTGTTTTCCTTTGTTTAATAAGGAAAATAGTTGTTTCTATTGTGTATTTATTAGTCTGAAAAGTGCTCGCCCTCATTAGTGCCATGCTGCACATTTATACCATCATATACCCTGGTTAAATTTCAGGAAGGTAAGAAATAATACCGCTCTAACGTAGTCGGAATAACTAAGCGTCAAACAGGTTGACGCAGTGAAAATATAAAACTGAGCCAAATCTGTATTCCACAGTTGGACACTGAGACTTCTGGAGAGCGTTATCTAATCATCAGTCTTGCGTATGTGCTAGTGCACACTCCTGAGAGGTGTCTGTATTATGAGTTAACAGATAACGTTGGTAATCACATCAGGCCATCAATTGAACTGAACAGTGCAATAAAAGACAAACTGAAAAAGAAACAAAAGCAAAAAAGTTAAGGAAAGCTTCAGCCATTCACTAACATGAACTCATGATCTGATCAAACAAGGTTGGATTAAAACTGTAACCAAGTGCCAAAATCCTGGATGCATTCCCCGCCCTGGCAACAGTGCAAAGCTCCTGTATTAGCATTAGAACTGGGCCAAACTGACCTGCAGGCCACTTATCCTATTAACCCAATGACCACAGCACCCCAATCAGCCAGCACTGTGGCGCCGAGCCCTCGGCCACTCGGGCCCCCTGGGCCACTGCTGATGACCTGAGATACCCTTCTCCCTCTGGTGACCCCTGACCTTTGAACCCCACTTCATCACGTTGGGAGCAGGTTGGTCGTGCAGCAGGCCAATTGAAGAGATGTTCAGAGGGCGCCTTGTCACTTCAGTGCCACAAGGCGGAGGGGTCAAGCCCCTGACCTGGAGGGTTTTTGGGAAGGACTTAGCTCAGAGTGAGGGGGTCATATGCAAATCAGGTGGACTATGGAAGAGGGACAGGGAAGGAATGTGGGCAGCGTGTGCCATTATGGAGCTCCACGGTGGAGCATTTTTTCTTTCTGCAAAAGGGATGAAATCTGATGAAGAGACTGCCATTGTTTTTTGTTTTTTTTTTTTGCTTTTTTGGCCTTTATTTGATAGGACCGACAGCTTAAGTGTGAAAGAGACAGAAAGGAGATGACATGCAGCAAAGGGCCCTTGCGGTAAGGACACAGACCAGTACACTGGTGCCCGCTCCATCAGGGGAGGTTCTGGGCGCCCTGGCATCAGTTTTGTAATGGAGAGACAGGCACAAACAGAGGATGCTGAAGTGGTTATTAATCACAAGTTTTTAAGGCACCAATATTGAACCATACTGTTAAGGGGTTCATATTTTCAGAAGGCTGAGGGCCTGAGTTATTATTCTCAGGTTTATACTACACAACACGCAACATTTTCAAAACTTTTCTTGCGCTACATTGCAATTTTAATTATCTCTTTACATTTTTATAACCTCTCTTGTCCTGTCCTCTGTGTAAACAGCCTGCAATTAATTCGAAGTTTTCGTGAATTTTTGTCACATGGATGTTTGTCTCAGGCGAGGTATTCATGGCTTCATAGTTGCAGTGAGGAACACTGAATTTCACTTTTTTTACAGAATCCAGTTACTGCGAATGATTTTATTTTGGCTAAATTTAATTTTTTTTTTAATTTCTCGTTTAGGATTAAGTGGCTTTGATTAAATGTCATTATCTTTTTTTTAAAGATTTTTTTTCGTTTTTTATTTGATGCCTTTATTAGACAGGACAGCTTTAGTGTGAAAAGTAGAGAAATAGGGAACAGCATGCAGATAAAATGTACAGGCTGGAATCGAACTTGCAGCTACTGTGGCAATGACATAGACTTACTACATGGGACACCTGCTGTGGTGCACAAATGGCGCTATTTCATGCACATATTTAGTTATTTTTGTGACTGAACACTTTGCGTTTAAGTGCTGCCGTAAATTAGAAAACTGAATAAAAATATTCAGTTTTTACAGTTTCTGGCTGGGATAAAGGGTTTCATTTTGGTGATTTATTTGTTTTTAATTCTTTTTTTTTTTTTTTTTAAGAAAACATGCCTCCCAAACCCGCCAGCTGGTTGTGGGATTCAGAGGCAAATCAGCCAAATGCACAGGAGCACTCTGCTAGTTGAAGGATTAACTGAGGCACAATGTTCATTATTTATATGCATTTTTCCTTCCTCAGGTCTTAAATTTTATTTTTGTAAAGTACTGATCAGCAGGCAAGAGTAGACCTGCAGGTCACCAGTTAAGTAGGCTTGTTTTACGGTAATTTTTTAAGACTGAGGACACATGCACTTGCAGGTACACACAGTTTCTGAATTGCACCCTTAAAGCTCATCCTTGAATCCTCCTTGGGCCTCCTATTCACTCACAAACGACAAACATTAAAGATGAAGCTCCATTTTTCAATCGCAACTCTTGTCCTTCGAAACAAAATGAAGCAGCAGAGTGAGAAAGACCACGGAGGAGGTCATGAAGAAGCAAGGCTACTCTGACTGAAAACACCTTCTGACAAAGCCGCAGGATGCAGTCGCTTTGTTCGCCTGCATTTCACAGATTCACCGCGCACTTTCTCGACGCTGCTTTGTCTCTTGTAAACACAGGTGAGCAGAAAGCCGCCGCGCTCTCTGTGATTGTTTGGGAGACAGATATTAGCCTTGGGCTGGCAGGAGCAGCGAAGCAGCACAGGTATACATTACATACACATTCGGTATGATAATTTCAGAGCACCCTCAGCCTGTGGCGGACGGCAAAATTGAAGAGAGAGACAAAGATCAAAGAGCATAACCTCGTCAGCTTTCCAGTCAACCTGCATATACTCCCGCAATCTGTAACAATTCTCTGACGCATACCGCACATCCCAGTCAGCTGAGGTAACATTTCATGTGAGACACCCTGTGAGGACGCAGGAGGGGATCTAAAGAGACGATCTGTGTCTGAGTCGATCCAAAGGAGGACCAGGAAGTGGAGCGCTGCTTGCTGTGCGATTATGGCCTCTCTCTCCTGCTTGTCTAACAGCCTGGACGGCAGCGTGGAGCCCCGCCTGCGCCCCTGGGTCCCTGAACACTGGGCCATTGTGCGGGGGCTCCTGCACTCCAAATGGGGCAGTGTTGTTGTTGTGGACCATGTTGTTATTTTAGAGGCTGGACATTGCACCATTATCTCCACCACAGGGATTTTTCTTTTTTGTCAGATGTTGACGTAGGCGTTTGATGGATGCTGGGGACGGTGAGCGAAAGCACAAGGAGCTCTGGGTTTGGATGAGAGATCTGGTGAAGTGGGTCACAGCGACAGGCCGTGCTCACAAAAGAGTAACGAGCACATATGCAAACGTGCCTCCACACACACATACAGACACACACACGAAATGACAGACACTGTCCCCTCTTGTGTTCCAACTGCTAGCTTTCCCCGCTAGGCCCCAAATCACACAAGCTCAGCCCACTGGAAACACCCCGTTGCTCCACTTTGCTCCACTTAGCTCGGCTCCTCCGTACCCAGGCTTCTGGGTGAAGGGCATCCGGCGCCCCTGAAGTGCCACAAGGGGGCGGCTCTTGTTCTGCCCTGCCTGCGCTGCCCCTGGGGGAGGCAGCCTTTCACATGAATATCCCGTTACAGAGGCCACACTCTCAATGAAATCCTGGCGAGGATTTGAACTCCACCTGTCACGTAAGATGGCCGCACCCCCCCGACAACCCCCACCCCTTTCTGCAAAACCACCTGTAGAGAGAGTTCCTGCTCACATGTGAAGATTGATGGTGTCTTTTGTTATTAATCATTAAACAGTGAATTCTTCTGTTTCATTTTAGGTTCGTGTTTTTTCCTCCCTCTAATATGAGTTTTGTTTGTCGGGTTTACAACAGAGATGTTCCGATACCATTTTTTTTTTCTGTACTGATTCTGATATCTGAACTTGAGCAGCGGCTGACACTGAGAACCGAACCATTAAGCAGCAAAAATCCACATTTTGTGATGGTCGTTGAGAGCACCGAATTTGACATTTTGTCGGTTGTCTTTTTCCCTTTTGGGCTGACTTGTTCCATTATTTTGATCAACTTGTCACGCTCTTTAGTTTGATGTATCATTAAATCCTTAAAAAATGCCCTGACACACCACGCCAACCCTCTGCCACTGATTTCAGGCTGTCTGCGGGCGTCTGCCGCCCCGGTTTTTGCAGTGTGTCTCGCACCATTGGCACTAGTTGGCGCTTGTCAGCCGATTCAGCGTGCTGATGGGGATGACGGAGCCCGTCGGTGAACGAAATCAATCTGACTGGCAGTTCAGCTCAGCACACGAGAAGCGAAACGGACATGAGGAAAGCAAACAAACAACTTCAGTGGAGAGGGCATGAGATAGAAACAAACTTGTTAAATTAGGACCGATTTTGATTTTAGCCACTGAGCTCTTAGTTGAAACGTTTTGTAATTGTTTTTGTAACTGTTTGCTAGTGCACGGTAAATATCCTCAATTCTTTCATCATCTGGTTGTGTTCATGTGTTAGCTGGCTAACTAATGCCTTGACACCATTCTGTTCGTCTTTCGGTTTTCCTTTTTGGATGATTAATACAGACTACTGCCACCTGCTGGTATGGAGAGTTATTTCCTCTCACGCAGACAAAGAATGTACGTGCTAGTTGTGTGTTAATTGCAGTCTTTGCAGTGTGTTCAAGTGTGACCTTTTGGTGTGCCTGTGCTTTAAGATTGCTGATTTTGTAATTGGCAACTCTAGTGCCACCTCCTGAAACTAAAGCCTTGTACACTCAACACAGTACAGTTTTACTTGTGGGACTTTCCTGTGTAAAATATTGCCAATTTGTGGACATTTTGTTGACAGGTCACCTTACATTATTTACCGAAATCAATTCTTCTTTGATGCTCTAAAACAGTACATGCCAGTGAAACTGTTTTAAAGTATATTTAATGATTCTGTGCATAGACTTGTGTACTCGCTGATACCTAATCCAGAATATTAGTCAGTATCTGAGGCTTTTTTTGATATTTTTATAGAAATTGGAACATACCTAGTTTACATGGCACTAATATTTTCTATTTTTGTCAACATATTTTTTAAACACTTTTCAAAGGTGACTTTAAAACTTTTTTAAATTATTAACTTGCTAGATAAAATACTATAATTAAATTTTGGTTTAAAACCATGAGTCACAAAACTTTCTGTCAACTCCGTCCGTCCTGTTCCTTTATGTCTGTCTCCTCAATGAACAAGTGACCTGATAACAGTTGGTAATGGGATCAAAACAGGGCCCAACTTCTAGAGTATCCCACCACCCCCGACGGCCCCGCTCCCCCCACCGGCTCTCAAAGAAAATCAAAATGCAAGTCACACCATCCAACGCCATTCTTCTCCGTCTGTCTGTGACACAATTCGCCGAGCCTTTGATCACACAACAACCACTTCTTCTGCTCTCCCGTTGCCGCACCCCCTTTTCCTCTCACTGCCTCTAAATTATTGGTGGCCCTGGATACAGACCCCCATTACCCCCCTCATCCCTCCCACGCCTCCAAAACAGTCACCCTCCCTTGGCTGCCCTCACCATGCTATATCGCCCGTGCATGAAAGAGCTCGTCTTTTTTATTCGGCACAGCTGTGCATGTGCGCTTTACAAATTCTGTCCTCACTTGCACTCCGACGTGAAAAATTAGTGATGGTCGACATAAAAAGCAGTTATCAGCAAGTTTGTGTTCGCGTTAACTTTTTAAAAATTCTCCTTTGAAACCGCTACAACTTCTCCAAACGTCTTTATTTGCACATGAAACATCTCCGGGGCTTTGTGACAAAGCAGAAATTTCAAAAAGATTATGCTCCTCTCTTGCTTTTAACACCACGGGGCAGGGAAGCCGTGTGAACTTGAGGAAAAAATGATGCTCATAGGGTATAAAATCTTGCTGAAACGTGGTGCTTAATGTGCTGCGCATTACAACAAGGCATCCTTGCTACAACACACCAGGAGCTCAAAACTTCAAAGGCAAGTAGGCGGATGGGAGAGGAGAAAGATCCCTGAGCTAAAGCGATCTATATGGGATGCAGATACAGACCGCTGCATGTATGTCCTTGAAACATCAACTCTACAAAGCAAGCACAAATATTTAAGTTCCCACACGTCTTCCGATGGCATTTAGGTCACATGGAGGATGAGTTTCTGTCGTAACAATCAAAGCTGCCTTGTAGTCTGAAGCGTGTGCCAGCCAGAGACCGTTTTTACAAGATGTTCTTTGTGAAGCTGGTTAAATGATTAACTGGACAGATCTGTTGTTCGTAGGTTTTTTTTCCCATTATGAATTTTGGAAGAAGAGCTGGCACCAATTTCACATGCACACAAAAATCTACAAGAAGAAAAACCCAGGCACGGCGCCAGTCCTCGCACCAACCTGCTTCCCCCAGCGCCGCGCATGTGTTTACGTATCTCACTGTTTGAGCACAGGCGTGTGTGGAGGTTAGTGTGTAGCCTGAAACACATCATGGGTGACCGAGGGGTAACTCGCTCCTCGCTACTGACCGTATGCTCACCGTGAACTCATTCACCCCAGTGAAGAAGCATCCCGCCCACCTCCTCGGGCCTTTAATTCAGCCGACCCCTTCGACCTCCTCCATCGCCCCCCTTCCCTGCCGCCGCCTCCACCGACACTTTCCCCTCCCCAGCAATGGGCTCCCTCTCTGTGGGGGGAGTACTGTCAACTTCCTGGAAGAGCACACCAGTCTTGCCAGCAGAGGTGGCGGGCGGTTGTGTTTAGAGCCGTGGGGATGGGATGTCTGATCACAGGCCACAGACCATGTCTCCCCTGGGACCTACGGCGGCTCTCAAAGCCTTGTAACACTCACAACACCCAGTTTTGGACGAGGAAAAGAGAGGGAGCCTCTTCAGGCCAGGACAGGACATAGGAAAGGTATGCAACAGGAAGTCCAGGACTAGACTTTAACAAGCACATAAGACACCCACAGCTCCACAGACGTAAACAACCTGGAGCCTCACAGTACATCTGCAGACATTCACACCATCTGGCAGTGCATACACATATAAATACTCGCCTATACATATGCAATCCACTAAAGAAATGTCAAAAAGTTTTCATCAGTGTGTCGGTGTATGCCAATACATACAGTCAACAGCCGACTGTGAGTGCACTTCCATCAACACTCGTCCACTCCCACAGATAATATGGCTCATAACTTGGGGTGTAAAAATCCCATATCATCGACGTAGGGTGAAAACATCGATTCATATCATCACCTTTAACATTTGCCTTTATTTTGATGGTACTGTCATGGTACTGTCAAACAGCACCAGGCAGATAATGTCAAGCAGACAAGAAAAAGACTGTGAGGATATTAAGTCACGTCTCGGGAATAAACCAGCAGTGTGGAAAGATTTTGGATTTCAAAGAAAAGATCAACAGACACAGCACGTCATATTTAAACAATGCTATTATGAGGGAAATACCCAAGAAACGCGACAAACTTGGCCGGGCATCTCACTCCGCTAACTTATTGCTCTTGCTACGGCAACATTAGCTGCTATGTTTCAAAAATGCATTTAATTGAGCTTTTCTTTGGTGATGCAGTGACTTAAACCAACTGTGAGAAAGACAAAGTTGAAAAATACGAAACACAAGTATGAGCAGAGAAACACATTTGCCAAAATATACTGTTTTGTCTGTGAACCTTGACTGTTATTACTGAACTGAATTTTATGGGTTTTTTAATGTTCTTGTTGTTAATTCATGTCAATTTAAAGTAAACTTTTTTGCACTTAACTAGTAAAAACTATTTATGTATTTTTTTTTTTCAAGCCAAAAGCAAAAAGCAAAGGGTGAGCAGCTTCTTGTGCAACAGGTCGCATCAAACAGGCACATGATATCATCTTATATAAATCCATGAATTTAATAGAAGGATCAAAATCGTATCATCGCAGACTTTGTCATATCTGCAAATACTCTATCAAAATAATAGATTCTTGCACTTGCACTTGCAACTAAGGGCTTATTCATGCTCAACATTATTCATGCAGACCAACAAGGACAGAGCCTTCTGTCTGTACTCTGTGTCCATTTCTTCTGCATTTTTGCTTGTTTTATTGAATCTTACAGATCTTTTACATATTCAGTTCAGAGCAATTAAAAAATTACAAAAAAGAAAGAAAATACTCACTTTTGTGAAACCACAACTAAGAAATGGGATATTTTTACCTTATTAAGTTAATGAAACAATCTACTACAAGTTTGTTGATTAATTTTCTGTCAACTGAGTTCAGTTTCAGTCATTTCAGAACGACACTGGTAGGTCTTTCCAGGAAAACAGTCTAGTGATGCACAAAATCTGCTCAGTACAAGTTATTAGCACCAAAGATTTCACATGAGAAATTAAAACACATGGCTAATGAGCCTAAACAACCAGTCACATTAACTGAAAAGCATTTCACACAAACTGGCTCAGAACATGGATGCTCCATTATGCAACATCCAGCAAACAAGCATAAAGCTGTTGGCCAAAACACACAAACTGGCAAAAATGTCGACACCATGTTAGCACCAGCTCCTCCACCTGCAGCCACCCTGCTGCACCCGCCCTGACAACAAACCATGGCGCAGTCTGGACCCAGTCACCCCCCGGTGCCCTGCAGGGCAGATATGGGAGCATGCTTTAACCAATTATGAACCTGCCGGCACTTAAACCGCACACGCTCCGCAGACCTCCAGGAAATATTCAGAGGGTGGAACAGATGAGGTGACGGGTGCTTATGAGCCGCAGTTCTTGTGGGCGAAAGTGGCATCCTAATTTAAAGTATGTGAGAAAAGTACTTTCACACAGACGCAGCCATATCTTGTCTAAAAACTCAGTAAACTGCTCCCAGTAACAACATGGCTGCATGCTGATTTACAGATACACAAAGACAACCTCCATTTTCATTCATAACAACATGTTTGCTATTTTAAGTACATATTTTGCAAGATGTTTTTGGCAAGAAGTATGTGATTGACAGCCATAAGTCAAGGGTCAAATTTCTCCAAAGTCTTGCTGCCATCTGTTCGTGTGGAATGCCTTTTCTAGCTCTCATCCCTCCACGTCTCCTCTTTTTCATTATCACACCTTCTCCGCCGGACAACGGACAAACAGTCTGAGGAGCTCAGACATCATGTTAGAAGGACAGAGGAAGGAAATCAAAGTCTGGCGCCGAGTCTTAATCCAAAACATGACCCCAAAAAACCCCAAATGAAGCAGGCGAGGAAGGCAGGTCGCTAACCTCTCACTCTAGCAAGCCATTTTAGTTCAGGTGCTGTGAGGTTAAGCCTCTGGTGCAGATAAGGATGTGCATGTTTAACAGGCACTCAGACCTCACCGCGAGGATTTACAGCCAGTGTCCTTGGCTGCAGACAGGTTAGGGTTACTGCCAGGCTCAAAGACAAGACAAGCTCGGTCAGGCTTTTCTTTTTTATTGATGTTTCTTGACAAAAATCAGATCAAGTTTAAAGTGACTTCAGGTAAAACTAAAATCCAAACACTGATCTTGAACAAACACGAAACTTGAGATATGTGCATCCTGTCCATCAAGGGGACTTATAACAGGTCAAATAGAGGCAGTATTGTCACTACAGGTAGTGTTTCACAACACATTACAATTCATGTGTGACAGGCGCAAACTTTCGTTTATTTTTTCTTTTAAATGTGTGTATGGCTTTGTATCATTCTGTGTCCCCTTTCTAAATCCTGAAGGTTTTGCGGGTTTGTGAACGCAGCACAGGCGGCTCTGCATGAGTTCCTCGACCGCAGTTTGTGACTTGCAGAGTGGATAATTGACCCGTCAGTCTTTTCAAAGCTGATCATTTCAGGTAGATGTATGAGAGGAGCAGCTGCTGCGAGGGAATGCAAACTCTTAGACCCGGCAGAAATATTAATTTCAATGCGCTTGACGTTCTGCTGCTCCAGGAGTGTGGTGCAATGAATGACTTAACAGTATCCTAATGAACAGTCCAGCTCCAAAAATCGAAAATCTATTTGTGGCAGCACATGCTTTATTGATGGCCGGCTGCCATTGATACATGACTGTGCGCGAAACTCTTGCGTTTCGAGACAAAAATCAGATCTGGTTAAAACTGACTTTTAAAAAAATATTATTATCCAAATATTGACCTTGAACTTACATGAAACTTCATATTTGTGCATCCTGTTACTCCGCTGTCTTTCATAGTTACTTGTATGTCATAACTGGTCAGATGAAAGCAGATTTGCCACTTTGAGTATGTCAATACTCCCATACATTCAGTTATTTGTGATGGGATTTAAAACATCTGCTGCCACAAAGATTTTCTAGCTTTGGAGCTGGACTGTTCATTTGGAGCACAGTTAAAATATACTGTTGGGTTATGCACTGCATCACACACTTGGAGCAAAGAAAGTGCTCTGGGCACAGACGGAGCAGCAGAACATCAGGTGAAAGTGAAACTTAACCGCTCATTCTGCTGGGTCATCCATCGATCCATCGATCAGATCAGCTCTGAACAGATCGACAGATCAATTTCCCACCCATCAGTCACAAACTGCTGCTGAGGAAAAAAAACTCATGGACAAACAAAAACCTCAGAATTTTGAGAGGGGACACAGAATGATGCAAAGTGATACAATTATCTCCTTACTTTGCAGAATTGAACTTTTTTTGATCATGGGCGTATTGCTTATTTTTATTGAGAAATCTACACATCCATACTCTTACTTTGAAAATGTGTCTGTTCAGTGGACTTGCTTCACTGCTCTCATGGTTGTACTATCAGTTTTCTGCACTGACAAACTGTCAATCAAGTTATTGGGTAGTTTGTTTTCAAGCCTATAAATAACACGTTTTCTGAGCTCATTGTGAGGTTGATTTTTTTACGTCATATCACAACATTCCCAGCAATCCATTATCGAAACTCTGCATGTCCGGGGAGTTTTCTTATCCTCGCACAGAGGTTCAATGTCAGACTGCACGAGGGGTGAAACAAGCACAAGAAAGCAGCAGGAGTTTTGAATTGCAGCCTTCTATGTATAGCATGAACATAGACTCACACACACTTGAATGCATGCACTAACACACTAACACACTACACACACCTCCCCTCTCACTCTCCCAGTCACTCTTTGCCCCTCTCGGTCGCTCTCTGCCCCTCTTTCCCAGCACTGGAAATAACTTCAAAGAGGGCTGGTAGCCTTGAGGAGAGAGGGAGCGGGATCCAGTTACAGCGGAGCAGCTGGGAGGGCCCTACAGGTGGGGCCGACACTCCACCTCCTGTAACATTATCGCCGTAAAGGGATCCCTCTGCTTCTCCTCTCAAATAATGAAGACTTCCTCCCTTTTGTCTTCTCCGCGGGGACTAAAGGAACAATTAGCCGAGCTAGCCCGGCGTTCATCTTTTATTTTGGCAGGTTAAACCAACGTAAAGGGGGAGCGTGATGATGAAAAAACAATAACTTCACTCTACACTTTTCACAAGACTAATTGAGCGTTTAAAGACAAGCTTTTATTCTGGGTAAGAAAACTTTTCCAAAAGTCAAGGGCGTGTCCTAAGCAAGCTTTGTGTTGTGAGCCTCAGTGCATCATCTGCCCCCCCGACTACTCCCTGTCCCCTCCTTAACCTTCCCCGAAAATCACCTCCACACCATCTTCATAGCAACGGGCAAAGCAAACAAGTGTCATGGTTTCAGTGTGAGCAGGGGACGCTGGCAGAGGACACCTAATATCATGTAAATGTCCGGATATGTAGCACAGGGCTCCGGGGTTGACAGCTTTAACACTGAGGAGGACGCTCGAGCTTGTGACTCTATTAAGTCTCTGCGAGTGCATCCCGAAACCGTCAATGGTGTGTGTGTGTGTGTGTGTGTATGCACACTCAAAAGTCTCCCCGGTGTCACTTTCAGCTCTTCAGTCTTTAAAACTCAGAGTGACACGAACAAAGGACGGGCCGACAAAGTTCAGGGGTCAACATTGGGCTGGATGCCACCATTTTGGAAAAATAAGAAGGGGAGTGGAAACAACTGCCCTCCCTCCTCCTCCTCCTCCTCCTCCTCCTCCGAGGAGATCACAGCATCTATGCGCAAAGATAAAGTAACAACAGCAAGCAAACATATTGTCCTTGTGTGCAAGAGGCTGCTGTCCTTATGAGGACAATTACAAAAGTAGGTGAACACCGCATAAATTATTTGTCAGCATCAAGGTGCCACAGTGAATTCATTAGCATGACTAACAATGTAACAAGCAGGGGGAAATGGGGCTCATTAATAAACAATTCTATAGAGCAGCACACGGCTGCGGAGTCGCAAGTACACGTGTTTTCTCCCCCCCATCGCACAAGATTTCACTTAAAAGAAGACAACTTTACAAAACTTTCTACAAAAACTAAGCATTCATGAGGTATCAAAAAAAACTGACAGCAACTCAAACTGTTAAAGGTTCAGTGTCTTGGATTTATATATTCTCAGAAATGGAGTATAACACAATAAGTATGTTTTCTTTGGTGTATAATCACCTGAAATTAAGAATTGCTGTTTTCTTTACCGACAAATGAGCCGTTCATATCTGTGTATGTAGCTGGTCCTCCATTATGGAGATTGACATGTTTCACCGCCGTATTTCTACAGTAGCCCAGCAGGCAAACCAAACACCGGCTCTACATGGACCCATTCACGTTTTTGTATTGTCCACCTTAGTTAGAAACCCGTCTGCAACAAACAGCATCAGAAAAATACTGATTTGTGTCTTGAAACCGCTTAATTCAGGGAATTTCTGGGTTTAAATCAGTGATTTTGTTTGTTTTGTAGAGGAAGAAACTTCTGTGGACAATTCGGCTCCCGGTAAAAACTTCTTGAACCTTTGGATTTAAGTTATAAAAGAAAAAAAGATGAGCACACATTAAAAAATAAATAACGATTTGTAACAGGAAACTGCTTTTTTCAGTGTTTCTGGTCCATTTGTTTAATCCTGCGAAGTCTTACACATTGAACCTTGCATCGGCAATAAAAAGTCAGAAAACTGAAATATGCCGTAGACTGTTTACAAGAGTCCAAGACGACGTCTTCATAACGCTTGTTTCACCTTAAATAAAATTATTGTTTTTCAAAGACACGAAAAAGAGAAAAGCAGCATTTTCACACTTGAGAAGCTGATAAATAATTTGGTATTTCTTGCTTGAGAAATGACTCAAAACGATTAACCAGTTTTGTTGTTCTTTTTTTTTTACTAATCGATGAAATGACTCATTTCAGCACAACACGATTCATCAAAAAACAATTTCCTGCCATCATTAAACACCACCATCACTGTTTGTGCAGCTAGATTACATCCACCGCCAGCACCGCCCCAAACATCAGTGGCATCCCCCGCCTCGCTCCTCTTCACCCCTCGCCATAAAACAAAAAGTCACTACTTAATGAGCTATGATTAATGCCGCCGCGGAGCGGCCGGTGAGCCGGGAGAGGAAGGAGGGCGGCCGGAGGGTGCGCATACCTGCCGCAGTCAGCCTGGCTCTGCATGTGTGTTACAGGGATGAGGGTTGAGGTTGCTAAAAGTGGACTGAGGGGAGGATTGCAGTCATCAACACCTAGGCTCTGAGTGGCCTTTGATGTTGCGCGGCGTCTTTGATGGCCCCGGCCATGGAGGAATGCTGCTCGCCCTCCCCTCCCCGCCCGAAAAAAGCCCCCGGAGTTGTGGAATGCGGCGCAAGCTGCTGCTGCTGCTGCTCGGCCCGCTGGAAGGGGATTAGAGCATAGGCCCATACTGGCCTTCCTCCCCTCCCTCATCTCGCTCCCACCCTGCCTTCTGGAGCGGACAACATGGCGGCAATCTTGTCCAAAACCTAAAGTTTGGGATGATGGGAGGAAGAGGATTCCTAAGTGTCCTCTTTGGTCGCTCTGCAATGAACCACAAAGGCTCAAACTGCTGCAGGTTTACAGCTGGATCACTGATTTGCACTCCCTCATCCAGACAACGAAATATCTAACCAACGACATTATGGGAACAAGTTTTCCTTACCAAGAAATAATCATTCTTTTCATTATTTATTCATGAGCAGCCTTCTTTTGATTTGTCAGTTAACTGTTTAGTCTATAATGTGAAAAATGTCCATCCCAACCCTAAGGTCTGCTACGATGTCTTCAAACGTCTCGTTACGTCCAACCAGCTGATCAGAACCCAGAGACACTCTTTCTACGGTCACATACAACAAAAACACTTATAATATTCACAACTGAGAAAGTTGAACATTAGTTGGGTTTTTGTTTGAAAAAATAACAAAAGATCAATCTGTTAAGAGACAAATCAATTGTTCGAGTAATCCATTATCTGTTTCAGCCGAGCTAAAAAAATGAAGCCAACAGAAAAGTGCCAAAACTGTAGTTCCCCTAATGACCACTTGAGGCTGGCGCCAAACAGGGTCAGTCCCCACAGACCCACATGTGAACATTTCCAAATTTACTAAAGAAAAAAACATGTTTTTAGCCTGTTACGAAACACAGCTTTGGTCTTTATAGCTAATTTCAGCATTCGTGACGCTCGTACTGAAGGTTATCTTTTACTGTGTGACGTCACAGTGGGCACATCCAGGTTTTATAATCTATGGTTTCAGCTTTAAAGAACTTAATACACCACCTACTTTTCCACAATAACATAGGAATTCAGATAAGGTTGGTTGAAATTAGTGACTAACAATGTGAACATTTTCTCAATATATATAAATCTTGATATTGCAAAAAAAAAACAAACAAATTAATATTAAAATGTTATGTTGAATGCAGTGAACTGGTTTGCATTAAACTGGACAAAAGTCTTCACACGTGTGGAACAAAACGTCTGTGAGTACTTTCCTCAGTATCGTACATTTGGAGATGATCACATCACATGATTTTGCTAAAGAAAACAAACAGTGGATTCAATTAAAGAATAAGCTCTTTTTTCAGCTCAGTGACTTTTCACCTGGAACAAAAAAGGATTTCGCTGCGGCCGGTCCTCGGTGTGAAATTTTAGTATTTGGATTTACAGTATGTGGGAGCGGCGGCCAAGGTGGCCTGTGGAGATCAAACATGTTCAAGGCGAGCAGCTGGCCCGCAATCAAAAGCAGCACCACCTAAACCCCGATGCTTTGAGATATTAGATTAAGGGAATGGCAAACACTTCAGATGACCGAAGTCACTTGCCAAATTTGCACAGCGGCCCTGGCATATCAAAGCGGAGAGCCGCAATATGAAATCAGAGTGACTGGCGGACTCTCCTGCAGTGGACTCTCACACATATATGTGTGTGTGTGTGTGTGTGTGTGTGTGTGTGTGTGTGTGTGTGAGAGTGTTACAGCAGGAGATCAGTGTTGTAATCCCGCCGCTCCTCAGAGGAGAGACAGACAGGGCTATCTGCAAAGGTCGGGTTCATATTGTCCTCACACACACTTAACTTAGTGAATGACCTTCCACACAACAACTGCACAAACAAGCCGTTTTGGCCGAGCGTGCCGATGTCTGTCAGGGCGCGGCCAGACGAGGCTGACCAGGACATCGGCTTACGCCGCACACCGTGTGTTTGCTGACGATTGTAGGAGGAATGCGAACAGGGCTTACAGTACATGCACATGTTCACACGTTTAAATGAATGAGCGTACAGACGGAGGGTTTCGTTCAGCACCCCCCTCCCTCCTCACCTCCACTTTCCCCCTGGCCACAGGGTTTAGGGAGGGGGGGCGAGTAGGAGAGGCAGCCAGCATTAGCGCTGGTCTCAGATTTCGGCCGCCTCTGACTTGTTTTCTTTAGGAAACACTTACAGCGGCTCCAAATACACCAGAGGAAGTGCTCACCTACATCACTTCCGGGTCGGATTGCTAAGGTCAGGCTGGACTCCAGGGGACAAAGCGATGAAGAACTGAGGCACCATTAAACCACATGAGGAATGCATTATTATTACCGGCAATTAACCTCGTGATTCTGTTTCAAATGTACCGACCTCTAAAGAAAACACGCATGAAAAAGTGCTGAGAGGAAGGTTTGAGAAACTGATTTTTACTTCTGAAAACTGACACACGTAGAATCGGCCTCTGACACTTTCTCAAGTCTTTTCTTGGCTAACTTGTGTCTCTTTCTTTCGCCGGCTCTCTTGACTCTGTGAATGGCTGCACGATCACCTTTCATGACAACCTGGAGGGGGGAAACAGGAGTAAAGCTCGATCCAGGAGCTCAAGGCCCTCCAACGAGCTAATGATATTCCAGAGGAAATGAGGATGTGAATAAACAAAGCCAGGGCCATTTCCAGGAATAATGCCATAGAGAAACGTGGATTTGGGTGGAATCAGGGGTGGTGAGATGGAGAAAGGGGAGTCATCACTCAGCTTCCTGCTTATATTCCTTAAAGGAAGACCTTGGACGGCAAGAACAGGAGCACCGGAAGCTATTTGGATGCTCTCCAAACTGCTTTTGTCTTTGTTGTGGCTTTAAAGATAAGATGCATGCAGGTTTTTTCCACACTGACGCAGTGCAAAATACAGTATGTGCTTGCAGAGGCCCAACCGATGTGTTGGCATGGTCGATACTAGAAGCTGATCTTTGTATGGTCGGCATGTCGGTAGATTTGTTGGCCAAAACAGTAACAAAAAATTGCATAGGAGAGAAGCGAAAGCAGTAGTTGAGGTCATTCTTTAAAGCTTTAAAATCTCCCGCTCAACAGGTTATAATTCTTCAATAACTAAATTTATGGGACTTTAAATGTTTTCTTATATTATGTGTTCATGTTAAAAATTAAGCATCAGAGACTACAGTGACATTTGACTATATATATCAGTATCAGTTAGCCTGTGAACAATTTTGATCCTCCAATTGAGAGGCAGGATCAGCGCTGATAGACAATGTATTCTGCTGAGCAGTTGTTTACGTTTTTTATCAAACAAAAAAAGCTAAACATGCTGCTCCAACCTCTACAAATCTGAGAGATTTCGGGTTTTTCTGTTACTTAAAATCTTTAAATGAAATTTGAGTTTTTGACTGATAATGGGACAATGCAATCGACTTAAAGACATTGAGCCCCAAGTGATGCAAGAAGGGATCCCGGGATTTTTCCCATTTACTTCTACATTTTAAAAGATTGAACGGCTGCTTCTCCATGTGCATAACTGGAATAAGTTCACGCATTCATTTTCTAAAGCATGGTAGGATTGGTGTCTTCCAGTCTTTGGAGATGCGTTTTTTGGTATTACTATGCCCATCCTCAGTAATAAAAGGTTTTGATACTACGTCATACTGGCTTATTTCTGTCGATACTTTAAAGACATCAAATGCTTTTTCTTTTAATAATTGGAGGCTTGAGACACGAGCTACGGCTACAGGCATCGGGACGGACCAGTGAGCAAGTTTATCCCACGTCTGAACTTGAAAGCAGCAAACCATCTCTGCGTGTTTTCGGAGCCTCTCCCTTAGCCTGACCAGCGATCAGGTTAGACAAGTCCCTCTATTCAAAGCTACACAGTAATATCGATATCCCCAAAGAGAGGGAGGAGGTGGAGAAGAAGAAGAAGAAGGAGGAGAAGGAGAGGAAGAAGAAGAAGGGGGAAAAATCCTATCTGAGAGATTAACTCGCAGCACCCAACCGAGCCAGTGCTGGGTTCACTGGCTCACTCGGTCCTATCTTACCCACTAGCCTCTTGTTCTAAAGCAAAGCATGTCTTTGATACTCGACTAGAAGGAATCTGGAGGCGTTACAGGTTTCTTTTGTGCTTTGCGCTGCACAGAGACTCTGTGTGTGTGTGCCAAGGCTGGGATTTCTTTTCTTTACCCCCCCCCTCCCCTCCTCCCTCCCTCCTTCTTTCTTTTTCTCCCTCGTCCCTTTGCCTTCATCTCCTGCTCCCCTTCCCCCACCCCAAACACTAAATCAGTGAATCATAAACCTTTTCTCTCTTCTTTTTTTTTCGGTTACCATCCACAAACTGTTATTTTAAAGCTCCAACTTTTCCTGAAAAAAAGTTTCAAACCTGCCTTACTTCAAAGTGGCCATATTTGGGTGGTGACCAAAGGTGGTGACCACTTCAGGACGAGTTTGAAGGGGTGGGATTTTGGACGGAGAAGGATTTGGGGGGGGGGGGGGGTTGACTCCCCTTGGAGATTTTCTTAAACCCATTACATCAGCTTTTTTCTGCTTCATGGGCTCCAAGTCCGAGGCTTTTGTGAGGGTAGAAAATGACCTAAATTGACATTCAGAATGGTTGTGGTTGGTTAATTGTGGCCAGGCATTTTTGGCATAAATAAAACAAGATTCCAGAGGCCTTCTTCTTTAAGCCTTTTGCAAATTCTGCTTCTTTGTAAGCATGGCCTCCAATGAATGTGAAGTGGTCAAAACCCCAAACCGCATCAACTTTCTGAAATATGCCTCGCAGATCAAAGGGGAGAAGCGGTGCCCTATCAGAGCGATTTTGAAAAGTGATAAGTAAAATACAACATTGAAGAAATTGCTCAACACCCTTGCTGTGATTCAGAAACTTCTACAGCGCTTGAATTGCTGCTATTTGAGTGTCCAAAATCACCACAAAGCGGCTGTCAAAGTGGTACATCCACATGCTGTGCCTCTCCTTAACTTAAGTGCACAATTTTCTTCATATCAGATCGCAGAAGTTGACATTTTGGGAAAAAAAAAGTGGTCTACACAAGCTTTTTTTTTTCAACAGAAGGGAGAGCAAAATCAAGAGAAAAGTGTGAAATAAGAAATGATGCAGCAGTCCTGCTAAGCTCTACCCACACACTCTAATCAAAAGGCTTCACAATGGCTGGCCTAAAAAACATAAAAGAAAAAAGGAGAAATTCAAAAGAGGCCACTTGCTGGTGCCGGGCAAACTGATCAGCAGCGCATAGACTGTCAAAAGCTAGTGGGAATGTCAAAAGCACCACTGATCTCTCTCTTTCTCCCCTAATGTGATCAAACAGGGGTTCGCTCCCTGGAGGAGGTCAAAGAAAGAGAGGGAGAGAAAGTGAATGGGAGCTTTGGTGCGCCGTAGGAAGCCGGCCACCAGCAGCACAACCAAGCAGCGAGCACAAAACAACACGCTGTCTCTCAAGCTTTCTTCCAGTCCCACGGCGAAAAAGAAGAAGAGTGGGCCGAGGAGGAAAGAGTGGTTGGGCAAACAGTGAGGGGTAAGGGCTCAAAGGGGCCTGGTTGCCCGGGTGAGGGGGACCCGCTGCTCCAAAAATGTCCACATCAAGCGTCCGGCTACAGGCCAGGCCCCGCAGAGGTGCGCTCCCAGTGCGCTTGGAGGTCAGTGGCACGGACAAAAGGGAATGAAACGGATCTACCCTGGCAGAGCAGCTGGGCTCAGGGTATAGAGGCTTAGGACTTGAGAAGAGGTGTGTGTACAAGTGTGTGTGTGTGAGAAAGAGGATGAAGAGGTAAATGAGAGAAAGCAAGCACATGATGAAGTGCGCTTTCAAATCTCTCAACACATCCAAAACCTCTTTGGATGTTTGTTGAGTAGTACTGAGAAGTATTTTTCCAACCGTAAATTCCCAATTTTAGGTTTTCTTTTCATAAAAACATCAATGTTTTTAAGGTGCCAAAAGATGTTGGCACTGTAAGTTTATGGAAACCACAAATGCTGTACTTCACATTTGTATGTTTCATACACACTGTATCAGTGTTTCTAGTCATGTAGTACATGAGCTGACTTTATAATCTGGAGGTGGACGGGATGGTGGATGGCCGGAAACAAAGGCTGCTCAAGACCAACAAACGACAAAACCAGTTGTTTTTTAGTGCGTCATTGCTGTGTTTCCAGCTGATTTGTAGCCCTCAAATGTGGGTGATTTTAATGACACGTTGCTGTTTGTCCAACAGGCATAGTGCCACCAAAAGTGCTCCTCCAGCCATGATTGTGCCCCTAAAACAAGGCTTTTAAAGCCCAAACAAGATTTTTTCCCAACTATAATCCAAGTTTGTTTGTTTTTTTGCCTAAACCTAACCAATTTTAACCACAGCATATTCACTACACAACAGCGTACAAGTGTGGCATATCCACTGTTTGTAGAAACATGCAGTGCCAACATTTTTCAGAGGCCATAAAAAGCATCAAAATTGAGCTTTTTTATTGACAAAAGTGTCAGGAGAGGATTCCCAGACCCCCTCACAGAGGTCCAGGCTGAGCCCCAAATATCCACAATTCCTAGAAATCTGTGTGAGTATGCTGCATCTGGTCCTTGGCCTCTTGTCATTTTACAAATGCGGCCCCCCGGGCAAAACAAGTTGAATATCCTTGCTCTAAATACTACACTACCCATGAGCCTCAGCCCCTGTTCAATGGAAAGAGAGCCAGTTGCGGATTCAGAGCTGAAAATGCAGAGCTTTACAAGGACCAAACCACCGTGCCAGAGTTAGTGGATTCATCCAGAATTGACCCACAAACCTCCTAAAGAGAACTGAGTTAAACAGCTGAATGTTTTATCAGGTTTCTACAACCATAATCTTTAACTTCTGATCACCATTATAGGCGTGTAAACACAATTATAAGCTCAGTGATTGTATGTTTATCTGACCACACCCGGGGAGTCCTAAATTTCTTCTGTCTTCACTTAAAAAACAAAAACAAGGATTGTTCTTTTGCATTTTTAATCAAAAAAACAGATACTTTCTAACACAGTTTCTCCTCATTTGCACTGATGATTCAACCGGGAACTTTAATTTCCCTTCAAAGGCTTGAAAACGCTCCAACTGCAGGTCATCTAACACCATCTATGCAGAATTTACTCTCAGATATCCACAACGGTATTTTTTTTTTTTTTGCAATTTAAGTTACCATAACGATCCAGCCACACCCCCTTCTAGCTGCTTGAAAAACAGCACACACACACACACAAACCTACACACTCACTGTCCCTCCACACACACCAATAAAAGGGGGGTGGGGCTGCAGTGGTGATCGGACAAACACTGTTCTTGGAACTCTGCCGAGCGAAGCTATTGTGCAAGCGCGCGGTAAAGAGACAGAGAGAAAGGTTGGGGAGGGACGGGGGGAGGGGGGTGGCGTTGAGGTTGCTTCAATGGCTGGCTCCATCAGTGGAGATAAAAGGCAGAAAGGTGCTGGGCCAAGTTGAGGCCTGGCCGAGGTGCGGGAAAATGATTTGAAGGATGGACTCACCGTGGCAGGTGTTAGCAGGAGAGACTATTGATGACGAGATGCAGATGAGACTTTTCCAGTTTGCATCTGGTTCCAAGTTGGTAAAATACTTTGTTCAAATCATAGTCTAACTAATCTTTTCAAATCTTTTAGTATTTGAATATCAATGTTTGAGTTATAGTTCATAAATATTACTCCATTTCTGGTTTTGGTTCATGTTAAAATCTAACCCTGAATAGATCTGATAAAGGGTTTGAGAGGATTCGGGAATAAGCAGATTTGATAATGGATCCAGATTTGATGAAATGCCATTGACCCCAAAAACTTTATGGGAAAATGGGATAAAATCTAGCAGGAGGGCTTTAATGGCCAGAACTACTTACTACAGAAGAAATAGTCCCCTAAAATAGTCAGGGTTTTCTATACATGCATTACTTTGCCCACCATGATCAAAACATCCACCTTTCAGCTTTTTAGACTAATAACAACAATATAGAAACCCCAAAAATGTAAAGAAAAGTAATATTCTCACACCTATTTCCCTTATTAAACAGAAAAATACAACCACACACCTTTTCAATTTAACTTTCACTCGGTTATGGAAGAACAACAAGACTTAATTTCCTTGTTAACTCATTCAAACTTGACAGAAACAAAATAAAACTCACGTAAACCACCTTGGTTATTCTTGCTAGTAATGCAGTTAGTAAGTCTACTGGTCTAACACTCACCAGCACAGGTTTGATTGAGACAAACCCTTAATTCATTGAGTTAGATGTAAAAACATGCCTTTATTTCCCACAGTGTCTCTCCGTCTGCTAGCCACCGGCTGTTAACAGTCCTGTAACGTATCCCTCCACCATTAGCTGTCATGGTGGCTTTCACCGCAGCTGCCTGTTCCACCAGAAGAGACCAGAGACTGAGCTCTGGTGGTACTTGCTGTGCACTACATACAATTAGTTTAATAGAGAGAGGAGCGCCTGTATTTGTGAAAATATGGCTTTCTAAATACCCTGGTTCAGCATAAAAGCGTGATACCAGCCAAACCTAACTGCCACACACAGATTCTGATTCTGTGGGAAATACTGAGAGTGAATGTTTTTGTTTTGAAGCCAGATTAATGTGGATTTTTGTGGTTTTGGTGAGCAGACCCTTTTAACTGAACTCATCTATATCTGAAAAAAGCCACTTTTATTCCATGTGTGTATCCTTTTACGAGTCACCTCAGGGCCAAATGGACCGAAGGTCTGGGTGTGGATCCATGTCACCCAGCCATTCAATCCCCCTCATCTCCAACCACGTCAAGCCACACCACCGCCTGAGGACAGGGTCTGTGGATTTCATACATTCCTCTGTGGGAGGGGATACGCTTTTGATTCTCCCACTTAAGTGGTTTTGATTTTCGGGATTTCGTAAGAAGACGCCTCTGAGAAAATCAAATTAAAAAAACATGTAAAATAACATACCCCAACCACCAAGAAAACAAGTTATTTAGGACAGTGGGCGTGTAAACCACCCTGTAAATATTACCACAACATCAGTGGCAATTACAGGCAGAGAAAGTGGCATAAACTACACCATCATGCCTTCGTCATTCCCCCCTCCACCGCCCCAAAAACGTATGTTTGTGCCCTGGGCTAGACATTTCTCTTTCTGCCACAGGAGCAAAATAAATAGTCCACATGAGGGCAAGGGGAGAGAAAAGTAAACTTTAATTGGTGTGGAAATAATTCCATCACCATATAGCTCCCTATAAAGGCTGATTTGTTCTTTTGATCGCCCCAGAGAGTGTTTATGAAGTCACTGTGGGATCAGCCCGGGCCCAGGGGCAAGGCCAGCCACCAGAATTCCTCCGAACATTTGTTTAGCAGCAGGCCGAGTGCAGAGCGGTGCACAAACGCAGTATTGTTCCTCCCGTTCTCGCTGGTTGCGCTGCCAGAGGTAAGAGCTGACGGGGCCGCGAAGAGAAGGGGAAGCAGAGTTGCGGGGTCGAGAGCTGGGAAAAAGCAGCCCCTGGGGATAACCGACGCTCAAGAGTTAAACATCAAACCCGCATTAACACACATGCACTTCCTGCTGTCAGGACCACTTCAAAAAGGTAATGGCCAACTTCTAAAGATCAGGTCATTTCACAGTCGAGAGGGCTGCTCCATCGCTCAGTGGTCAGAGCTTCCCCCGCTCTCTTTTCTCGACTCTCTTCAGCACGTTGTAGCTTATAAATTATACAATCAAAGCCAACAAGTTCCTCCCACGTCCATGTCTTTGTATGGGGATATTTGGAAGAGATTTATCTGCCCAAGAGTTCATGACTCGAGTGTTATAAACCCCTAGGGATCCATGTTATTTGATTTGTTTTTTATTAGAAACAAGGAACCACTTAGCTGGCGGTAACCTCTGGGGCATTTGGCTCCACATCTAAGAGGATTGTAGGTTGCGGGCCCTTTTCTGGAAAGGGACATGGCAAATACCGCCTCTGGAGACGGAAAAAAAAAGTGACCGTAATTGAGACAGGATGTCACCAAAGTGCCAACTCGAGCTTTCTCTGGAGGCCAAATGTTAAGTGCATGGGAATTTGCAGATTTGGCAAATTATATGATAATAACTGAGCTATACAATAAGGAAAAAGTAGGGCTTTGAGTTGATTTATTCTGCAGTGTGATTTATTTTTAAAGCCCAGTCTGTCGTGGGGTTGTGAAATAAATAAATAAATCGATACTCAGACACTAATTGATTAGAGGTTAGTAAAGCTCACATTTCAACATATATACACGGCATATTACATATAATACTGTTGCCAAGGATGCTATCTTCATTAAATTTTTTCCCTTTTGTATCAGTGTCAAGTTAGAAATTCTAGTATTGTGACAACCCTCGTCTGCAGGGGCAGTTACTCTGAGCGCACCTCCATGTTTGTATAGAATAGCGCAGCATTTGTTAGACTAGACTTTGTCTCTGTGACAGGCAATACAGATCCCTTTGAAAGTCATAATCAGCGTGGTGGAAATATTAAAAGGACAGAGGAAGACGAAGGGTCAGAGAAGGTCCATCAGTTGCTCCGTGTGCCAAAATTAACATACGCCTCACCATGACACCTTGAAGATGAATACTAATACAGAGGATCCACGGATGATGAAAGCTAAAGAGGACAAATGCATATTCAAACAGCCTGGCAAGTCCGGCCTATTTTTGCATATGAAATTCCATTGCAACTAAGGGTCGGGACCTCTGGGTCCTTAAGGAAAGAATGTGTGACTTGAAATGGGAGACCAAAAGGGCTGCTCGCATCCCCCTAGCCCCCCAGCTGGGAGGACAGCACGCGGATCAAAGAGGCTCTGTGAATCTTCAAGAGGGGCGATTGGGATGAACTGGGAGGGCATGTGAAGGGTCTGGGAGAGCTCCCGCTCTTCATGCATCGCGTGTGGAAGCCCCATCTCCTCCCTGGACCGTTTACAGCTTCTCCTTGTTTCGTTAATAATTCAAAAAAACATGAAAAGACCACAGCTAGCCTCAGCCATTAGAGTCCCCAGGGCGTGCTGCTAGCATGTTAGAGGGTGAGTCACACAGTCCAGTGAGCAGTGTGTTTACCTCACGTTTGTCTTGGCCGGCTGTGCGGTGCTGCGTTAGAGCAGAGCGAGGAATGATGAAACCTGTTGTGACAGCCATGGCTGCTCCGTCCCTTCCCAAACGCCCTCCTGTGCTTCACTAGGTGAGCATGAGACTTGAAGGCAGCATCTGCACGCTCCACCTCAGCTAGAAATAAGCTAACAACAGCCTACAGTCAGGACTCAAAGCTTCTTTTTCGCTGTTTATAATGTCTTCACATGTCGATTCTGAACATCTGTGCTGGATAAAGGCTTAAAATTATTAGATAAATGGAAAAGAAAACCCCAGAAAGTTGCAAAGTCAAACACACTTATATGAAACCCATATTGTGCAACTATAGAGGCCTTAATCACTTAACATGGTAGCAGCTACACCTGCTAGTTTATTTACTGCTTTTTTATGCAGTATATGATGCAGCTGAAATAAAATTTAGAGAAACTGACTGACAAGTTTGTGCATTGTTTTTGGGAATATGTCTTATGATATACAGTCTCTACAAGTCTATCAAATCCAAATGCAATACTTTTAGACTTGCAATACTCAAAATATGCAATACACTTCATATTCTGATAGTATTAAATTGTGATGCAAGCATATCCTCCCAGCCCTAATGGTAAATATCTGCAAATATAGCAGACATTTAATGTTTGCTAGTTTTTATGTTTTATTTATTTTATTTTAAGTATGTCCTTGAAAATCTTCTCAGCTATACTAAAGCCAACAAGAAGCATAAAAAAACAGGCAAGATAATGTTGTTTTAGTAAGTTAGCAGCTATGCAAGGCAGAAAATCCACCATCTGCACACCAATTATCCAGCCAAACCATGTCAAAACATCCAAACACCGGCAGGAGATATAGTTGGCGCTGCGGGCCCTTGGCTCCCTGCTAAACCTGTGTGTATAACTGTACCTGGCATGTCACAATAACAAGAGCTGGTCAAAGGCAGAGAACAGAGTGTCTTTTGTTGGGAGAACCAGGATGACCAGCATCCCCTGTTGGGCTTCTGCCCCTATGAGAGAGTCTCCCGACCTCCAGCACCTAGTCTGCCAGCCAGCCAGGGCCCAGCCCGGAGAGGCCTGTCATCACCACCACAGAGGCCTCTATTCATCACCGCAAAGACAAAGCCAAAAGTGTACAGCAGCCATCCAAGGCATCCCAAGCATCCAGATATCAACCAGCGATATCATTTTAGGCTTTTGTGAGTCCGTGCTTTGGTTTACCCGCCGCTCTCTCCCCATCATCCCTGCTCTCTGTCCCCTCCACGTCGAGGATTTTGGGGTGCAAGGACCTCACATGCACTTACACATCCTCAGAGTGAGGTACCACCCATTGCAAGTAACTGCTAATTAAAAAACATAAATAATAATTTAGAGCAAATTCCTCACAGGTTTTGAACTCGGTTCACACCTGGTGCTGGTTAAAGGTTTTTTATTGGGTGCACATGTCCTGCAGCAGTAACGGCAGTTGCTCTTATATAACTAGATGCACAACTGGGGTACGTTCAATGTAAAAACATGCACTAGTAACAGGGCGCCCAGTAGCTCAGTTGGTGGAGCAGGTGCCCCATGTGCAGAGGCTGTGTCCTCGCCAGCAGCGGCCGCAGGTTCGAGTCCGGCCTCGGCCCTTTGCTGCATGTCTTCCCCTCTCTCTCCCCCTTTTACGCTGTCTGTCCTATCCAATAAAGGCACAAAAAGCCTTTAAAAAATATCTTTAAAAAAAAAAACATGCATTAGTTTTTCATTATTCAACAAGCTCCCAATAAAAAAAGGCAGACTGCTGACAAATAAACAACAACTAATGTTTCAAACAGGCATCAACACATCATGGAGCTCATTTTGCACCATTAAAAACAACTTAAAACAGGACACAAACGGCTGCATAGCCCCAAAGCTTTGCAACAGGCATAAAATGTTGTGGTTAAACATGGCTCAAGGTGAATGGCCTGAGCAGCCAGGATGAAAAAGGGTTTGATCATGGAATGAGGAGACTTTAACCCCGCAAGGGAGGACTATGTAAAAGGGACAGCCAACTGGACGGGACCATCGGCATTACGATTCGATGACGTGTTATACTTTTGACCAACTGTGTTAGATTTAAAAAGCAGCTAGTAGCAGTTAACGGCTTACTCAAAGAAAAAGAACAGCTGTGGTAAGTGTCCGCAAACTGGGAAAACGACGAAATTCGAGAGGTCCTTACCCTTCAGGCAGAGGATGAGATTAGCTGCCATGTAACAGAAACAGCAAAATATTGTCATTGCCATGTTAATGCCATTCACATACATTTAACACTAATTTTACAGTGGCCAAAACTGAAGGGAAAAAAACAGTTATTTCGGGTTATGGGACAATTTTCCCTAAAAGTTTATTGTAACACTGTAATATTATATATTTTTTGTCCTGTCAGGGAGACGCAGATAGAACAGACTTGGTTGGTTATTGGGTTAGCTTTTCTGATATATGATGTCAAAAGGCATTTAGCAATTTTTGAAAAAGTTAGCAATTATTTGCAGATTTTATAATGCAACCTCAGGAAAAAACGATGCATTAAACCCTGCTTCCTATGTTTTAGTCTTTTTAAAGACAATTTAATAGGATTTTAGGCCTTATTTTTGGATAAATGAATTCAATGACTTTTACGACTTAATAAGGATCTACAGGAACTCTGGGTAAACGTCACGCCTTCATGCTGCTTTTGCTTCCATAATGCCAGCATGCTGTCTTAAATCACACCCTGGAGAACCATGATGCCGCCATGTAAAAATGCAAAAGGGAAAAAAGGGACTTCATAACATCCCTGTGTTGTGATCTCTGTGTAAAATGGTTAAAAAAGCTTGAATCCAAATTAAGAGAAACATTTCTTCCTGCACTTGTGTCATTTTTGTGTTATGACTAAAGAAAAAAACCTATAAAGGTAATGCAGGTGTTTAAATGACAGTGGGGCTCGCATTGTTCAGTTCATTTCACGTTCCCATGTTAGACCCTTCCGGTCTGGCCCTCCTCTGGCCACACTGGGCCCCTGAACCCGGTGGTGAAATCTCCACCTGCTGATAGCATCAGCTGCCTCTCCGCTCCCCGCGTCCACCCCCTTCTCTCGGGCATGTGTGGCGGCCACTGATAAAAGAACTGTAGATAAGAGGAAACACAAGCTATGATGAGGAACACATTGCCGCCAGGAGAACAGAACAGAACATCAGCCCAGTGGAAAGGAACAAGAAGGAGTGAGATAGAGGGAGCGGAGGAGGAGGCGGAGAGTGAATCTGAAAATGATTAAAAAGGAGAACACTGGGTAGAAGAGAAAAATCTGTTGTGAAAAAGAAAAAAGGAGCAACGAGGAGGTACTGTCAAACAAAGCTGAACAACAATAAATGGTCGAAGAGTTAAAGGTTATTCTTTACAGTGTATTTCTGAACCCAACCAGGTCCTTGTGAGATTTGGGATGCATGTGGTTTGTCGAGAAAACAAACAAAAAGTGACTGCAATCAAGATCGCAGACAAGTACCCATAAATACGACATGGGACGTGGTGTAAATACACAGTACTGTGTCCAAACAAGAATATTACGGTGCAGAACAATGTTGTATTTAGCAAGCACTAATCCAGTGTTTCATGTGCAAGAGCTTTGAGGAGATGGTACTTTCTCACTTGTGCTGGGTTTGGAAAATACTCTTCCAATAAAGAAAAAAGATGCATACTGAAAAAGAAGTGTTTCTTACAATCAAGAAAAACTAACAATAGACCGCCAGCGATCACAAACTCCATCAGCTGATAAACAAACCAACCCTCCTGCTGTTTCCAGTTCAGTTCTCTGGAAAACAAGAGTGAATGTAAATACATCAGAGCTGTCGACACGGGCTGAGAGTGGAGGGGACAGGTGCCACAATGACTCCGGCGACCTCCAGAGGGATGTATGCATCCCATAGCGGTGTCCCCTTTCAAGATGGACACCGGAGGGGGACAAGCCAGTTGGTCCACACCCAGGGGTGTGAGCACAGCAGCGGGTCACTCCGCTACAGCCAGGGAAACCAGCACAGCTCAGACAAAACTTTGCGTTCATTGTTTGGGGATCTTACAGGGGAACAACGTGTGAATTTATGATTCCAATTTGTTGTTTCTATGGCCGTGCATGGAAGTGCAATCAGTATTTGTGAACGTGTGCTACTCCTTCAAAGCCAGAAACCAGAGAAGTAAGTGTGATGTCATTGGGTATACAGTTTGGAGCTGCTCCATAGACGATGAATAGAACCCAATAGAGTGCCAGGTGGCCCCCCCAAAACCATTTTCTAATTCACAATAAACTACAACTGATTCACAGTAGGAATGGTTTCAATATCTTTAGTATACATAAGGTGCCAGAGTGTACAAAAAAATGTCAAATTAGAGCTTGTTTATCAAAAAAGTGCCAGTGGAGGATCCCCCGAAGCCCAGAAAGAGGTCTTAGCTAAGCAATGTCCTATAATCCAAGACACCTAAAATCCTGAAAACATCCTTATATCCTAAAAATGTCCTAAAATCTTAGAAACATTCTAAAAATCAGAGAAACGTCCTGAAGTCCTAGAAACACCCTAAAATCCTAAATACATGTATGGGGCTACTGTGACCGTGGCCCCACAAGCAAAGCAAGTTGAGAATCCCTGAAAAAACATCAGTATTAGCACTCTAGTTTTAAGATTTCTGAGAGAATCGTTTGTTTTTACTGATATTTTTGGACTTTCTTTGATCATAGGAATAAAATGTATGAATTTTAAAAACTAAGTGAAGTTCACCTTTAAGACACGGAATTGCATTTCTGTCCATCCAATCCTAAAAGACAAAATCTCAAACGTGTTAAAGTGTAAAAATCACTTAGTTCTCTGTTGGGTCTAACTTTCTTTTTCCTTTTTATGGAATACATTTGGGAAAACTGCTTCATTTCTAAAGAAAAATTGATCTTTCTACACTGCTGTGCTTACTGTAAGTCATGCTGGACACAAGCAGCACTGGCATGCTTAAAATGTAAACTAATATATATAGCTCTAAAGAATCTATTAGCCTGCATTTGACCAAGTACGCCCCGCTCCTGGCCAGGCTCCCTCCCATTGGCTCGGAGTCAACGTAAAGTGTCCTGCTAATCCAACAGTTGTCTGGCTGCGCTGAAAGTCACCTCTGAGTCCAGCTCTAGCACTCGTGTCAGGAATCCACAGGCTCTTTGCATACCGAGCGGCCGGATATCCTCTAGTTAAAGAGGGCCCTCTAAGCCAGGGCCATGTGTTGGTCGACTGGGGAGGGTGACAAGGGGTAGGGGATGTGTTTTTTTGGGGGGGTGGTGGCGGGGATGTGCAGGAGGTGCTTAAAAGGCCTTTGGAGTGACATCAGCATCACTTTGAGCAGACACAAAACGGTAAAGCGGACAGTTCTGGTCCCATAGAAACCAATCCACTTTGCAGCGGATCCTCGGAGCCGTGCACCGCGCCGGCTAAAAGTGCAGTTGCTCCTGAACTGAGGCTGCGGATCTGTGCATCTGTGAATGGCTTTTGTGTTGCTGCCGGGGCAGAACAAAGTGAGTTCAGGTTACTGCACTCCTCCCGTTATTGGCCCACATTGTCTCTAATTATTCTAGCAAACATTGACACAGCATGTGTGGTCTCACATTTATACCCCCCTCCCCCCCTTCCCCTCCCATGCTTAACAGAGTGAGAGAAGAGAGAGAGAAAGACAGAGCGCAGAAAACAAGATAGAAAAAACTTATGAAAGGGGGGGAAGGAATGATGAGACAAAGAAATGTACTTGCATTCACTATTTTGTGCTTCATTATGACGCAATTATAAGTGAAATGGCTTTAAGCTGCTCTGAAAGGCTGCGTTTGTTTTCTTGTTTTCGAACCCATGGAGAGAACGCAGAGTATACTCAAGGGTTTGTCCTCACCTTTCTCCCATGCCGCCTCGACTCGTGAGAAAACAAATGCACCATGCCAACTCAAGCTTTGTGCACACGAGCAACCGTGACCAGCCAGCAGGGGGTAGAGCGCAAAGGAAGTTTTTCAAGGATGCAATAACCAAAAACAGAAAACAGCCACAACTTTAAAGCTCAATCCCACACTCTAATTTGAATTCTGAAGCTTTCCCGTTGCCGGGGCGCTTCTAACTCCGGCTTTTGCAAAACAATAATTATGACGAATGTATGCATCCGTAGCTTACCAAATCCTCTGTCCATGAGCTTAGCTCGAGGCGATGCTGCAGAAAAGCTGACCCAAATATGCTACATGTGGTTTGCCAAGAGGAAATGGCTTAAAGTTAGGCACAAGGATGGTCTGGTGTAAAATCAAATCAGGAAAATACAGAAATGCTCTGAGCAGGCGAGCTCAGTTACTGTAAAATTGACGCTGACCTCTTGTTAGTATTTAGTGGCAGTGCTATAGAAAACCTCAGTGGAGTGTGAAGCCATTACTGTAAAATTCCCATAAAAGCCTTCCTGAGTAGATCTATTGCAGATTTTTACTGGAAGCCATTAAAGCAAATGGACTGACTCATCTGTTTGGAAGTTCACAGCATTTGCAGTGTCCTCAGTTGGGTTCTGATCAGTGACAGTGGACTCAGATTTTTCTTTTTTTTAATTTTACACCTCTCCTCTGAGATTTGATAAGAACATCATGTTTTGCCGGATCAGATTAGAATAACTGATATATTGAAGCTGCCATCACAATCATCACGACTATGCTTTAACAGAAAAAGTCTGCTTGCAGGCAGGTGAGCTTCATGTGTTTGACGATGTGTCGAGACCCCAACCCTGCAGGATACAACAGCCCAGCGGCCAGAAAAAACGTTTGTGTGGTACATTTCTGCAAACCACGGATATGTGACATTTGTACATTATTTTGTTACTTTAGATTCCTCGACAACGCTTTGGTAAAGCTGTAGTTCGGTTCAGACACAAAAACGATCATTTTTAGCCTAAAACACCTTCTTTTGGTGGCACAAATGCAGCTGAAAAAAGTAGAAACAGGTCGTTGAACAAACAAAGCTAAAAACACCACAGATTAGTTATAAATCAATAAATAACTGGCAAAAAACAAACAACAACAACAAAAAACACCCAGGACTGGTCCAAGAAATACCAAAAAACACCCAGATTTAGTTAAAAAAAAAAAACCATATATAATCAAGTATTTGTGGTGGCAAGTCCGCTACTACAAATACCGGCAGAAAACACCATAAAGGGTCACCAAAAGTGCTGGTGTTTGTTGGTCTCAAACACCGGTCTTGGCAGCCGTCTATTCACGATATCACGCCATCCACTACCCTCTCCAACTCCCGCTTACAAAGTCAGCTCATATACTACATTATTTTAGAAACATTGATAGGATACATATGAAATGTACACATGCAACGTATCCATTATTTGCAGTAACCTACAATGCCAACTATTTCCTTTGGCGACTGAGTTGCACTACAAGGCATTTTACTTATACTTATATCATGCACATTTGGTACTGTAAAGTCCTTTCCTGCAATGTCTGTGGATGAAGTTTGAGTTTCTGTATGACCGTCTTTACCTGCTCAGCCATTATTACTATAAATGCTTCTTCTAACACCCATAGTCAACATCCAGACTGCCTGTTTTCCCCAAATTTCAGTCTTTATGCTAAGCTAAGCTACCTGTCTTCTGGCTGTAGCTTCATATTTACCAGACAGATATAATTCTCGTCTAACAACAAGCAAACTAATTTTCTAAAATGATGTACTATCCTTTTAATGACACATAGTGAAAGATTATATAGGAACTGTATTCACTGCATGAATCACTCTGCAATATTCAAATTTCAGATCCTGCTGCACTCGTTATATGACTGGTGAGGCCACTATCCAAATCTCAGAGCCACATCCCTGGGATGTGTTTACTTCGAAATGCCTGCGGGATGCATGTCACCCCCGGGGGTGACAATTTGACTTTGTCACATGCCTGTGGGATGCAGACGGAATAGCAAAGGGCTGTATTGGCCCGTCTTTTTCTGTCATTCCCATCTTCTCCCACTCGATCTCTCCTTTCTCTCAAAACAGCATTCTGAGAAACTAGATTCCTTGACATGTCCAAGGACAAGTTATCATTAGTGAGCCAAGTGTGTTTGGACAAACTGCCCAGATGCTGCCAAGCAAAGAATAGCCAACATCTCCTCTGTGCCTTTTTGTTTTGTTTTTTTTTTAAGTTGCTAAAAATGAAAAGTGCAGCTTTTACAGTGACATATGACAGAAGCATGCAACCGGATAAACAGAGGAGAAATGGTGTGACTGAGAAAGTGCAGAGACACTGATAACAATGTGCATCACCGCACCACACAAAAAATAATTTGATTTTTCCTTCGCATTTTCCTCAAATTTGTAAAGTTTAATCGGAGTCTGACAAAAAATGTATGCAGAAAAGAAGAAATACCTTGAGATTTTTCCTGACAGCGACATGCAGGGGCAACGAGGGGCGAGGGGACAGAAATGGGCACAGCTGGCCAGGAGTAATTGTCCTGACCTTTTCACATACACTGACGTTCACACTGAGCCACGGGAGGTTTGGAAGATGCAGGGCCTGATGGGGTGGCAGGACTACAGGAGTGCGGATACAATTTGCATGACGGGAAATGTCATATCCATTAACCGAACTAACTGAGGTGTTTCAACACATCTTCCAGACACATCTACTCCATTAGCACTTTTCTGTCTCACACATCTAACACAGTTCTTCCACCAAAATTAGCACACGTATGCTGGTGTTAAACGTGTGAAAACCTGCTAAAAATAGACCATTTCTCATCGACCGTAAATGAGCATGCCTTTATGTGTTTTAACTTGTCTGTCATGTTCGCCACCATGAATGTGCAGGAATGTTACCGTGGTTACTCTTTAAAAATGTTATATCCGTTACTTATTCTAGGGCTGCACCCGACTCAGAATTATGTCAGTCGAATCAGAATCGGCTGTTAAATATTCAGCAACTGTTTTTTTCATATGAAGTTTTAATATTTTAATTGGGCTCAGTGTGACAGCAGCATTCATGTGATGTAGTTAACAATCGCAACACAAGCAACACATCGCAAACGTGCAACATCATTTTTTTTACCAACACTAGAGTTCATACAAAAGCCAGAAATGCTGTCAAATTAAGTTGCCATGAGCTGTAAATTCACCACGTCTAAGCATAGGAAAGAAGATAAAGTTGTCTCAGAGCCTTTCAGTGCAGTCTGTCTTCCTCTGTGCTGCTGCATCGCGTCCACTGCAGCCTGAGCCAAAGAGTAGCATTAAAGTCAAGAGCACTCACTCCGCAGCAAAGTCTGGCCACAAGTACACTGCTCAGTGCACTGACTAACAGCAGCAACGACAACAACAACAACAGAGGGGCTACTCAACTTAAAGCTTTCTCAGTCTTCAACTAATGATTCGAAAATAAAACTTTCAGAGGGCAGCCCTAACCTGTTCAATCAACAAATTCTGAACGACAGACAGTTTCTGACGACGTGCAATTGCATCCTGCTGCAAAAGGGGCAAAAAAATAAGCACATCCACCCAAGTGGCTATTATTTTCCCCTGTGACGGCGAAGGTATGAGCTGGCCAACTCTCATTGTTTTTGCCTCTGATGGGGTTAACGGACTAACCAATGTCACTCTTCTAACCTTACCAATACAATTAACAAAGGCAACAAGTCCTAGCCAACCGGGGGGAGAGTACGGCAGGTTTTGCCTTTGCGATCGTAGGAAGTGTCACGTCTCAATCACTGCTGATCAGAACTGGATCTGCTGCAGAGTCATTTGTCTCGGGAAATAATGCTGACTGTATCCTTTCCAACTTAAGACAAAATCCATATGTTTGTGGGTGTTAGTGGATTTTTTTGTCCATGAGAAAGTGGTTTAAGAGATCTGCTATAAATGTTGGAAAATAAGATGCCTTTGTGTGTCCTTACAAATATTCATATTAAGTTTTTTTAATATTTAATTTAATTTAACATTTAATCGTGATGTAGATAGATCTAATGCACTATTTACGTATTTCTATAGTACAAGGTGCAAACTTAGGGTAAACAAGGTCTACATTAAAGGTTTTAAAGAAAATCCAGCAGAGACACTCTAAATAGCTCAGCTTTAAGAAATTACATCCTGAATCTCGGCTTTCCTTCTGCGGTTTTCGAAGCTGTTTTGTCCAGCATCCCACAGTGTTTCATAGAATAACTGTGGCTGAAAGGTTTGGACAGCCGTTCCTCAGCCACAGCATGATGTTCAACTGCAACTTTTACCTAACAGCAGCACGCTGGAGGCACAGCGCACCTGCAAACTGACAGAAATAGATGCATTGTGATCGTTAACTCACAGCGGGCCTGCCTGCTTCTTTATCAGTGTGGATACATTTATCTGAAACTGCCGGCTGAGATTGATTCTGTTCATGATGCTCTGCGGTTCACTCGCTGATGCCGCTCAGCAACAGGAACAAGTTCCAGTGTTTCCAGAGTCTAACTGAGCATTTTAACAGCTTGCACACTGGTAGCACATCGGCTTGGAATAAAAATTCAAATTGCAATTTAAACCAGCTTCACAAAACTGGTTTCAATCAATCACCTTAATAAATAACAAACTTAACAAGTGATAATAAATTGCCAACAGCACAATCTTTGAGAGTGTTGCTTGTGCAGTCATGGACATGGATCTTTTAAAACCTGAGCAAACTGGCTTAATTTCACTGAAAAACATAAGAAGAAGGCAATGAGCAACATAAGAAGAAATGACCCAAAAATGAGCTGGAAATGAGTAAAAAGTACATCAAACTTGTATAATGTATAAATACCTGAAAATTAGCCAAAATAAAACCAAAAAAAGGAAAGAAAAGAAATGACCTAAAAAACAAAGTGCTGAAACAATATAACAACTCTGTAAAACAAATTAAAACATATAATTCTAAATACTGTTTGTTTTGACCATTTAAACTAGCTTTTTAAAAAATAATCACTAATGTCACAGTCTGCAGGTGTAGTTTAGTAGAAAGAAAATAGTCCCGACATAAACTGCTCTCGCACTGGTCTGTGGATTATCTTGAGAAACTGGGTCATGATTTCTGGAAAAAGAAATTACTGTCGAGTTTTTCAAATGTATTTTTTTGGCACTTTGAGCACCACAAGCTGAGCGACACCTAGTTCCATTATATTGAAGAGAGGCCTATTTCTAACACTCAGCAACTCACACCACACCAAAACAAGCCTTATTAATAAATAGCACCAAAGGTAAGAGGAAAAATATGTATTTTTGATTTTGGGGTGAATTGTCCCTTTAACTAATAACGTTTCTCAAATAGTTAGTTGCCATAGTTACTTAACATCTACTTATAGCTATTTACACTTGCTAAATCATTTCGTCATTCATAAAGCAGAAGACGATAATGAAGCGTGTAAGCTACTTTTCTCTGATGTGCATCACTGTAAATTGAATATCTTTGGGTTTGGGGCTGTTGGTCAGATAGAAGGAGCTATCAGGAAAATGTTGTTTTTCATTATTTTCTGGCATTTTACAGACTGAAATATTAATTGAAAAACAGAGTCGAAAGATGAATCTATACAGAAAATAACTGTTATTAGCATCCCTTCACAGACGCTTTGGTATGAATTGTGTTTTGTCTCCATCCTTTCTACGTGCAGAGATTAGCTGGATGGCCCTGTGACTGTCATGAATTAGACCTTTCTCAAAACAAGGAGGTCTCCTCTTTACAACCAGCAACAAAGCCTCTGTGCTGCAAACCTGACTTCCGAGTCCGACCCAGGATGCACAAGTTAAAAGGCCGGCCTCTGCGTGAACTCGGAATAAATAAAAAGTGCAGCTGTTTACTGCTAATTTAGCATCAAAGCGACACACAATCACAACAACGAGGGCGAGGAGAAGAGGACTTCAATCAGAGGCATGCAAATAACCTTTGGCAAACCGAATCAACAACAGTGAATTATTGCCGCGCGCTCTCAGCGAGGGAGATACTTTACCGCAGTGTGAGCCTCTCAGCTGTCATGGGAGCTGTCAATGAGTTATCAGCCTGATGATCATGGGGGCAGTTTGAAAGAATCTGTGTTCATGCTTGGTTTAACACACATTACAAGGGTAGCACATGTATGCACTCTTGGTCTCACACACACACACAGGTCCTGTATAAACTTTACAAAGAACAGAGTCAACTCTGTTCCACCTGTTGTGTACTTTAGAAACGCCCAGTGGATTAAGCTATCTGCTGAAATCAGATAAAAAACGTTTCCCGTTCCAAGTCCTCCATCAAAAACGTAAATAAATCGGCAGGATCTGTGCATTAGTGTATAGCTTCAGGAGGTGACCCAACACCTTGGAGCTGTCCTAAACTCTCAGCACAACACGTAAAGTGTTTTTCTCACCGTGCTTGTGCAAGGGACACACACCTACACCTTTATTTGTATGGGAGCGGATTTAGCTCGAAGGCCTGCAATTACATCATCACTCAGTTTTGCAGCGCCGCATATCAGGGCCGGCATTACTCAGAGAGGCCTTTGAAGAGTTTGGCCCAGCCCTCGCTCTCTCTCTCTCTCTTCCTCCCTCCTCCCCTCCGCCTCCCCCCCTTCAGCACTGCCTTTGATGTTAGCGCGTGGAGCTGCGCCAAGCGTCGCGGCCTCCCAGGCCTCCCCGCCTCGCCTGATCCTATCTGCTCAGGCGGCACATTCATGTGGTTTACACCCGCAGCACGACTCCCGGCAGCTATTCACCCAACCCTGCAGGCCCCTCCCTGATCAGGGTCCAGGGGCTGGAGCGGGACGCGGCATGGCCTGAGCTGCCGACGGGGGTCGAGGAGAAGGACGGGAGGAATTGTGGAGGCTTTATCAAAGCCCGAGGCTGCACTACAGAGCTTTTATTGGCATGGTGTGTCGATGAAGGTACTACATTTGTAAATTCATGAAAGGAAAAGTCACACCTGACCCATACAGGCTTCTGGAGTTCTCTTAAGAGTTGAATCAGGAAGCGCTGGCGAAGGTCTTACAACTACACTGTAAAATATAACAAGTTGATCTGACTTAAAATAATCTTGGAAAGCAACTGAATTGAAAAAGTAAAGAAAATATAATCTTTATTTATGTTTACTTTCAATCTTTTCTGTTGAGTTTACTCAAAATTGTGCTGTATTTACTGAATTCTGTTAAGTTGTTGCAACTTAAAAATCAAGTTAATTTCACTTGTCGTTTTTAAGTCTTGGCAACTTGGAAAAATAACTTGGTTAAGTCTGACTTAACCTAATTATCACAAAGGCAACAACAAAGTTAGGAGATCTGCGAGTTCTTCTTTGTTAACATGTTTAAGAATATACCAGGGCCGCCCCTTTAAAGTCAGAGATTTGAGTCATCAGTTGGAGACCCCTAAATTAACTGAGATTGCATCAAGTCCAGCAATTGTTTGGAGTTTTTTGTTTGTTTGTTTTTGGCTAGTCAGTGTGCTGCAGTGTATTTCTGGGGACGTTTTGGGCCCCAGATTTTGCTGTGGAGTGAGTGCACTTGATTTTCACACAACTCTTTGATACATGGAGCAGCCCGATTCTGCAGCTGCACAGAGGAAAAGACACTCTGCACTGAAGGGCTCTTTGTTAACATTATCGTCTCTCTTCTGCTTAACAGTGGTCAATTTACAGCTCACAGCAACTTAAAACAAAATCTCTTTTGCTTGATATTTAGTGCTGGCAAAAACATGCATCACATTTGCAATCTGTCATTAGCGCCATTAGCTTGTTTACTATATTACATGAATGCTGCTGTTACTATAATGTCCTGCTTTCATCTGCCAAATGACTTGTTATATAATGGAATATCAGATGTCGACAAAAAATCCAATATTGTGCATCCCCATAAAGTACACATAAATTAAGATTAATAGTTATATTTACTTAAATTTTTCAAGGCAATCTGTTTCTTGAACTTGTTAACTATAACTTGTTAGATTTTGCAGTGTACAAAAAGTGGGGATTTATTTCAGCTTCGGGTGCAGCTGCACTGCACAAGAGGAGCTATATTTCAACAATAAATACTTGAGCGAGCAAAAGAGACAGCAAAGAGCAAAATAGAAAACCCTGTGCCCTAAATATCTTCAGTATACCCATGATGCTGGGACGACACAAAAAGAAAGCCAATTTTTCATTTCAAAAAAATCTAGGGCGCATCTTTAGCAACAGGAAGAGGAGGAGGTGGGAAGATGCAGCGATATGTCTTCACTGCAGAGCCAGAGGACATGCAGCTCCACCAGAACAAACAAGCAGAGATAACCCAGCTCGTTCTCATCTGACCAAGCATGCCCAATCCATCATACCTCTGGCCTCATTGTGCTACAGCCTGGATCTTCCTCATTACTGGAACAGCTACCTACACACACACACACACACACACACAAAAGTAGCCTCCAGATGAGAGGGGTATAGCAGAGATGAACATGATGGGGTTGGAGCTTCCACCTGAAACTGATTTGTCCCCATCTGGCACCCCTGTAAACGACCTTTGCCACGATTGTGTTGGAATCCATTAAAGGAAACAAAAAAGGGGGAAATGAAAAATGGCAGGGTTTCTGACTGAGGGCCTGTCAGGAGGGGACGCCTCACAGCATTAATATGATGCATTAGGGCGAGGGTGATCATGTGTGCGAAACCCCGTAATGAACAATAACCAGAGAATCTGCAACCAGGGCAAAATATAAGCATATGAATCAAAATGATAAAAGGAAAGAGTCTTCTTACATTAAAAGTAACGTTATGTTTTGCAGGCATATGAGGCTGATAATTATGTAACGATGTACACAAAAGACAGAACTTTGAACCCTGTCTTCTTGAACTTAAGTGAGCGGGACAGACCTGTGATAAGACTTCTCCGTTCATGAAAACAAAAGCAACAACAAGAGCTAAGCATATTAACCATTTTACAGCTGACCAAACTGTCACAGTCAAAAACATGGGAAGAAGGCACCAAAAAACTTAAAAACACATGGCCAAAAAATAGAGAGAAATTAGTAAATAGTTACAAGAAAATTACCTGAAAATAAGAAAAAAATAAATTTAAAAAAAACTGAAACACACAGGAAAATAACCTAAGAAATAACCCCAAAATTTGGAAAAAAAATTAATTAAAAATTTGTGTAACAAGTTACAGGAAAATTACCTGAAAATTAGCAATAAAAGAAAGGCAAAAAACAACAATAAAAAAGAAATGACCTTAAAAAAGCTAAAAAAAAAAAACAAATGAAAAAAACCCAATATATTCTGTAACATAATTTTAAATATATAATGAAAATGATAACGAATATAGTTGTCTGGACATTTTTCCTTTTTAATATAATTTTGTGATAATTTTCTCTCTTTCCCCTTTCAAAAATATATTTTTCAGGTTGTTTTCTTTCTCATGTTTCTGAAAGAAATCAAACCAACCTGCTCTGGTTTTAAGGATTTAAATGCTTGTGAAAAACATCTGAATGCAGCACATGAAAGTGGATGTCACTCTAGGTTTCAAAGGGTTAAAGGGATAGTTTGGACTGTTAAAAGTGCGGCGGTATGGGGTACTTCTCCATAGTCAGTGCATTACATACTGCAGATGTCAGTGTGCACACCTCCAGGCTGTGGTCCTACACAGAAGCTAAGTAATGTACTGCCGTCCTCGCCTCCTGGTCCATTTCTATACCCTTTGTGTCCGCGGTGGCGGCATGGGTAGTGGGCAATACAAAAATGTGGAAGTACAAGTTGCAGTTCAAACAACACAGCCATGGAAACTCTGCTGGTTGACATGTTTTGCATTAACTGCACCATGCGACAGAGTTTCGCCGTGGAGGGAGGAGGGATATCTAGGCTCTGGTGAGATGGAGGGATGTTTTCCACAGTTCATCTACACATACTACCCACATTGTTTTCATACAAAGCTGGCTGAAATCGGTGAAGTATCCCTTTAAGAGGTAGGAGGAGAAGGAGGCAGATGGAGTGGGGTGCTCGGAGAGAGATGGACTCCCAGTGCAGCTACCTTCATAGTCTATTGGCAAAAAAGCACAACAAAAGGGGAGGCTGGCGTTGTGGCCTTCCACGGTTAGTCAGCACATTCCTGCCCGACAACAAAGCATGCCTCTGCCTGGATGAGCCACTGTGAGCATTGTCATTTCATAACCCTCGACCCCTTAGCCTTTGTTTTGCAGACCCTCTGTGTCAGTGGATAAAAATATGGGCTGAGGGGATGGACCGGGCCTTTCAGCTCATCAAATGCAGACAGACACCAGAGGCTATTCGGAAAAGCAAAGCAAAAAAAAAAAAAAAAAAAACACCTTGGGCTTTTCTTCATCTTTGCCTCGTTACAAACATGTTGCAAAAATAACCAGAGTGAAGACAGGCGGCGTGAAAAATCACTTTTTCACCTGTCAAAGTGCAGCGCTCTCTGCTTTTCCTGGCACTCATCATAGAGGTAAAAAAACGAAACAAAAACACAGCCTCGGGGCAAAGCTGAATTAACATTTCCTCATCACTGGAGTGTAAAGCAGAAGACAAACACGAGGCGTTCATACAAATGAGCTCGGACACGTAATCAATAGCAGATCAGGAGGAGAGCGACACAAGGGAATCGAGTTTCCCCCGGGGAGAGGCTGGGAGAGCGGAGAGAGAGCAGCAGCGCTGACTGTTAATCTCTCCTGGAGCAGAACATCAAAGATCGGCTCAGCCACTCAGCCCAGTGCAAACTCACATACATACTGGGGCCACCAGTACCAACATGCACTTGTTTCAGGTGGAGCTGCACGGGGAGAAAGACGAGAGTGAAAGAGCCAGGAGAAGAAAACAGCGGCTGCCGGTTTGAGAGATAGTTTGGCCAATTAAAAAGAAGTCTGAACAAGTACTAAGTGCTCCAACAGGAAGTGAGGTGTTTCAAAATTGACCTGAATGTTGACTGCAGGCAATCAGTGCTTTCAGCTTAATGCTAAAAATAGAACTTGTTGACATTTTCAGGATTTCACAAATCTGCAATTGCAACAGAATTTGTTGCTGAATTAGTCCATTTACAGAAACTTGACACTTTTAATTAGTTGCGTGTAAAGTAAAAACACCAGATATTAACTGGTCCCTGCTTCTTCAGTGTAAAAATGTGCAAAATGAAGACGTTACTTAAGTCACTGGGAACGTGAAATGGGCAAGCATTATTTCTTAACCATTTATAGGCTTAAGACTTGACTGAAATCTATTATTTTAAAGGATTTTAGGGGTATTTTTGCCTTTATTAGTGAGCTGACAATAAGATTACAAGAAAGGGAAAGGTGGGGAGCTGTGTGCAAGAAAGTTTTTGTTGGCATGGTTGGCACCTTAAAACCAGCGATTTTTCTTCCTTGAGGGACTCCATATTGAGTAATCTGACAAAACCTAAGCAAGTCACATATTTTATGGATATATTTTATATTGTCTTAAATGCATAACAATGACAGCACAGAACAACTGACAAACTGAACAATTTACCTAAACAGTAAACACAGTAACTAAGACGTTGCATGAAGCGAGCGATTCGGATGATTTTTCCCCATCTCTCTGTCTGTATTATGTACGTCCGTATTTTTCACAATCATATACTTTTTTCATATAATTTTTGAAAAATTCAGTTTTCTTCTTCCCAATGGCTGACCATTGTTCTATATGCTCATTGGCTCTTTTACCTGCATACTTTTCTGATGCAATTTTTTAAAAACATTTATACCTTAAATAATACACTTTACTTAAAAACTAACCATTAGTTTTCTAAAAGGAAAGGCTTACTGTTCACGTTTCTCTAGAGTTTTATTATACCCCTTAAAATAAAGATGGCCTCATGACCCCCCACGAAGCTTTGGCGACCTTTAATGGGTTTTTTGGATCCTCACGTTGGGAACCAGTCCCCAGGTAGGGCTGGAACAGCTACCAGTTTCAAAATAAAACTCTGTGACACAGTTAGAATTACTGTTTCAAATAGAAATCATTCAAACTGTGTTTGATCGCTGCGCTTTGAAAAACTCACAATAAATACTATACAGCATCAACCAAAGTTAACAACAGTCCCCAGATGCAGATGCAGCATGCAGTGTGTGCATTAAGCTGTTCACTTGTTCACAGATTCTCCGTGCAGCAGGCAAACCAGTGGTGCTACTGGTCCGTCACGCACACTGACACTCGCACAAGCATTAATGTTAATGCACATTTGACATGGTGTTCATGTGTGCTGCTAATTTGATTTGTGGTTTTCAATGTAAAACTTATGAAAATTATGTCAGCATGTGTGTTAGCAAATTTTCACAATGCTGGGTTACACTGATAACCGTAATAAGTTTGGTCACTATAATCAAAATGAGAACTTTTCCGGCTGTTTTATCTCTACCCAATACAACTGACAATTCATTCATACACGCTGGAAGTCATACACAAGCATTATAGGACGCATGACAAATTTTGGCTGCACCAAAAAGAGCAGACTGGTGGTGGGGGGTGAGCGCGTGTGTGGGAGGGGGGGTGTTAAGCAAGAGAAAGAGAAAAACAGTTTAGTCTGTTCTATTCCGAAAAGGGGAGAAACGCAGCCTCAAATTACTTTGGCTGGGACATGAAAGTGAAACAGGGTGGCGGTTAAGAGACGATAGCACTTAAAATACAGCTGCGACCGCCAAGCCAATAAATGGAAAAAAGTAGGGAGCAGCACTTTTAACCTTTTAAACCAGCGTTTGTGTACTGCTACTGTTGCTTTGGCGCTGGGAGTGGCCCGGTCCCTGGCACCTCCCGTCTGGGCCCGTCCCATTATGGCCTCTTGGGGTTTCCAGCCTGTGGTGAGAAAGCGCGCTGGATGCCTTAAACCACTAAAGCTCTCATTATAGTCTAAATGCAGTGCGACACAACTCTTGCCAGCTCCAAGGTAGGAGCTCCAGTATTTAAGCTCATCGTTGTCTTAGCTCAAAACCACCACTTTCCCCCTGCACATCCAGTCCGAAAAAAAAACCCAGCCACTTTCAAAGAACCACATCATGAAGTCTCCCAGCTATAGTTACTGGCGCTTCATGTGCACAGAGATGAAGTTCAAAGGTAAAACAGCTCATGGGTGTTGGGAAACTATAGCCTCTTCTTCCTGACAGTGGATTCAGGGGATGTCCCCGTCTCTGCGTCCCTTCTGAGAGGAAGCAGGCAAAAGCCACATTATTCCCTCTGGTTCTGGCCGACGACACTATGAGTTCCATCTGGTCCTCTCGGTGCCCCTGCCACGTCCCTGCCTCGGCTCCTCACTCACATGCTGACAGCACGGGGCCCGCTGGAAATGGGAGGCAGATGTGCGCTCGTGCAGTGCATCGCAGCTCATCTCGCTACAGGAAAGACAATTTGGCGTCGGGGAGACAATGGAGAATGATGAGCAGCAGATGGTGTTTCCCCTCGCATCAAACATGTGCTAATCAGGAGTGCTGCGAGCATGTGTGTTGTCAACAATGATAGGAATTTAACAAACATGGCGGCCAGAAGTCCAACTGAGTGTCCTTCACTGTAAGGATCCAAAATTGTGATTACATCTAGAAGCAAAGTGCATTCAGTATCATTTGGCTTCGGCTACACCTGCCAGACTAGCCGTCTATCGTCACACCTGGGTGACTCAATCAGGGGATTTCACCTTACCATCACTTGCCTTACGAAAGAGGCTTAAAGCCCTGACACACCAAGATTGGCAGTCGGTCAATGTCGGCTGTCGGTGAGCGTCTGTCGCCCTAGATTTTGTGGCGCTTCCTGCACTGTTGGCACAAGTCACCACTTGGCAGCTGTTTTTCAGCTGATTCAGCATGTTGAAATAGTGTCTGACATTGAGTTATTTTGTAGAAACAATTGTTCATGTTATTGTTTCAACATCAGGTTGTGTTGTTAATGTACTAATTGGCTGTTCTTATAAGAGGTATGATTGTGTAATGGAGGACAAATCGACATCTGTGTAAAAGGGACAGTCGGCAGGACGGGACAAGTGTGACATTTTGATGACTTGTCATATGTGTGCAAAAAACGTCTAGCAGCAAGCACATCCAAAAGCAGTTAAATACTAGTTGCTGGACAGAGTGCAACCTGCGATCAGAGGATTAGATCAGCAGCCATATAACAGAGCCAGGACATTATTGTTATTGCCATGTTATGCCACTGATATTTCGTTAATAAAGCACCGCTAACACATAAATTATGTGTCAAACTAGTGGCAACACTGTTGTGTTACCCATCATGCCTGTTTTGATTCTGTGATGCCAGCACGATATCTACAATAACACATTGGAGCAGTATGATGCTGTTTAGTAAAAATGTAAAGGCAGCTTAAAAGGGAACCTCATAGCGGTCCTATAGTGCAATCTCCGTGTAAAAAGAGGTAATGGCGATTACAGACTGCTGGTATGGAGAGTTGTTTCTTCTCATGCAGGCGCAGAATGTGCATGCTCATTGGCTGTAGTCTTTGCAATGTGTTCAATTGCTACTTTTTGGTCGAGAAACGGGCAACGTGAGGCAACAAAACAGTTCTCTGAGGACGGTTTGTTGTGTCTGGGCCTTAAGAAACAACTGTTGCTAATATGTGAATTAGGGTAAATTAGTTGAAAAGTTGCTAGAAAACTACCTGAAAATAAGCAATAACAAAAAAGATGCAAAAAAACAAACAAGATGTGCTTAAAAAAGACTGAAAACATCTATATGTCTTGTCTATTTTCTTTCTGTAACATAATTTTAGATATAAATTATAACAATGATGGACATCTCTCCCTATTTTTTTGGTAATTTCCTAATAATCTTCCCCTATAGTTTAAAACTGATTTTTTTCAGTAATTTTCATGTCATCTTTTACTAAATTATTGCAATTTGTGAGACATTTCTTGCCAAGTGTGTCACTGACTTTTCCCCCCATGTTTTAGAAAGAAATAAAACCAAAACCAAAATCTGCTTAGGTTTCAAAGTGTTCAATCCAAGACCTCTAAATCAATATTTCTTCACTTAATCCACTTCTCTGGGCCCAAAGCATTGCTGTTTTGCCATTTTCATTCTAGCACTCTAATCAGGAAGTATTTAAATCTGGGACGAGAGGTGAATACAGTTAACTACCTGGCATGAACGACAATCTGCACTTCTCCGGTTGCCAAGAATCTGAGTTAAGAGCTGGTGATGTAAATACAGTCTTAAGGTCGTCTTAGGGAAATGCCTGTTGATACACACAGTCTTAAGTCTTGACAGAGTGATTTAAGGAGACATTGATTACTTTGCTATTACTGAGTTGAATCGGAGCAATCAGTGAACTGGCTTGGGAGGCCTGGGGTTTGGCACTGCGGCCAGATCTGCGGCGTCATGCTTCCCCCCCTTAAGAGCAAGAAGCAAATTAACTTAATTTATTATTTTTGGCCCCAGGCAGCATTTGCCACTTTTCGCACTCTTCAGGCAGAGCCGTTAGCTTTGGGGAATCAGCAAAAGCGAGCTGGGAGCGTATAAGCGGTGATCGTTGTTGGGTCTTTGCTCAGGAACGCTGCCAAGCCCCCCCTTTCCCCTGGACTTGAACCCGTACCTGCTGAGGTCTGACCACGACTGTACACACAAGGTAACGCAAACCCCTCAGGGCTCTGTTCAAACAGCAGAGGAGAGGACCCATAAACCTCAGCCAGACCAAATCAAGCGCCCCATTCACCCAACACAAGACGGCTCACAACTTGTAGGCAAAAAAGAAAAAAAAGTCGACAAGTGCAATGGTTGCGGAGGTCACTGCGGACAACTGAATTCACAGGAACCTAAATATTTGTGTTCAACCCGATTCCAGTGTAAAACTATATCCGTTACAACACCGCAGCGATTTCCCAACACGTTCCTGCGATGTTATTTCACAAGTATAGAATCTGCAAGTGGGGAATTTGATACTGGTTTAAAATTATACTCCTCAGGTTGTATGGTTGTCATTCATTGTCAGTTTTGACTTGCATAAATCCTTGCTAGAATATATGTTGTAAGAAATTCAAGACAGTGCGCTATGTTGGACAGACTGCCCCTCATTATAGCCTGACAAAATATAAGCTGCCTCTAAGTGGTCAGAAGCTATGTTAGCAAAGAAAGCAAACCTAAATAGATGTGGTTTGCGATGTAAAGCTGAGGTCCGACATTTCTGTGTGGTTACCGAGTGGCGCCAAATGGCCATCACTGTGTATAAACAGGGGCCATTTTTGTGCTGAGTATTCTCTCCTTTGATCTGCATATATCATCTTTATTTCAGAGTAAGAGCATTTCGAGGAAAACAAACATACTCTGAGAAGATGCTGCTGTGTAGCTGGTACCGACGTTGTTGCATGGGATGGAGGCGGGGACGCTGCTAAATGTGTAAAGACAGCACAAGCTTCTACTAAAGCTCCCATATGATGCTCAATTTTTAGGTTCATACTTGTATTAACTAGATCATGTATACATTTGTAAAGAGCAATTTCCAGGCCTGGAAATCTGTTTCACAGCCCTGTATAATGATGTGTTCAAGGATTGTCAGAAATTCAAAAAATCCAATGATAATTTCAGTCTTTACAGTTTCTGGTGATGATAAATGGTGGTGTGGAAGGCATGTTTTTTATTTTTATTTTTATTTTTTGGCTTTTATTTTTTGACATGGCTTTTTGTTTATTTATGAATGGTGTCCTGCATTGTCACGGATATGTTTTACACAAACCAATTTAGCAAAAGGTTGCAAGGCTGTGGTAGAGGTACATCACTGAAAGAAAAGCCCACAATTTCAGGCCAGAGAGATAAGCACACTGACTTTTAAACATTATGAAGGACTAAGATAGGTTTTTGGATATGCGTAAAGATCAAAACACTGTCCTTTTCAGGACGGCGTTGAAGGACTGACAGTGGGAGACTGTGTTTGGTCCAACAAGTCTGCCACTGATAGGGAACTGAAAAAAGCATGTTTTGGTGCAAAGAAGCAAAATGACAAGCCACTCCAGCTGTTCTGCTTTTCCATATTTTGACAAGATAAACGACATGTTAGGGCACATCAATCTTAGTATGCACGGCTGCATGCAAACGGTAGTATTAGTGGAATATTAATTTGCACTAACCATGTAATCAGATTAGTAGGAATATTGTCTTTTTCAGAATACGAGCAAAAACTGGACAAATTTGTGCATGTAAACGTACTAAGTGTTACCAGATCTTTCACATCGGCACTCTCAGCATCCCTGCACCATCACTGCAGCAAACAAACAGTTGTAATAGCACGATAACAGCAGTTTCTACCTTTCTATTGTGACATCACAACTTCACAGAAGTCCTACCGGGTCTTTAAAGGCACAGTGTCTGAACATGGACTGTGTGCATTTCTCTGGGTTTAAGATACTTTCATAGAATTTATATAGCACCTTTACTGGCTTTATAATAATAAAAGACATGTTAATCTGATTTTTCACACAATGGGCCTTTAACAGAAGGACAAATGATTCTTCTGACTCATGGTGGCATGCTGCAGAAATCCTGCAATTTAGTTTCTTGCTATGCAGACCACCACCAGTACACACTTGACGCAACGTGGTAAACTTGATTAAACTCAAATGTGTATTTGCAGCATTTAAACCCCCCCCCCCCCAACAACTCTCACTCTATCTCTCGCTCTGCAGGGGGAATCTCTCTGCAGGCTGCATTGTAACCTGGCCTCCCACCACACACCAATTATCTCATGGAGCTCAATAGTTTCTTCAGTCTGAGGTCACACTTCAGCAGCTACCAGCTTCTTTTATACAACATATGAAAACACGAAGCGTCGCTGTGAGGCGGCAATCGTGCAGTGATACCTTAGCTTTCAACTCCTGAAGATCCAAGATGCACACTATATTATGAGCTCCCAGCAATGTTGATTGAAGTGTACATTTTAACAAATTCTTGCTTTAATTTAATTTTTTTATTCTGTACCTGTAAAAGTTTTCTGGGTGTTCATACCCTCCAGCATGCTTGCTCCAAAACTTCACACCAGTCACGTGGGACTCAACTATCAATCACAAACTTCATCCATTAGAAGCTGTTTGCATTTCACAGATACCTCCAAACACATAAAGATAAAACTTCAAAAGAGTGCACACAAAAGCTGCTTTGCATTCAAGTGGTTTCCAATCAATCCCCAAAGAGCTGCAGGTCCCTCCATCACCAAAAACACAGGTTAAAGGTCAAGAAATAACACTTTTAAAATCTTTGGCACATGATTAGACCCCAAACTCTTTGTTGCCTTACAAGCAGTGGCCAAGTAGATTAAGCAAGAATTATAAAACTTCAAACAAACACTTGGCTTTGTGGAAGATAAGCTTCATATTTTAGTGACTCGATCAAAGCTGCACATCCACAGCCAAAGTGCACTTGTCATGTTTGGGGAGGGGAGGGGGGGCGAGAAATAAAGGATGAAAACATGGAGGCTTCTTCCACGATGACTACTTGGTCAGATATTCTTTATATATGTTTATGAAGACTTAAAATAGTTACAAGTAAGCCTAAACCAAAAGCATGCGACATCAAAGGCAGTGTTGATGACGGGCTACATAGTAACAGGCTACAAGCGGCGGGACGTGCGGGTTAGTTTACACGTTGGTACGGTCCATAAAAACAAACTTATTCCGCCATTAAAAATAACTTTTCAGCTTTAAACGTGCATTTATGGCTCAAAAACGCCACTTAAAAAGGACAGTGTGCCAAATATAAGCACAAAAAATACACATTTATGGGCGTAGCGTTATCGTAAAGCGTGTTATAACCTGCTAGGTACAAGTTTGCAAACTTTTTTTTTTTAGAAGTCACGTTTTCGGATACCTGCTCCCCAAAAGGTTTCGTGATTAGTGCAATTAAAAGTAAGGAGTGCAAAAGTGAGCTGGAGACATGAAGAAAATAACCTGCAAGAGCATGTTTTCCCTGTGAATGAATTCCACAAGATAGGAGCCATCTTGTGACCGCATATGCTTTGCAAGCCATCCTGCACACACACACACACACACACACACACACACACAACATATACAACTCTTGTCAGCCCCCTGTGGAAAAAGTTTTACGAAGGGCAGCTTGGTTAAATTACACCCCGCGTCCCCGGTACTGTTGCTCGGGACTCGCTGCTCGTCATTCCCCGTTTTTTTTATTTAAAAAAAAAGAGCGAAAAGACTTACTTGCACGATCTCCCCCTCCGCGCTGATAGTGGCTCCAGCTTTGGAGAACCGTCCTTGCAAGCCAGTCGTGTAAGTAGTATAATCTCCATTGGGACTGGACTCGAACAGAACCACTTCCACAAAGGCAGTATCCTTGGCGAAAACGGTACCAAGAGAAGCGGCAACCACCAAGATCACCAGGACCACCGAGTCGGGTACGCGATCTGAGCCTCTCCGTGGTAAAATCATCATCTTGCCGGCTGGATCTGCGCCGATCGGGACATAATTTCACACGGATTAATTTAATCGGGTGAAGGTAAACTGAAATCAGGTCTGCGCGCGCGCGCGCTACGGGGCGATGCGTCCAAAAAAGAGGCAAAATTGTGCAACAAAAAAGCTGGAGTCTGAGCTCGAGCGTGTTTATTTCACCACTGCGAGCCTTGTCAATTACACTGCCTGCAAACGCTCCCTCCCTCTCTCTCTCTCTCTCCCTCTTTCTTTCTCACCCCCCTCCTCCTCCTCCCCCCCCTCTACAAAGCGGATCTCCTTTGATCTCCAAACACGTGATTTTTTTTTTTTTTTTTTAGTTTTTTTTCTCTCTCTCCCAAAAGGGTTATATCCCCACCCACCAATCTTTCTGACCCTCTCCTTTGCACTCCCCTCTCTGAAGTGCCAGCACTCAGTTAAGGAGGCACCGCCGACTTGGCTGCTCAGTAAAGAAAAGAGGGGTTATTGTTTGGTAAATCTATAAATTACGCCTTAAGGTTTGAGTAAATTTCATTTTACTGTGTTAAATATCAAGCAGGGGCTGTTTTCAGCCGCTGTTGCATTCCTGGCCTGTCCGGTGGCGCTTTTCCATGAGTTTGACACGTTTTTGGGGTTTTTTGCTTCCGTGCCACCTTAAAATAAACACTACCCTCTTCAGGACGCTTCATGATTTAACCGGGCTAATTTTCCAATCTGATTCAGATTTACCCACTTTAGGCTCCAAATGTAGGTTAACAATTTGTTTTAGATTGGACATTTCATTATGAGTGACCTATATAAAGTTATTTATTTATTTTTGTTTTGTCAAAAAGGAGAAACTTTAATAAGCCTGGAAGTTTTCCAGTGGGAAATCCAACTTCTACATTATTACTTATGGTGCTCCTCCATAATACATTCACATACTGATGATGTTTTTACCTTTGTTTGGAATCACTTTGTCACCAGTTTCTTCTTTTTCATCTCAAGATGGACAGAAACTTGACTTGCATTCAATATTATAGCCTACCTAGAATTAATTGTCCTTATTTTTAGCGTTTTTTTCCCAGTTGTGTTTATAATATATATATACCAGTGCATTATAGATTCATGGTACAGCTATGCAACTACAATTAATTACTTTGCCATTATATAAATATAAGACGATATACAATATGTAGTATTCAGACAAGCCTTTACTAACCATGTACTCATGGATAGATTACTGATCGGACCAATCAGACACAGGACCAGGGGCCTCAAGTGTCAGGGTGGGCATGTATCAACCAGGCAGAGGTTCAAAATGAAAACAAATAGACACAAAAAGACCACAGAATAACTAAAAATAGACACAAAATTAGCAAAAAAAAAAAAAAGACACAACATTGCCTCAAAAACATGCAAAAAGACCACAGAGAACTGCAAGAGAATTGCAAAGTGACACAAAATAATTACAGAGACACAAAATAACCACAAAGACACACAAAACAACTGCAAAGAGATGCAAAGGACCACAAAGAGATGCAAAGAGACTGCATATAGACACAAACTAACTACATATAGATACATAATTACCAAAAAAGACACAAAATTACTTCAAAGGGCCACGAGACTACTACAAAGAGACACAAAATACCACAAAATAACTACAAATAGATACTAAACAACCAAAAAAAGATACAAAATTACCTCTAAGAAACACAAAATGACAATGAAGACACACAAAAAGACCATAAATAGATGCGAAGGAACTGCAAAAAGACGCAAAACATTCTCAAAGAGACAAAAGACTACAAAGGGATGCAAAAAGACCGCAAACAGATGCTTAAGTACTGCAAAGAGACATAACGTAACTACAAATAGAAACAAAACAATCAAAAATTGCCTCTAAGAGACACAAAAAGACATGCAAAGGAATGACAAAGAAACACCAAATAACAACAAATGCGTCTGAAACCACCACAAAAAGAGACATGAACATATCTCTGTATCTATCAATCTAAAATGGAGGGGAAACTCTGTCTAAACTTTTTAAAAATCTCTTTCAATACACTTTTTAGTCACGAGCTGTTGGGCGTTGTATGATTTAAAGGAAATCTACTTGCACAAATTGTGTACCAGTATTTAGACAGATGGATCTCCAATTAACTGTTTCCTTTGATCTTCAGAGTAGTTGTCGTCATCAAAAACCAGCCTGACAAGCTAATCATAGATCATTTTACAAACCTCTAAATGCCTGAATGTAATTTGACGTAATTTCCAACTGCAGAAAGTCTAATTAGTGGCTGAATGGAAAACGAATCACAGCGAGCCACTTTATGATTCATCATGCGTTTATCGATAAACATCGGTTGTATTATCTTCTCTTTAAAAACTGCAGGCGCATCCTGCACGTCTCTTTTAAACAAACCGTTGCTGTTGTTTAGTGCAGCAGGAGACAATTATTTCTGCGTCTGTCTCTGTTCAGAATAAAGAGGCTATTGTGAAACGTCCATGCTGACCAGTTCCTGAGGAACATCTTCTGTCTGATGCCTTTTCTTTCAGCGTGTCAGACTGTTCATTATGTGTCATTATGTCTGTTCATTAAGCACACAGTGTCTTGAAAGAAGAGAATAGATACACAAAAAGCTATCTTTTCATTCTTGCAACAGAAGATGATTTGAATCTTTGTTCAAGCGATCAATTCATGAAAAGAGCTCATAGTACCATGCAAGTGATGTCGATACTGTGGATGCATTGTTCTGTCTTTGGGCTTAAAGGTGAAAGTTATCAATATATTATAATGCATGAAATTAAATGACACCACTTTGCGAAGTCCTGTTTTCAATCAAACTTGTTTCTAAAAGTATTAGCACTCATATAAAGGGTTCGTACACATTTTTACCAATCAATTTCCATGACTTTTCTATGACTTAAAGGCAAATACCACACATTCTCTGAAATGACCATTGATACTCCTTATCGGTTCTTTTTTCAGATTTTTTTGCCCTTTTCTTTTATTAAAATTTATCTGGAAATTTTTAAGACAAATTTGTTGGGTTTTTTTGTTTTTGTTTTTTTTAATTTAAGATTTGGTAGCCTTTTTTTAAGGCATTTTTTCGCTTAGAGTTTTTGGGAATGTTTAATTAAAAATTTGGCTTTATATATATATATATATATATATATATATATATATATATATATATTTATATTATATATTTTTTTGCCTTTCACACCCAGGTCAGGACCAGAATTTTACCTTTTATCACAGCCAGAAACTATAAAAACAGAAATCATTGTTAGCTTTTCAGTGGTCCTTGAAGACATCATAAGATATTATACAGGTTTGTGAAGCAAAATTCCATGACTTTTCCAAAACTTTCTGGGTATATTCCGTTTTCCAAAACTTTTCTAACCCCTTCAATTCTTCATTTCACAAATTCCATGACTTTCCCAGGTTTTTCATGACTGTACAAACCCTGGAAATAAAATGTGAGCTCCACACAGTGATATTTGTCCAAAAAAAGCCCAAAGAAAACAAGGTCCCATCTTGCTGTCAGCTGTGTGGCAGTGTGATTATGAAAACCAACTGCGAGGACTTTTTAGGTCAAGAATGCAGCCGCCTCTGGAAGAAAGCGTGATGGTCAACATGTGTTCAGACTCAAAAAAGAAAGAAAAGAAAAAAAGCGAGGCGGAAAACAATTCAAAGGAGAAACTTAAGAAGTTCTCCAACGCCTCCAGCGTGACAATAATTTACAGATCACATTGGACGTCACTCTGTTTTATGAATCCTGATCCACACCACATGTCCCGTATCTGCCCTGTGACAATTAACACCCCTTCTCTGTTTCTCTCACACGAAAATGAAAAACAGACACGTAATGACTAAGAATGAATGAATGAATGCATGATGGGACTTTAAAGGTGCAATGCCCACAAACTCACTGATGACACTAACTTGTCAGCTTACTAATGTACCCTAAAATACAGTAAGGCAACAAGTTACAGAGACTCACAGTCGGTCTTGTTTCTCTTTTGTTACAAGTCTGCCCTCTGCTGGTTGCTCTTCAATCTGTGAGTGAGTTTTAACCCTTTGAAATCTGGAGCAGCATCACTTTTCTTATGCTGCTTTTAGACATCTTTAACAAGTATTTATACCTTTAAATCCTAAACAAATTGGTGCAATTTCTTTTTAAAACATGGCAAAAAGGCAGTGAGCAACTTCGTAAGAAATGTTCTGCAAGCTGCAAGAAATTACTAGATTTAGAAAAATATTTTTAAAAGTTAGGGAAAGACATCCAAAGGAAAAACAATATTTATCATAATTACATATTTAAAATTGTGTTACAGCTTTTTTCAGGCCATTTACTTGTTTGTTTTTCGTGTTACTTTTTTTTTGGTTTGTTTTATTTAAAAAAAAAATCCACCTAATTTTCTTATAATTGTTACCTATTTCTTACTGATTAAAGAAGAGACACAGAATAACTTCAAATAGACCAAAAAAACACAAAATTTGCCCACACAAAAGACTATAAAGAGATGCCAAAACACCACATACAGATACAAAGAAATTGCAAAGTGGCCCCAAATAATTATAGACACAAAATAGCCAAAAACAACACAAAACCTCAAACAGACACAAAATGACTACAAGGAGACACACAACAACCTCAAAGAGACACACAACTGAAAAGTGACAGAGGTATTTAAAAGTATGTTACAGTGTGCGCACTTTTTCCAGTTAATTTACTTGTTTGTTTTTTTGTTATACTTTAATTTTTTAAAGTATTGTTTGCTTGTCTTGTTTTTGTTTGTTTTTAAAAAATAATTTACAGGTAATTTTCTTGTACTTGTAACTAACTTCTTGCTACTTTTGGGTCATTTCTGCCGTCTTCCCATGTTTTTGACAGAAATCAAGCCAATTTGCTTTTCAAAGGGTTAAAGCTTGTAGTTTCCCTTAACGTACTTGAACTAAGCGTTCACATGGTTTGCTTTCTAGATTATTCAAAGAGTCTGTTTGGTGACCATTTGGCCTTTTGAAGGTGTTGAAAAAAGGCTATATTATGATTTCAAGGATATGCCTTATTTTCTCGCTTCCTTCCTGACAATCTGCTCCCCCCGCACGAATGTGGTTTTCACTTGACAGCAGCTGTGGATCCTCTCCTGACGCTCGGCCCTCTCTCTGCACCGGTGTCTAAACTCCAGGCCACCCTGAGCAGAATCAGCTGTCGGCTTGTTTAGGCTGAGAGAGTGCTGAGGATGAGGATGACTTTGAGCGATGATGGCTGGCTCTGGATGTCTGTGGGGATTTCTTTTTCTGGTTGAACTCGTAGACGTGGGATTTATTGGCTAATTTACGACATTTCATGATTGTGATATTAAAAAGCTGCACTCTTCTCTGTTTTTTTTCTTTTTATCTCCTCTTTCACTTTCTTCCTCTACTGCTCTGACTCTATTGTGTAAACATGAGAACTGAGACGAGTGGTTTAATCATCTATTTGTTCATTGTTAAAAACAGCTGGTTACAGTTTTAATAATTGGGTAAACGCTTGTGTCTACATGCTAGTTTATCCTCTAAGTGTGGAAATAGACACGTTTTTTCTTTAACTTATTATTATGGAGTAAATGTTGATTGCACAGTGTGATGGCTTTTTAATAATTCACTTTGCAAGTCTGTCCGTCCCCCGGTACAATCTCCCTGGAAAATGAAGCTCCGATTTATGGCACAAAGGAGGTGCATCGACCGTTGCACAACCAAAACAGGAAGAGGTTAATGGTTTTGTTCTCCCCTGCAGCGATCAGCTTTCCCCAGTTACACAAAAATATCAACGTGCTTTGCAGCTAAAATCTAGCCTGATGTAACGCCCAACTTGTCAAATACGTTTATAAACTGAGGCACCCTTTAGCGGCCGTATAAAACGCACAGGGTGGCGGCATCTTTTGACACCCCGTGCAACTGCAGCAGTATAAACAAAGTCTGTATGGGAAGTTGGGGAGGTGGTTAGGACGTACAAAGTCACCCAAGAAATCGCAGTTCATTTCCAGAGTGAAACCAAAGGTCAATCGAATTTTTATTTTATTTTGATTTTATTCAAGATTTTAATTTTAATTTTAATTTTTAATTAAGATTTTTTATTTTTTCAAGATGTTTATTTTTTCAAGATTTGTTTTTTTGGCTTTTGCCCATGGCCGCTGCAGCAAGGGCATGCACAAATTGACACAATGTCTCTGAGCATCCAAAAGTAACGCTGGAGGGTGCCAAAAGCATCCTATTTTGTGTGTAGGGCCACTAAGCGTCTGTATTTGATAAGTTGGGAGAGGGAATGTGTACGACTATCCCCAGTAGTAGAAATGGCGGACAGTGGAACAACCAAAGTAACTGCGGAGATTGTGGCAGTTGTTCGGCTCTACGGAAACAGAAAGCGATCCAGTTGTCTGTGCGACAGCGCCAACAATAATGGCACTTGGAAACACCGGATAATGTTGAAAAGTTGTGTGTTTCTACTTTAATTATAAGAACTTGCTACATTTATATGTCTTATGTGACAGTTAACTAGGTTTTATTTTATTTTTTCAATGTAATCGGACCAAAACAATTACATTAACTGAGAAAATAACGCCTATAATAAAAAATAATGGTTAGCTAAACTCAGCTTATTTAACTGATTTGTAACATTGATGTCACCCAATTTGACTTCACTTTTAAGGAGATGAATAAATTCATATGAGGCAGTACATTTAATTAGACGATCACTGGTAATTAATGGGTAAAACCGGGTGTTTTAACTGAAATAGTATAGATCAAAACGTGATAAGTGCTTTAATGGTGCCCTTGTTCTGCAAATGTATTTGTTGTGTTGTTTACTGCGTCCAAGCCCTCACGTGTCTGCAGCGCTCACCCCCGAGCTACTTCACTCTTTAACAGATTTCTATACATCATTATGGTATAACTGCGATGATACTTATTGCTTGTGTAAACCCCCTCCCGGCCTGTCACTGTGAATAAGAATCTGTCCTTAATTGACTTGCCTGAATAAATGAATAAATATGAAATAAACACAAGATCACGGGTTACTAATAATACCCAAGGGGAACATTTGAATGTGTTTGATCGGTCCATCAGCGCAGCACTATGCGCACCGAGCGGGCTCCCAGCCTCTGTGAATTGTCCCTTTGTTGGCATGGTGCTGACGTTATGTTTTAATGAAGAAAGGAGATGATGAGGAGGGGGAGCATTTACATTCATGGCTCCCAGAAGAGCGCATCATTGCAGCATATTATTACATAAAGCAATTAGGGGGCCCCACAGCCCCCAGATTATGGGAGATGCTTTCCCCATGATGACACAGAACGGTGATGACTATTGACTCCAGCCGGCTCGGAGTATGTTGCATGTTTGCAATGATGTCACTGTACAAATCCCAGTGGGAAACTCTCATGAAATGAATTATAAGTTGAGAGGACAGAGGGGAAAAGCGCTGAGGGAGGGATGGAGGAGATTGCTTTGATTATAATCATAAAAACGTTATTTATGGAGTGCCTTCCCAAACACAGGAACTTTCATGAAGAAGTTAAAGCGGCTTTAATTGATAATTTTATAATAACAATGTATTAAACAACAGTGTGAAACAATGTCAGAGGGGTTGCTTGTAGAAAATTATCTCCAGAATCTGCAGCTGCCCTCGGCTTTGCAGAGTTTTTAGTGAGTTTCAGCTCATTGTTTAACTGCTCGGCCCACAACTTTACCGTTTTTTGGGTTTTTTTTTACTCTCCTGGTTTTAAAAGTATTGTTTTTGGACAGAAGCAGAGAGGTGTTTTCAGCAAAAATGTATCCTATTAATAATTTACTACTTTATAATATTAAGGCATTTAGAGGCTGACTAACAGCTCCCCAAAAGTGAGGCCAAAACATGTCAATTGCCCCCTCGTGGCTGGCTGCAGTTTTGGTCATAAACCCCGCCCCCTCCATGTTATCGTACATAAACGAAACTAAAAAGTCACATCAAATACATTTTTCTCCATAGATGGTTTCTGTCATTTTAGGTACTTCTTATTCTTACTTTTTCTGTTGATTTTGTTTTTAATTGGCTTTTTGATGCTATAAAACTGGGGCTTCTACAGTTGTGTGAGCCTATCAGTGTGAACACGATCAATGGCTCTGCTCGCAATTAGGGTTGGGTATCAAACCCAATTACAATAATTTAACACTAAATAACATCTTACGAGTACTGACACCAAAATAAATCTTGATTTGGGATCTGTATCGCCTCACTAACTCAGACATTTCTCTATTATCTGTTTAGGGGTGGCTGAGACTGTCACCACAATGAGAGCAGCTGGTCCACCTTAACAGTCCACCTTAAGGGAGCCTGGGAGGCTACCTTAACTACACCACTTCACTTTAATCAGCAGGTTTTAAGTAACACACGGGAGCTTGGCTCAGGTCTTAGGGAGTTGTAGCATTTATTAACTGACAAACAGCCTAAACTGTTCACACATTGTGCCGCCGCAGTTAACATCATATTTTCCGCTCCTGCTGCTGCTGCGTCATCGTCAGCAGCACACACTGAGCTCGCTGACCTTTCTCGTTCGTTCTCTGTCTCGTTATTCACTAAATCTGCCAACCCAACCCAACTGTGCAGACTCTGGCTCCAAATGACGTTAACAGTACAAGATGGCGGCGACCGTATCAGCTGGCCAGATATTTTGGCTTCATTTCTGTACAAATAAGTGCCATAAGTGGCTGCTGTTCAGCAAAATTTAAATAACCTCACTGAAAGCAAGATTGCATAACTTTTTAAGACAAAATAAGACATTCTTCATATTACAAATAAAAGTTGAATTGTATGCGAAAAAATGCATTCTTGCTGATTTAATACATTCACAAGTTTTGCCATTTTTAATCTTGTAATACCAGTAGCTTATGTGGCTAAAGTGAGCAAATTTGAGCTTAATATTGCTGTAAAGCAGATAGCAATGAGTCACTTTACTGATGATATAACTCCTCTTGTTACTGTTACATTGTGTAAAACATTCTCCCATGATTTTCATTTAATGCCACTGTGTTGGTTGTAAAGGTTAAATAAGCTTACTTTAAATGAGAATTCAAAGCCTTAAATCGTATTTTTACACATGGCTTTTATTATTTCTTTATGTCTTCTATGTCTTTTCATGTGAGACATTTGGTGCATGTAATTTCTTGTTGAAGAGCACATTGGGCTGCATTTCTTGTATGAAAGTTGTTATACAAATAAAGTTTATTGTTATTATTAATTTATTTATTTATTGTTATGATACTGTCAAAAGTAGTTGAAAATAGCTAGTGGACTTTGGCTGACTTGCTATCGGTCAAGGTTTTATTATTTGTTATTGATGATATTTCTCATGCACCAAAACCATAAAATCACACCTTTATGTAGCAGGAACCACGACACAATTTTGTATAACTATCATAAAAAAAACAACCCCAAAACATACTAGACGACAATCAGGCCAACCAATCTGAATATCACACAGAAAACGCAAAAAAAGTGTCTTTTCTTCTGTGTATCCTCAGAGTTAATTAAACAAAAGTAATTTTATCTGACCAAAGATCATAATTACAGTATCAACTTTACAGTGGACAAACGATAGCATCAAAAAAAAAAGAAAAAAAAAAAAAGAAAAAAGTGTTCTCCAATTTTCAAACAGCTCATAACTAAATGTTACAGGCTTTGAAGTCCTAACTATTCAGGGGCTGGGCCCTTTCCTGGTCGGACCGCCCCGTCAGATCTGGCTCGAGGGTGAAAGTCGACTTTGAAGTGCAGACTAAACCAGGGGGAGGTATTTCAATAGGCCTCTAGTTCAGTCGAGGGCTAAAGTTGCAGCCGTGAGGGGGGAGGGAGAAAATGAGAGAGGAAAAGGAGCAAGGAGGGAGGGGGAGAGAAAGAGGAGTCTTTTGAAATGAGGCACCTGTACGTTTGAGGCTTGCAAGAACAGGTATGTTCCCAGGGGTTAGGGGCTTTGGAGAATTCAAAGTCATTTCAGTCAGCTCCAACGCTCATAATCTGTTCTGAGGAGTGAGGAGGATCGGGGGGATATGATGTTGATACACTCGCACAGGCGTGAACATGTTCTCAAAGGACTGGATGGATGGACGGGTGGAATCTGTGCTCACATGAACACGAACACACAAAGAAACAAGATTAAAAACGGAGAGTAATTTAGACAGATATCTTGGCTCAGTTTGCCTCCTTTAGGGGAAAAAAAATGAAATCTCTTACGCCTAACGAGAACTGAAAACTTTTATTCTACTCATCGCGCAACATAGAAACAATATTTAGATCTTTATTCTGAAAAAAAATATGGAAACACAACATATCAAAGAGAGAAACAGAGAGGGAAGAAAAAAGGTTAGTGGCTGATGTCCTCATCAATGATCAAAGAGTAGCTGAGTGAGTGGGGTTTGCCTCGCGGCGACACGACGGGAAAGTGGATGAGGAAACAAGACTGGAAACAGGAGATAGATGATGACCCCTCAGGACAGTGTGTGTGTGTGCATGTGTTTGTGTGTGTGTGTGTGACTGTGTTAATGGACAACAGCGAGTCTGTTTTCATGTTTGGTAACTTCTTCCACTTTACTGTCTTGAATGTTAAAGCTGCACTGGAAAAGATTTTTATCTAAAAATCCATTTGTACCATAACCAGAGATTAGTGAATCTATGGTCACAGGCAGGAAACATTGATGCACCAGAAGAAAAATGAATAATTTGACATTTTGGGAAATAAGCTTTCTTGCCAAGAGTGTCTGTCTTAAACACTCTATCGAGCTACATATTAGGTGTTAATCAGTGACCTTTAAAAGTGCTGGAAGGTTTTTTTTATTTAAACCCAGACTAGCTGTTTTTTCAGTTTCTAGTCTTCATGCAAAGCTAAATTAATTGGCTACAGGCTGGAGCCTCACAGATATAAGAGTGGTCTCTTTCTTCTCATGTAGAGCTCTACAAGAAAGTAAAGAAGTGTATTTTACAAAATCTCAAGTTTCTGCTTTAGTTGTGTTACTCTATACCAACAACAAAGACGATTTATTAGGATATCTAATTCCACAGTTCACTACATATCAGTGCTATTGGGATTTTTATCATCTTTAAGCTCATTGTTTTGGTTTTTAGACAAAACACTTGTTAGCATCCGCAGCAGCAAGCAGCAGTGAAAAAAAGCTGTTAAACCAACTGTGTGCGATACCCAACAACAAACAGCAGACAGGCAAAGTTAGCAACTAGCTGAAGCAGATTTTTTTTTTTTTCAGGAGTTTTCGGAGAGCAAAATTAATGCTAATGTTACTCTGTGACAACAATTGTTTGCCAACACATTAGCCCCTGTTCAAAGGGGCTCTCTGCGAAATTCAGAGTGTAAGAATTGTCTGGACACGGATTTCAACATAGAGGTGGCTAACTGTGCTAACCTCATAAACTGCTCTAAACAGTGCTGACAGCACTAACAGTGTTAATCTGAGGGGAACCAGATGGTGAGTGCCACACTTATATGACAACACTGTCCTGATATCAGCGATAAACCATGCGCGATCACACTCGTTTGCCACAACAAACCACAGAGAAGCTCGAATTACAACACATACGGGTAGCGTGAATTTGCTCAGGATATCATTATTCCACTATATATTTACATAGAAAATAGTGGTTTACCACAATAATAATGCTCTAAATGTCATACACAAAACCTTTAAGGTGATGATATGTCATTTTTTGTTTACATATCGTTGTGCTGCCCCCAAGTGGCTAAAATTATTAATGCAGCTTTTCTTTTTTTGTACAGAAGTAAATAGTAACTGAGTGTATGCTAAAATACTGTATTTTCTTTTCAGTTCTTTTAAAATACTTCAATACAAGAACTGTATAAAGTTGTCAGACTCTTATAACTATCTGTCCAACTCTGACATATAATTGGTCTTTTGCTTTGTGCGTTTAAATGTCTTTCTTTATCACTTACACATATAATTTTTTCATTCACACTTTTTTATTCACTAATCTTTAATTTTAAAAACTGTTCTTACTTGTGTTTGGAAAATGCACTCTGACACTTTTAAATGCTGATTTTTATAATGTCTTATATATCTGAACATGTGTTGTGTTCCTATTTTGTAAATAAATAAAAATCAACTTGACAGCAAGAGAGCAGAACTGACAAACAAAAAGTTGTTTGTCAGCACACATAAAAACAAATGTATCGGCTTAGATTTATAGGCAATAAATCCCATTAGGTTTTATCTCTTGCTGACACTTGAGGCTGCCAAATTTTCCCGTCTTTCTTCTCACTCATTAATTGTTCTTTTTAGTCTTTCGAACACTTTCACTCTCTCATTCATCTCCTCCACAGCCTTGTCTCCCCATCGCTTTCTCTGATGGTTCAACATATTCCCTGGCGTCCCATTCGATCGCTCCCTCATTGCCTCTGACTGCAGGCACAGATCATCACTCCGAGGGGGAAAACAATGCGTCAGAGCACCAAATCCCAAACATCCAAATCCCCAAATGAAAAGCCGGTCTGCACATCACTCATGCCGGTCTCAAAAGAGGGGATCTTTGGTTTGCGTGAGAGGACATGCTGACACAGTACAACACTTTGCCACATGTGCCACCCAGTGGTTGGGTGGCAGTAGAGATGTAAGGCCGGGGGTTGGAGTGAGGGATGACTGGAGAACTAGTCGGGGAGAGAAATGTGGTTCGCCACGACTGAAAACAGATCATCTTCCCTCCTGGGTCTCTTTGATGTCTGTGAGACTTATTTTGTTTTCTGCTGATTTTGTGGTAATGGGCACACACACACACATGCTCAGACACTCACACATACACACATAACAGCGTAGGATCCAGTTATGGGAGACATCAAAGGGACTTCAGTTCAAACTTAGCCGGTAGACACAAAAATTCAATTTCCCTTGAGAATCAGATCTTTGTATGAAGCACCAGCTCATTGAATTACTGCCCCACTGTAGCCAAATAATTAGCTCACAAGATTTCCAACTCAGATGTGGGCCAAAAGTATTCTCAAGTACTGCAAGACTTGTTTTTATTCTTATGTCCTTAAACAGCAACTTAGTTATAACTAAAAGTTTATCGGCCTCTGAATCAGCTGTTGATATAATCATCCTACCACTAATGTGTCTACTCAGCGGCTGCTCTGGACCTTTTGATCAAATCACATGATGTTCCTCAGCAGATGAAGCTGCAATGATACACGAGCACTGAGAACAATATTGTGCAGCACAAAAGTATATTTCTTCTATAGAACAATTACCAAAAAAAACTGCACAAATTAAGACGGGTTGGGCCAGAACCTCAGACAGCCCTGATTTATTTATTCATTTATTTTTAAATTTATTTACTTATGCCACTTTTTCCACCCAAAATTGCCATGTGGACACAGGGTTTTTAAACACTAAATGTAAATGCATTGAAAATAGGCTTTAGACTGCTGTCCCATTGCCAGCAGAGCAGAGCTGTGTACACGGCTCCACAGCAGACGAGTAAGTCTTTCTCTGTGTGTTTTTCTTTCTTTCTTTTTTAAAAATTTTTAATTTTGTTGTGTCATGTTCAAAGTCACAGACGGGCCAGATAACAATTAAACAGTAGAACAGAGGTCTGTCAAAACTTTGTGGGGTTATTTCTCTATGTTTTAGCGTTGCTTAGGTGGAGATGGACATGTTTAGTTGCGTTGTCAGAAAATTACACTCTGTGTTTTAAAGCTTTGCCCTTTCAGGCCCCCAAAATGCTGTTGTCGTGTGAAGGAAAGGCCAGACCACAACAAAAGTTAAACGTAATCTTGTTGCCAGGTCACCATCGATCCCATCAGCTGAGTTTTGTTACGCGTTAAGCACTTAATGAACAAAGGGTGTTTTCTTCTAGGCTATAACTTTGATCTCTTATTTAATCCTGTTTTTTAATGTCACAGAGAGATACTAAAGATTTCAATCTAAGATTTTAAAAGCTAAAAGCACTTCTCAGGTCCTCCCTCTAACTTCAGTTCTTTGATGTGGGGATACTTGCCAAAAACAAGACTATTGAAAGAGATACCAGTGTCTGAATTAAACTAAACTAAGATTTTTGTCAACATTTATGTAAAATCATCACAGCTCTTTGTGTCTCAGAGTCTCAGCAGAACTTTAATCAGAACTATAAACTGTGTTTCTTTAGTTCTGCTGATGCTGGTAGTTTCAGGCCATAAATGTCAGTTGTATTATGTCGACTCTGGTTGAGATTTAATGTATTGTCTTAGATACTGAGGGTGTGTTTTAAGGCAGCCTGGTCTGCTTCGCCCTAAGCTTTGAGCCACGGAGGACTTTGTTTAAACTACGGCATGAGATGTGTTGGGTCAACAAAAAAGTGAAGGTGTTGTGTTGGTGTTGAGCACGTACCTTTTACTATTTTAGTCTTGATCGCAAATATAGATTTTAAACATTATAGAATCAGTTTAGTGAAATATTTGCTATATCTCACCTTCCCACCTATAATAATAATGATGATAATAATTACTTGAATTTAGATAGTGCCTTTTAAGGTTTACCAACTAAGAAAACACAAATGAATGAATGAAAATAAATAAATAAATTAAAAAAATTAAAATTAAAAACAAGCAAGAACAGAAATAATAATAACAATGATTGCTAAAGGTTAGTGTGGTAAAGGACATAGGCCTTGGTGTACAAGTAGATTTTCAGCAGTTTTTTTTAATTTTTTAAAATTTTTTTATTAAGAATCTCACTGAAATGTAAAAGCATGAGGAAACATGTCAACTATTAGCCAGTTTGCATTATCACCGAAACACTGTTTTGTTGGAATTGTTTTATTTATGTAGTTTTCAAATCTTGACATTTTTTTGTTCCTTACTTTTGTCTGTATTGTTTCATTTTTGCTCTGGGAAGACGTTTGGGCTGCATGTTTTTATGAAAGGTGCTATAAAAATAAAGTTGAGTTGAATTATGATTTTATGTACAACTGTGACAATACTTGAACATCCAGGATAACAGATTTTATGCACATGACTTGTAACTTGTTGGATGCTAAGAAGGTGTTACTTAATTCACCACAAGGAGGCAGAGATGGGATGTTGGTCATGCAGTTTGATTATGACATCAGTTACTAACTGCATGAAAAGTTTTAAAAATGCATGCAATTTTCCACTTTTATAGCAGGATTTGCTCATTTGTGAATACAAACTAAAAATTTTAATCTTGGATGTTAAAGTATAGAAGACTTAAACATTTAACAAGACTCAACTTGAAAGGGTTATTTGTTTTTTTAATGTAATTTGCAAATTTGAACACCAGAGGGCAGCACGACACATGGTTTATGTGAGGGCAGCTTCACCTCAAAGCTTCAGTGAGAGAAGTCAAGTAGCAAATATCAAGTCATGAAAACACTGTTGTAGAAAGTTTGCCTCACACATATCTGAGTTTGACACTTGTGAAAGGAAGAGGAAGTGGCAGTTATGAAGACAGATGCAGGTTGTGATAAATGAAAGATTAACGTGCGTTTCATCATTTTGAGGGCCAGTGGGCTTCCCTCTTGCCTCTGTGTTACATCAGATTGTTTCATTATAAAACAGTCGATTAGATTTGTCCATGTGAAGAGACCAGATCATGCATGTAACTGTTAAGTGCACACATATGATGATTGCTGGTCTTTTTGTTGCAGATTTGTAATCTTTCTTTTTCTTTTTTTAGAGCAGCATATATTTCACTGCCATTTCACGTTGGAGAAAATCAAATATTTCAATATTTTAGACCAAATACCTCAATATCAATATAGTAGCGCTACTGGTACTTTCACAAAATATTTACAATGAGATTTTTTGATAAAATAGTCATCAGTAAGGCAAATAATAGAATATCTAGATCTAGATATTAGAATGGTAAAGACAAATAAATCACTTTTCTGATTTTAAAGGCTGTATTATAGTAAAGATAACACTTACAATATTTTTAGGTAATCTTCATGTAACTAATTTCTTGCTTTTTGGGGGGTGTCGTGTATTGTTAAGTTGCTCATAGCCTTCTCCCCGTGTTTTCGTAAGAAATTAAAACAATTTGCTCTGGTTGTAAAGGGTTAAACTGCTTTGCTCAGTGTTTTTATCAGGTTTAATCACCTGGCAGATAATCAAGGTCATGGTAAAAATCTCCTGAACATCTGGATATAAAGCAATCAGAGGAAAAAAAGTGCGCACTGAAGGAATTTTAACTGCGAAAAGTTTCAAATAGTTGCAATTTACAATCCTCACCACTAGATGCCACTAAATCCCCCTAAATTTTACACACTGTTCCTTTAACTATGTTCAAAAATGACCAAGTGAGGACAGCAGCATTAACAGGTTGTCAGGACGCTCCTGCACAATCTTGCCTTCCTGAATGTGAACATTACAGTGTCGTCGCTGGCAAACAGTGTTGTTGATGTTGTTGTTAGTCTGCCAGTACAGTGAGAGCAGAGTAAATGTGGCCTATGGAACAAAGAGAGCGCTGTGTCAGCTCGTTGTACTAACAAAGCACGGCTTATCTGGGCGAACAAAGTGCTTGCAGAGACCCTAAGACAATTACAGAGAGGACGGACAACAGGCACTGTACTGCTGTCTGCATTTAGGTCAATTTATACTGAAAGACATATTTGGCTTGATTGTTTGATTTCCCAGAAATGTCATTCGGTGCAGAAACTATATAATGGAAGGATTAATTAAAAAAATGTGATGCATTAAAGCAGATTTCTTTGATCCAAGAGCATTTATGTGCAACTGCTGGTGTCTCTCTCATCTGTTTTACTGCCCGCTTACACAATAAAATGCACATGCAAAGTGTTGGATACCTTATCTGTAGATTAGGCTGGCACACATGCACACACATTCACACACTCAGATAATGAGACAGGTGATTGTAGGGAAACTTGTGCAGAGATATCAAAGAGCTCAGTGAGTGCAGCTTCATGTTTCCGTGTTAAGAATGACTTTGCAGCATGTTGACCGAGCTGCGAACGCTTTCACAGCACTGAGATGCATAGAGGAAATGATACAATACAAATGACAAGTTGCCGGGGAAACGACCAGAGAGAAAAGCACACGTTTCAACTTTTGTAACAATAAATAGAAAAAGTAATGAGAGGTCATGATATTCAGAAATATGAGAGAAAATTGAAGAAAAAAAAGACAAAAAAACAAAACAAAAAGTGACAGAGCAAGAGGTAATGCAGAGGTGGATGGTGTGGGAAGGCTCAAGGCCAAGCAAACACCCCACTGGATCATGGGTAGGGAGCGAGATGTGTGTGAGGAGGAGGTTTAGGCAAACACGCCGACCCGCCACCCCCTGCAGCTGGACACTGTCCCAGGGTGTGACCCTGCTTACCCCTATTGTCCAGCCAGGCTTTGCGCTATAACACCACAGTTTAACGCCAGTCACCGCCCCACTGAGCACACACAGGCGTTACTGTTTACCCTACATGCCATGGCCTCGCTGTAGAAACCAGGCCTTTCCAAGAAAAATAAAAAAACAAGTCTCTAATAAAACATGCATGGGTATTTTGTTGTTAATTACAATGTGAGTGCTGAAGCCAAGACAAGCTGCAGTCTGATGATATTGTTTTAATCAAGGTTATAATTAAGAGAGAGCGTCGAAGTGTCGAATATACAGTTGATGTTACTGTCGCCAGCTGGAGCTGCCAATATGCAAATATTTTTAATTTGAGTCTTTTCAAGCCAAAAATTGCAGATTTTCAGGACTCAATCCAAACAGAATTTTCATAAAACTAGACTATCAACAGACTTCCCAAACATGAAAAAAATTTCGAAACTTTTCCATGACTTTTCAAGGACCTCAATTTTTTTTTCTTGCCCCACTTCCACAGCATCTTCTAAACATATTAGACTCAAACTCCATCCAAACATAATTTCAGCATCCAACATCATGTGTCCAAGGAGCGTCAGAAATTTGAAAATCCAAAAATATTTTCTGTTTCTGCTGCAATCAATGGTGTCATTTTGGGGATTTTTAAAGGAAACATGCTTTTTTAAAAAAAAATAGAAAAAAATCACCCTAAATTTTATGGTTTTCTATATAAATCACTGAACACAAATCCATTTTTTTGAAAGGAGAAAAAATAGTCAAAGATTTTTATGGAAATAGAAAAAAAGGAAAAAATATCGACCATGACAAAGAGTTTTTATTTATTTAAAAAATGCCAAAACATGTACACAAATAGTAAAAAAATGATTAATTAAAAAAGTATTTTAAGTTTTCTATTAAAAAATTACCCAAAATAAAACAAGAAAAAATAAAGTCACCAACATTTTTTAAAGAAAACATTCCAGCTTGGAAAGCATGTTTCCTTAAAAGATATGCAGTAAAATAATTATAAAGTAATTTAAAGTCATATGCCCCTCTCCTCAGCCAAAAGGGCTTTAAAAATGATTTGATATGCTTAGTGGGCATACATATAGGGAGAGACAGAGTGTGAGGAGAAAATGAAGATTGTACGTGACGAACAAATAAACAAAAACATAACATAACCAAAATGATGTCACACGTTGACAAATTCACTGTTACATTACAATAATGTAGTTTAATTTACTACACACACAACATGTCCATGATTTTTCCAAAACTTTCAATGATTTTTACTACATCCTTGACTTTTCCAGGCCTGGAAAATGTAATTGCAAAATTCCAAGACTTTTCTAGGTTTTCCATTTCTGTGTGAACCCCGTAAATAATAAAAACTATTTTTGCGTAAGTCATCGATCCCATAGATTAATTCTATGATTTTACAGAAAAACAATACGAGCTGCAAAAAACATGCATATTAAATAATAAATGTAGGTTTTATAAGCTGCTTTTATATAACAAAAAAAATATAAGTCAGGTGGAGACGTGATTCATTAAACACATTAACTGTCATTACTAGAAGGATGTTTGGGCAGGTAAACATTATAGTCGCAGTAGGCTGCTCATTAAGCTTTTACCAAGTTGTGAGCCGTACCCAAAACATGAACTGGCGTAGCTTGAAACTTAAAGTATTAATCCTTCAATAATAAATCAAACCAGGCTTGGCCCATTATTGAGATTTCTCCTCTGAAGGATATTTGGCCGACAAAAGAGCATCGTGACAAACATAATAGTTGAGGACAATTGAAATATCGCAGTGTACTGAGACAGTACGCCCTCAGTTTGAATACCACAGGGTGCAGTTTTAATCTGGAAGGTCTGGTTATATCTTACATCACAGCTTTGTCTCCATCTGGAAGATATAAGAGCGATTTAGACGCCCTGAGATGTTTTTTTTAATGCTTTTGGGATTGGTTCACTTTGAATTGTGGTTTTCGAGGATCCGCCCACCTTAATCACAGGCTCCAACTTTGAGCTCCAGGGAGGATCCCCACTTGTGTGTGTGTGTGTGTGTGTGTGTGTGAGAGAGAGAGACACTGTGTGTGTGTGTGTGTGTGTGTGTTTAAGTACTGGTTGAGCCGAGTCTAGCAGCCAGGGCGGACTATACTTAGGTTAAGCTGTGCACACAGTCTCTCTCTCTCTGAGCCTCCAAGGAAGATTATCTGAATCCAGGATGTGTAACCAATGATTTAATATCGACAGGGCAAATAGTGTTAGTCAGCTTGTCTCATGCTACAGAATATCAAATATCATATCCCTTTAAAAAAAGTTGGTAAACTGACTCAACTTAACTATTTCTATTTTTTTCCCAGTACAAATGTTGAGGAATTTTTCAGAGAACTGCTTCAGTATTATAAAAGGATCGGGTATAATGTAGATGAGTAATGCTGATAATAAGAAAATGTAACACAGTTTAAGAAAAGTCATTTGAGATTATATCAATCTATAATGCTCTTCAAAAAGAGTTTGATCTTTTACACAAATGAATGAACTGAAAACAAACAGTAGTCAGGAAACTTATCTGTTATGATAATACTTTTTTCTTTTCCTGGAAGAAACTCCAGTACTTAACTATGGTGTGGTTAGTTAAAGCTCAAGTTTACCTTTACAAAGAGAAAAAAAAAACAAAGCAACTTTTGCAATATTTGTTGAAAGTGTCACTGTAGCCATACGCCCAGGGCCATGCTCAGACATTTCAGGGGGCAGGTGCTCATGCAAAGAAAAGGGCACCCCTAATTAGTTTCAATAAATATAGTTTCTGCTATTTTGAAATGTGAAAATTGGTATTTTTTCCCCCATCCTGCGTTGTTTCCGAATTTGAATCTTCTGTAAACTAAAGCCCTGTAATAACTTAACAGAGAAAAACAGGCCTCTCATGGATGACGTAACAATCATATAAAGTGCATGTAATGACCACCAGTTTTAATACTGTCCACTTAAATTCTGAATAATAATGATTTGTCCGTCTTTTTAGCGTGACGGATCGCTCTAAATACTGCAACAGCTTGAGCTTCGGCTGCTGTTTCACACAGAAGAAGGCACAAAAAAGTTCTCAAAGTTGTAGATTGTAATATTCAGTCTAAAAGTTGGATAAAAACTGACCATTGCCATTTCTGTTGGTTAAATAAGAATGCCTCTGATGTTTAATCAGTACAATAAACAAATGTAAAAACAATCATTTTCCATTTCCTGTGTCTTATTATTTCTGCGCAGGGTTAAAAAAGCACGATATAATTAGTGACAATTCGAAGTTGTAGTCGGGCGAGCAGTTTCCTCTGTTTTCAGACTTTGTGATGAGTTACGTTAGCTGTCTGCCAGCTGTAGTTTCTTTAGGGCCAAAACAAATAACAAAATCGAGTGATTGTGGTGTGTTTCTGTGTGTTTTTTATGTCTTTGATTTAGAACAGTAATAAGAGGTTTCAAGAAGCTCCAGGGCTTTTCTCAAGGCAAAACCTTTTCACATGAGTAGTTCAAGGTCTAGCTCAAGTCTTCTCCACATGCACTCTACATTCTCTGAACCAGTCAGGCCGCAAAGACTTTACAGCGGCCTGAATCTCTGTGTCTCACTCTGTATTCAAATGAAGAGGAACTATTTGTGCTTACAATGTATTGTTACACCCATGTAAGCACATCATGTATTAAGAGGATTTTCATTAAGTACTTACAGAGGTTTTGTTTGCAGTTACGATGCTCTCCTCTATCAGGTATTAATGTGGGTTGAGTCTATTGGTGGAATGTAACTAAGTATATTAAGTACTTTACTTAAGTACACTTTTGAGATACTTGTTCTTTTGCTGAGTATTTTTTATTTTATGCTTCTTTATACTTCCTCTACATTTTAGAGGAAAATATTGTACTTTATACTCAACTACATTTATTTGACAACTATAGTTACTTTTAAGATCAAGATTTTATCAGTATATAAAATATGATACTGTGCTATACATTTAACCATCAAAGTATATAAAGCATATAAATGAGCTCTACCTCAACCAACGAAAACAGTGATACTCAATTTACAGCGTGTCAGCCAAATCTGGCCCGTGATAGGGTGCCGGGTGGCCCCCTAAACCATTTTCTATTTCACAATAATGAAGTGAAAAAAAGTGCCAGTGGAGGGTCCCCCACACCCCCCGAAAGAGGTCCTCACTAAGTCCCTAATGTCCTAAAATCCAAGAAACATCCTAATATCATACAAAATCCTATAGATGCCCTAAAATCATTTAAGCTTCCTAAAATCCTGTAAATGTCCTAAATTTCTAGAAACACCCTAAAATCTCAGAAACATCCAAAAATCCCAGAAACATCCAAAAATCCTAGAAATGTCCTAAAATCTGAGAAACAACCTATAATACTAAAAAACCCTAAAATCTCAGAAATATCCAAATACCATAAAAATGTCCTAAAAACCTAAACAAAAGTCCTGAAATTCTAATTTAGGATTTTAGGTCTATTCTACGACCTAAAATCCTAAAAACATGCATGGGGCTGCTATACTGGACTCCTTTCATTTCGCAAAAGTGGCCTGAAGTACTGCTTCCATGTAAGTGCATCGAAAGAAATACTCCAGTTATATAATGATATAACAAGACAGGGTAGATGAATACTTTTAAATTGATAGTTTAACTGCTTTTTGCTGATGAAGAATACTCCTGTACCTTTACTTGAGTGAAATTCTGCAGGCAGCACATACCTGCACTCTTACATGATTTGCATACTTCCTCCATTACAATCCATTAAGACATTTCACTATGATGAAATGTTGCTAAACAATGTGTACTGAATGCATCATTTGCATTTTAACTGTGCTGAATTTGCACACAAAAGCATTTATGTGATGGCTGACTGACACCCTGCACGTTTTCTTAAAGTTTGATGGCAGATATTCACTGGCTGTGTACAGAAAGGCTGACGCACACAAAAGCAAACATCCCTCTGGCTATCTTGCAGAGAGATTTGAATTCCAGCTCTCAGCATTAGGGATTGCCCGATTGCTTGGAGCAAGTGACAATCTACGTCAGGCAGGTAAAACTAAAAAAAGAATTACACTTGTAGTTTTTTTTTTCCCGTAGCTGATAATAGAAGTAGTTCAGGATTAAGCTGCCCTGCTTCCTTCTCATTTCTGTTAAGGGTTGTATATGTGCAAAACATAGAGGTGCCCCCAGAAATTTTAAATGCACATTCGCTGCAGAGCCGTGTACACAGCTCTGGTCCACTAGCAACAGGAAATGAGTCTATCGCCTATTTATAGCAGGTTTACCTGTATTTAAAAACCCATGTACACAACTAATATAGTAGGAAAAGTATCAAAGACTTCCAATTATTTTCACCAAGGTAGGCCACTGATTGGGGGTGGGCATGTCTTCCCCTGGGCCTTCCTTGGTAGCATCATTGGGAGGACAGAGCAAGCACTTGCAAGAAATGATGCAGTTATTTGATAATTGCTAATAAATAAAACAATTTGTGAATGGGCAAGGTAAAATTAACTTTGGACAAGTAGATTTCTGACCCAGTTATCCGACCAGAAAGAGAAAGAAAAAAAATATGTACATAATATAATACATGTAAACTTGTAAGTCCGACTGAAATCATACCAAGTCGAATTTCTCAAAATTGAACACACACTGGGGGTCAATTTAGTCTTTTGTGTATTCGCCTAAACTGGACCTAAACTGGCATAGGCGTTCTGCGCATGCTCCGTAGTCCCCTTGCCAGACTCGAAAAATGTATGACATTTACGGCCCCGTAAAGTTATATATGTTTTCACAGTTAGACATGCAGTTTGTTTGCAACTTGCTAACTTGTTTGGTATGTGACACAGTAGGTCAACCGGAAGAAGGTCCAACAGCAACTAGCTGAAGGGGGGAATATCGCCACCCACTATGTCGGTGTCGGACAAACTTCAGCCAGTATATCCATTCTCCCCCAGTGCATGTATACTGGGACAAGAACAGTAGTCCAGTTAAACTGCCTAATCGAGCTATAAGCGTTGCTTGACTTAACTATGCATGTAAAAGTACTGCGTGGGTTGAAACACCTCTGTCCCTCTCTGGTTTGAGAGCTGCACACATTCAGGTCACTTCACTGATGGCGAATGTGACACTTGCCTCATGCACGATGGGGGATCCCCAACTGACTTTCCAAGTCAAAAATAACCAGCTGTGTCTCACCTCATGGTAAGAGGGTGGTGTGTAATATTAACTTTCATCGCCTGCTCGCTCTCTTGAGTGACATAAAGAAACTTGAAAATAGGAAATGTTCATTTGGAAGTATAAAGGCACACCTATTTGCTTTAAGGTTGTGGCAAGTCAGTGTAAACTCATGTTCCCACAGGAGTTTCACCTATTTGATATTCTGCTGTCATTAAAGGACATCCTGTATTCTAATCCTGCTCCCGTCTTTAATTCTACAATATGACACACAGCGTCATAAACTGCGGCTCTCACTTTCTCAGATGTTGACTCTGGAGTGACAGTAAAGCTCTGCAAACAGGAGAGTGTTTGCTCTAGCTGCTGTCGTTGCTCCTGCTGAGGTGAGAGACGACTCGGGCAAAGGCCAAAGAGCTGTAAACAATAACAGTGTTCAGAAACAGCAAAAATGTGAATTCCTGTTTGACGACAAATAAGAGATCCAGGAAGAGAGTGTACTTGTGAACTTGCTTGATATGTTTCTTAACAACCCCTGACTGTGGCCTGTTTACTTTTGGGGGAACTCCTTTGTTGACAAAGTGCTTGAAGCCTCTTGAGGGGGTTAATTGTGATGGCATGGCTTGCTACGCACAGTCTTGACATCAAAGTTGTAAACTACGCTCTGGCATATCGATTCATATGTTTCATCACAAAACTCTTCATTCAATGCACGTTCTGAGCTGAACAGTCCACCTCTTTTTGTTTTCAGTTGAGCAACATTGTGGTTGCTGAGCTATCTGCTGATCTGCAGTTGCTGTCACCATGTCCGCTTGTTTTTATGTTGTAAGTAACGACTATTGCTTTGCGTTTTGTTTTACTTTTTGGGTGAAGCAGGCCAGAGTTGCAACACAAATCTGAACTGAAATATGACAAAAAAATGTAGGATATTAAAATTTTATGCGTGCAGAAACGAATCATCCACAATGAAAAGGTCTCGGGATTCAAACTGATACTGAACTGATCTTTAAATTACACAACAGATTAAATACTGATAAAACAATAATGCTATTAAACTAACACTGCGGCAGTCCCTACAGGAAAAAAAAGATCACTTCAGGGAAAGCTATCAGAGCGGTAAAGCTTGTTTTATGTGTTTATTAGACTCATTCAAAGAAAAGAATGAGGAAACTGTCCTGTACAAGAGAAAAAGTAGGGCACATGACATATCGCAAAGAGACCAACAGTATCTTGGAACCATGAAGGTGAGATTTTAAACAGGAAGATGTTTTTTTCAGTCTACAATGGCATTTATGTTCTTAACTTCAGCTGATATGACATCAAAACTTCAATGTGACCTTTGGCCTTTAAACCAACATAAATTACTCAGTGCTGTTTGTCTTAACTGGACGGAGAGGTTGTAAATACCATACATGGATGGAAAAGGAACAACATGGTGGGTCTGGGAAACTACAAATCAATGTCACACAACTCCACAATCAATACAGTGAACGTACCGTACAATACTGTAGTAATGTGAACCTCGGACTGAGCAACCCTGTGTAGGTAACAGTGGGGGTGTAGGCCTACTGTCACAAGGTAATAATACTGGGAAGTATCTGTACTTTACTTTTATTTTTGTCAACTTTCATACTTACTCCACGACATTTCCCATAAGCATTTTAGTTACTTTGGCTACTACAAAATAGGACAAGAGGAAGGATGAAAGGGACAAGTGGATGAGTGAAGGAACAGGAGGGAACGAAAAACTGGATTTTGTTTTTTAACTCCTTTAAATGTTATGTACACTCCATTTTTAACGTGGCATACACGCTGAGAAGAAATAAACTTCAAATTTAATAAACTATAATTCTGAGCGCTTGCTTTTTTATCAACAGCATTACTTGTACTTGTGCTTTCAATCTTTAAAAACATCGCATAACACAGAATTAATATTACGGATTATTAATTACTTTGGAAATTTGCAATAGATATTTTAAGACTTTTACTCAAGTAATATTCTAATGGGTGACTAATTTCTACCAAAGCCATTTTCTGGTGAGATATCTGCACTTTTTACTCAAGTGTGGCTTTATTCAATCATCTCTGGTGGGCAAAATCTGATGCAACTCATGGAAACAGGGATCTGAGTAAATACTGAAATCTGAGTTGGCTAAAGTGACATATTGTTGATGTGATGCAGAAACTGACATCAAGTATTGAGGGGAAATTACACTTACAAGGAATTTGGGGGTAATTTTACTCGGCCAGCAGAGCAGCAGAGTAAATCAACATCACTTGTAGTTTTCACTTTCAATCCCTAAATACACTTTTATATCATAAAATTACTTTGACCGCTTAAGTATCCAACAACAATACTTTCAGCCTTTTACTTTCACCTAATATTCTGTTAGGTGACTGTAACTTCTACCAAAGCATTGTCTGGTGAGATATCTGTACTTTTACTCAAGTATGGCAGGTAGCCAACTCTCATCCACCTCTTGTGGGTAAAATCTGATGCAACTCATGGAAACAATGATCTGAGTAAATACTGAAATCCCAGTTTACTCTATAAAATTATCAACTCAGACTCCGAGGCCCTAATATGCTGATAGAATAAACCTGAATAAGAATAAAAAAAAGAACGGAATAAAATGTCTAAAATGACATATTGTTGTCTTGAAAGAGAAATTAACGAGTCTTGATGGGAAATTACACTTACAAGGAACTTCGGGGTAATTTTACTCTGCCAGCACAGCAGCAGAGTGAAACTTTAAATGCAAATTACATCAGCCTGACAACCAATCACAGCACGTAAACAAACTGCGTCAGAGCCGCTGGGAGCCAATCAGCTGCCACCACGATAGTAGAAAAAGATCGCAGGCACGGCCCCTCTTGTTCAACAGTTGAGGATTGCCGGCGGTCAGGCAACCGAGAAACCTGAAGGTTTCTACTAAATTCAACAAGGATACTCGATTATTTTGATTTCCGTCACCGCCAGCAGGACTTATCAACATGGTGGTGGTAGCAGCAGGGACCGGAGGGTCTCACAAAGTGCTCCTGATTTCCGGGAAACAGGCCGGCTCCTCCAGCGGCTCACAGTCAGGCTTCAGCCGGCCCATCTCCGTCGTTTTACCGTCATCGGCTTCTCCGGCGTCGTCGGATTCAGACTCCAACTCATCTGCGGGGCCGCCGATACGAAAACGACAAAGACTCACACACTTGAGTCCGGAGGAGAAAGCACTTCGCAGGTTAGTCTCAGAAAACTATATTTAAATGTATCAGTATATGTGGGTTAAAACGTTACTCTAAAAAGCCGGCCATTGTTAAAGGGATCACGGTGGCACGCCCAAAGATATAGATCCCTGTGATTTGACGTTTCAACCGCAGCACAGAGAAATTAGGTCGATGCTGTAGCTTGGAAAATTACAAAAACAGGTTATTCGAGATGTTTGAAATTGCTTTGTGGTGAAGTTAATGACTTAAAAGTCGTTATTGTGCCACCTTTGGACTTTGAGCCAGCTCGTCAGAGTGCTATCTGAGTGTCCGCGGACGGGACACCGATATCCTGGTATGTCTGCGTGGCAGGAACATGGCCGGTGATTGCGCAGTACCGTGAACCCAAGTCATGTCAAAGGGCTGAGTCAGCATCATGGAAAAAACGTGTGTTAAATTCCTGTTTCTTCGCCCCCTTTTTTTTCTCCAGGAAACTCAAGAACAGAGTCGCAGCTCAGACAGCCAGAGACAGGAAAAAGGCCAAAATGGGGGAGCTGGAACAGCAAGTCCTGGAGCTGGAGCTGGAGGTAAATATTTCATCATCGCTCCTCCGCCTTCACACACTCCTCATGTCTCTGCAGCAGCAGCCTGCCATCTGAAGCCAGCGGTGGAAGGAGTATTTAGTTCCTGTACTCAAGTAAAAGTGCTTATGCCACAATGTTAAAATACTTTGTCACAAGTAAAAGTCCTGCAATGAAAATGTTCCTCAGGAAAAAGTACTTGACGTATTTAAAGTTAAACCTACCTAAGGCAGATTTTAAAAAACAACAAAAAAACCCACAAACTACTACTACTACAACTAATAATTAAAAAAAATAAACAGAAACAGAAAATTATGTGAAAAGAAAATTGAAAAGGGATTACATTTTACACTGTGAGAATACTTCAGGTAAAAGTCCTGCAAGTATTAAAAGTTAAAGTATCTGAGACAGAAAAATAAATAAAACACTACTACCACTACTACTACAAATAATAATAGGGAAAAAATATGTAAATGATAAGTACAGAAGTTCTTTTTTTTATTTCAAAACCATCATTTTTAAGGTAACTAAAGCTGTCAAAAAATGTAGTGAAGTCAAAAGTACAATATTTCCCTCTGAAATGTAGTGGAGTAGTGGCAAAATACTCAAATACAAGTACCTCAAAATTGTACTTAAGTACAGCACTTGAGTAAATGTTCATAGTTATATTCCACCACTGCTTGAAGCAGCTTTTCCACTATAGAGATATCAGTGGATACATCTTTAATTTAGCCATTTCACACCACAATAATGGCATTAATCTATTATGTATCAAACACACGACACTTTTTAATGTTGCGTAGGGAAATTAAAGCCCCCCTCTGCTCCCCGTGGTTTCATTTCAAGCTTCAGGCATCACTTCCCTTTTAACGGTAGCCAGTTTCAACTACAAACATCTGTTCATTTCTCGTCCTGCAGAACCAGAAACTTCACATTGAAAACAGACTGCTTCGGGAAAAATCGAACGGCCTGCTGACAGAAAACGAGGAACTGAGACAGAGACTTGGGTTGGACACCCTCGACTCAAAGGAGAAGGTAAGATAGTAAACACAAGCTGTAGATCGGCGGGTTAGCTTGTCGCGTTTCAGTCGTTTGAAGAAAGTAACTCGAATTCACCCTATTTTTGCTCCTTTTCTTCACAGGTTCAGGGTTTGTTATCCATCGGGAATGACGCAGGTTTGGGGATCGGGTCTTCTGAGTCCGCAGCACTCAGGCTACGTGTGCCTCCGCAGCAGGTGCAGGCCCAGCAGTCCCTAAATCTGAAGACTTCACAATGGATACAGATGGTCCTGACACTACAGACAATGAGGTGAGTCTCCGCTTTATGAAAAGTGGTGTGGATTTAAATCCTGTTTCCAAGACGGCTCAGTACCCGAGTCGGGTCACGGGTTAGTAGGCTAATCTCCTGTTTTCCCGATTCTCTCCCCCCACTCATTAGTCTGATTTGCTGCTGGGCATTCTGGACATCCTTGACCCAGAGCTGTTCCTCAAGTCTTGTGAACAGGAGTGCCAGGAGCCGCAGGTGCTGCTGGTCGGAGGGGGGGACCCAATACCTGCCGCCGCACCTGCGACTCTGGGGGCCGCATCAGTTAAGCTGGAGGCCCTTAATGAACTGATCCACTTTGACCACATCTACACCAAGCCCGTGGAGGAGGTGAGCGGCGGGCAGTGCAACGACTCAGAGAGCGACACAGATGAGAAGATAGACGGCGCGGCCTTCCCCATCGCCGACATTGTCGTGGTCGAGGAGGAGACCGTCTGCATCAAGGACGAGCCGGAGGAAGTGGTCATCCCCAGCTGTGACGCTCACAGTCAGGTGGACGACTTTTTCTCCGGAGCGTCCTCCCCCGCCCTCAGCGGCCTGGACAAGGAAGCCTGCCTTGCGGACACCTACAGCGACTCCGGATACGAACGGTCCCCTTCCCCTTTCAGCGACATGTCGTCTCCCCTGTGCTCAGAAAGCACCTGGGAGGACATGTTCGCCAATGAACTCTTTCCCCAGCTTATCAGTGTCTGAACCAACCATCCTCCCCAATAACTTATAATGTATATACATATAAGAGCTGATGTGTAGTGTTCAAAAACTACAGGTGAGCACACAACGCGTCATAGTAACACAGAACACCACTCAGTCTGCTCCTACAGAGGCTGAAGTTAAGCATATAATCTCCGATTATTACAGCAGGTCTGTACCACTGGCGATGCTGCATTGACTTTTGGGAGATGGAGTTCATGGCCGCTTATTTTGGCATCATTTAATTACCACAGAGAATTTAAGATTGATTACAAATCTTTCACTCACTGTTTTAGGATGACGTGGGTGGATTCCAGTGTTCCTGTAAATTAATAAAGGGGAAAGGGGGACAGATCATTTAAATATAACCTTTTTATTTATTTGTGTATTCTGCTTCGGAGTCCTGTATGTCCACATGTAAAAACGCTTTCTTCTAATTTGTTGTCGCTCTCTATGTAGTCTAATTACTGCATTAAAAAAACTTTTTGCATCGCATCTTGTCTCTTTGTTTCACTCATTGACGCGGGAGAAATGGACTGTTTTGACATCTTTAGAAATTAAAAGTGCGATAATTATATTTTTCAAAAAAAATTACAGTTAAGATATGCAATGTCAGTAGGGATCATCTGCCTGGAAATACGCACATTTTAAAAATAATTTTAAGGACTAGATAATGCAGGTAATGCACATGCTAACAGTGATCGTACAGCAGCAGAAATACGCAGCTCATCAATTAATTCCACAGAAAATTTAATGAATATTTGGGTATTTTCTCCAAAAAAAAATACCAAATGCTGGTACCGACTTCTCAAATATGTGACTTTTTGCTGCTATATTTAATTGAAAACCAAATATCTTTGGATTTTTGATTGATGGTTACACAAAACTAACAAATCTGAATGTCATGCTGCGCTCTGGAAAACCATTAGCTCCGAGCCTGAGTGTCTCGACTGTCCAACAAGTCCTAAGAAAAATCAGAGGTGTCCTAATACAATTAAAGGATTAAGATACAAAAAAGACAATAATTTGTCTGAAATCTGAGAAAAAAATCACTTGAAGTCAGACATTGCGTTAGTTTGTCAATATAATGAGTTTAAATGGTTGAAACCAAAATATCTTTGGGTTTTTGAATGATGGTTGTGCAGAATTAGCAATCAGAAGATGTTATGTTGCTTTCTTGAAAATTGAGATGATTTGAAGATTTCCAAAACTAAACTAATGGTTCGCAGCCTGACTGCTCTGAGACTGTACAAATCAAAGGAGTCAGGCAGAGAAAAATAATTTTGTCTGAAATTTGAGCAAAAAAAATCACTTAGACACAGGTTGTTTGTCAAATTCTGTCACTTTGTTATTACCTGTCATTTTAATTTTAATTTTTTAATGATAAGATATTTAATATCATTAAATCATAGAGAAGTTTGCAATGAGACGCAGCTGCTGTAACATTTTGCAATGTTATGTACCAATATGGCCTTCTGATGCAATGACTGAGTTATGCACGTGAATCAACAGCTAATCAATGTGCCCATGCCACCAGCTGCTCAGAATAGATAACAAAAAAACATTAGAAACAATAAGACTAAGCAATTTATTACAAAATGTAAGTGACAGCTGAAATAATACTGAAAAAAACTGTTCAAGCATGTTTTTTTGCCTACACAGAAGTTTCTTGAAAATAAATGTTTGAAATTACTTAAATAATAGTGAAAAACCTAAGAATCGTGTACTTACAGCTTGTATTGTCTTTGCAATATACAATTTAAATCACATTACCAGGGGAATCAGTTTTACCTCCAGGCATGGCATCATTTAAATATGCAAATGATGCTTAATTACATTGTTAACTGTTAACTTTGCACATAGTGCAGTATGAGGGGTTAAAGGTTACGGTATTAGGAGTACAGAAATGATTAAAGACGTATTTAACAGATATTAAATGTTATCTTAACCCTTTAAATCCTGAGCAAATCGACTTGATTTCCTTCAAAAACACAGGAAAAAGGCAATGAGCAATGAAATAAGAAATGACCCAAAATAGATCTAGAAATTGGTAAAATAGTACAAGACAGTTGCCTTTACAATAGTAAAAACAAGGAAATTACTTGAAAACAATTGCTTAAAAAATTATAATAATTCTGTAACATAAGAATCAACGAAAAAAAGACCCCAAAATTACCAAGAAATTAGTAAAAAGTACGAGAAATTTAACTGAAAAATTATTTGTTTAAAAGAAAGTTAAAAAACCAACAACAAGATAATAACCTGGAAAAAAATGATTAAAAATGTATAATAATTCTGCAACATAAGAAGTGATGAAAGAAGAAATGACCCAAAAATTAGCAAAATATTAGTAATGTGTACAAGGTAACTTCCTCCCAACAAAAACAAACAAAAGAAAGAAAGTTTTTTTTTTTTAAAAAAGGAAATTATCTGTATAATTTTTAAAATAAATTATTTTGTAATATAAATAACTAATTAATAATTCATTTAATGAGTTAGTAATTAAACCTAATTTTATATATGTAATGATGATAATTATAAATACAATTTTTTACTAGCTTTTTTCTGTTTTTCCCAGGCATTTTTCTCCAGATTTTTCAAAAATAATTTTCTCAGCTTGTTGCAATTTGTGGAACATTTCTTCCGTAGTTGCTCACTGCCTTTTTCCTCCCATGTTTTTGAAAGACATTGCACCAGTTTGCTCAGGGCTCAAAGATTTCAATCCTTAACAAGCATCTAAAAAAAAAGCACAAAGAAAGTGACGTAACTCCAGGTTTTAAAAGGGTTAAACTCCCCAATATCAATCAATGTCTATGACTCAATCATACACAGTGCACTTTTCACAGTTATCTGTGAAATAACCTCACGCGTGTGCAGACGCAGTGTTTAGATTCGCTATCTCTCTTTGGGCAGAACAACCCTGCTTTTCTGAGAAGCGACCTGCTGCCGCATTACATAACACCTGAAATGTAGCCGGGAGTTTCCTGGGAGTCGAACCTGAGACAGTTTGAGTCTTTGCTTCCCATCAGATGTAGGTCAGCTGAAGTATTGTTGGTGTTTTGGCCTCTGTGAAGACAATAAGCAGAGTGGGGAACACACCTTTCCCCTCGGCCCTTTATGCTGATAACAATGAGATTTCTTTCTGAATCTTAGAGGACACAGTTGTCCCTTTGGCTGCGATTGTTACGACCCACCCATTGAACCGCGTCCCCGGAGGAGTCCCTGTTGTTGTACGAGCTGATTAGATCAGCTTTTCACATGCATGTAAGTGATCTGAGCTCTGCAGGGCCCGGCTGCCCGTCTCTGTTCGCTTTAGCTCCCTGATTACAAAGCTTTGTGTTGGTGATTTCATCCATCATGATCACAGCAGCCACTCTGACTGCAAACAATCTGGATGAGCCCAAAGAGGGAAAACAAAATTGGCAACTCAGCTATTTCATCGTAATTTTGACCTCCATTTTGTTCTTGTGGTGGGTTGAAGGAAACCGCAACAGCCTTTGACGTAGATCCGCCTCAGCTACTCCGAAAGAGTGCGGTGGTGAGAAGTTTACCATTTCCTGTCTCGTAGGTGCAAACCGCAGCAAAGACTAAACCAGCCGTACAGCTGTGGAGCTGAAACTGAAAAATATCTGCCGAGGAAGCTTTTTCGATTTCAGGCTGCAGATTTGGGTTTATTTAGGAACAGCAAACTCATTTCTGCTTCTGCTCTGTTTGTAAAAGACTGTTTTCACTTACAGGTGAGATAAAATGACCAGCAGCAGCGGCGCTTTCTTTGTGCTGCTTTCAGACGCCTGTATTTAAACCTCGGAACGCTCAGCAAATTTGTGCGATTTCTTTCAAAAATGTGGAGAGAAAATGCAATGAGCAACTTGGTAAAAAAATGTTTAAAAAATTGCAAGAAATTAGTAGATATATACAAATGATTTTAAAAAGGACAGGGAAAAATGTTGAGAAAAACAAGAAAAAAATAATGTGAAAAACAATATTTATAATTATCATAATTGAAATTATTTTACAAATTATTGTAATTTTTAAGCACTTTTTCAAGGTCATTTTCTTTTTATTTTATTTAAACTCATTTTAAGGTATTTTCCTGCACTTTTTAATACTTTTCTTGCTAATTTTTGGGTCATTTCTTCTGTAGTTGATTATTACCTTATTCCCATGTTTCAAAGGGTTTATTTGCCCCTTTAGGGATTTTCTGCATTAAATGTTAAAACACTGCTTAAATCCTTTAGGTCACTTAGCCCGTTGCTCACTTACTTTGCTCTCTTCCAGTGAAAGTGATTCCTGTAAATCTGAGTTGATTGCTGCCTAAATTCTCATCCAATGTTGAGATTAAAGCAATTTTTTATCTAAAGAGATTCTGAAGATGAATTTCCCTTAAAGTACCAAAACGATTTCCTTTCAGCTGTTTGAAACTCAGAACAGTTCAGTACTGATATTCAAATCAATTACAGTAAACTTGATTTGAAGGTGCTGCTGTTAGAAAATCAGATTTCTGGAAACAGACATTGCTGTTGAGTTTTTCAGATGTTTTTTAGGCACTTTAAGCACCACAAGCAGAGTGCCATCTGGTTCCAATATATTAGAGAGAAGACAAACATCTCTACAGCCGATATCTCCAACTCTCTGCAACTCACACCAGGACAGTCTAGACTGATAAATAACACTACAGGTAAGAGAAACAATATGTATTTTTATATTGGGTGAACTGTCCCTTTAAATCAATAATGAATTACAGAAAACTGACCCTGGATCTTCAATAAATGATCTAATCTCATCTGTTGACAGAGAGCCACTGCTGCCACTGACAACCTCATACGAACTCTACGCAACTGTCTTTCACAACTTCCGTTTCCTTTTTTTCAAGCTGTTTCGTTTGGTGCCATCTTTGCTGACATGCTTTTGTGTCCTGTAGCCTGTAGAACAAAAACAGCCTGCAGTCAAAATTCATTGCAGTCAACAGGATGTCCGCTGCGAACTTGTTATGGGTGCATCACCAGTCTGGAGATAAATATCAACATACAATAATTCAACCTGATGATTCAACCTGGAAATGCTGCGTGTTGTCTTCAGCATGCCATGTTTTATCAGTGAGAAATGGGCCTAAATAAGGGAAACGCAGCTTACTGCATGGGAACCACTCTTGCAAGATGATCTGAGGCCAGTCACAGCAGCTCAATACACATTTCTTAGATTTTTGGACATTTCTTTCATTTTAGAAAATCACAAAGCATTGGGGACATTTAAGGATTTTAGGGCATTTCTAGGATTTTATTACATTCCCCAGATTTTAGGACATTTTTAGGATTTTAGGAAGTTTCTAGGATTGTAGGAGATTTGTTGGATTTTAGGGCATTTCTAGGATTTTAGAATGTTTCTAGGATTTTAGGACGTTTTAAGGATTTTAGGACATTTCTTGGATTTTAGGATATTAGGGGCTTAGCTAGGACCTCTGGGGTGTGGGGGATCCTCCACTGTCACTTTTTTTGATAAACAACCTCTATTTTGATGCTGTTTTATGCACTCTGGCACCTAATGAACACTTAAAGTACAAAAACAATTCCCTGTGTAAATGGTTTGGGGGCCCACGGGCCGTAAATTGAGAATCAGTGGCCCATCCATGTGTCCTTCTCCTGCTATTGTGAAACCTGACATGTGAGATGTTTTGTGACCTAAAGATTGAATTCTAGGTTTTTTATTGTTGCCTAAGACTTGATAAAGACTGGCCCCAGGTTCATCCCTCTAAACCAGTATGAAACCAACCTGGTCCCGCATGTCAAAGTTCATGCTTAAATTAGAACCAGATTTGTCGCGCTAATATGACACTGTCGTCACCTATGCACGGATTTGGATAAACCCGACTGCAGACCTCGAGTTACTTCACTCAGCAGTATTATAAAGAGGATTGCTAAACCTACACTGGCAGCTGCCACCTCCATGTAAATGCAGGTTTTCAGTTGGAGCTATTCAAGCTCTTCAGTCTAAAATGTGCATTTAATCTGAGAGCGACGGTAAATCTGCTCTGACACAATAACAGAAGCACTTTACAACACGGGTTCTGAGGAATAAGCCAAAAAAAAAAAAAAAAAAGTCCCACCTGATCAAACAGGATTTTAAGACAAAGCGATTGAGGTGTAAAGCAAACAAGAGGTCAACGCAGCCATGTGACGGTTTTCTCATGTGAGAGGTAATGTTAACGCTGGGTGGGGGTGAGCTGGGGTCACTCACTCTCTGCAGTCGATGAAGGCTCGAGGGCCGAGCGGCTGCAGTCACCTGACCCATGTGAGGAATGTAAATCGACGACCCCCTTTGGCCATCTTTATGAGAGAGCTAAAGAGAGGCTGATCACAAGCTGCAGAGAGGAGGGGGAGCAAAGCTCTGGTATGTAGGGCACTTTATCTGTAGCCCTTTATATACAGACGGTACATTTACACAATGTTAGAAAAAGTCGAATTATTGTGTTAGTCCGACTAAAACTTGAAAATACATCTTAACATGTCAGTCCAGCTGAAATTAGACTCAATCGAATTTCTCAAAGTCGGACTAACACACCCAGATGATATGATTAGAAGTCGATTTCCTCCGTCATGTGCACACTTCAGTTGGACTATAACTGGCCTAGGCGTTTGTGCATGTTCCTAGTCTCCATGCTGGCCTCCCTCAGTGGTTATGGATAGGGACTGTTCATTATTTATGAGGGGGGAAGGGGTGCTGTAAAAATATTTCAGGCATTTTAAAAAATAAAGCACTGAAAAGGGACTTGTGTTTTTTTGGCTTTGGTAAAGGACATACAACTTTAAAAGGTGGTATTTTATATTTATTTGAAATAAAAAAGTCACACCCCGGCCATCCCCGTCCTCTGATAAATAAAGTACAGAGCCATGACACCGGCACAGAAGCTAAGTGATGTACTGCTGCGGACGAGGTCGCAGCAAAACATACTTCAGCCACCTAAAAAAATAAAATTCTGTTTAAGTTTACACTAAATTTGAATATGTTTCTCTTTTAAATGTGACACAACAGCTGATGGAGGCAGCGGTAGAGCAGTAGCTCTGTCGTTCAGGGGAGTAAAGTGACTGTTTTTTTAAGTCTGGTGTTTTGGATGTAACGGCTTTAAATCCCATCAGCAAGAGCTGTCTCACAGCACGGTAAAGCAGTGAAAATATTATAAATATAGCATATACTTAAACTGATATGGATTTTTTTCTTTTGGGTGGCTTAAAACTCACCAGAGTTTGCTCAGCACCGTTTGATTATATGTGTGTGATGCTACCCCGAATTTATTGTAACCGCAGAACAACAACGTCATCTCATTACGTGTTCTTCTGTTTTATGCAGAACAACGAGGTGGAATAATGGTGCAACAGCAAACAGGATGTATAAAAAGGGCTGGTGATTCAGTTTGGGGGGAAATGAGTCATCGACCCCGTCACAGCCACCAAACATCTGTCCATCTCTGTTTGTGGACACGGAGGAACACGATGCACCAGCATGTTTTAAAAAGCACGCTGCTACACCAAATCACCTGTTAATGTTCCAAGAAACAAGGCTTGTTGATTATGTCTTCCCACTTCACAAGGTGTGTTTCTATTCTTATTATTTGTTCGTCTGGCTTGTTCCTCCGGATTTCAGTCATTCCAAATGATCACCTCTCACACAGTCAATCATTGTGCAGAAAAAAAGCCATCAATCATCAGTCTTTCTTTTTGCATCATCCTGTCAGAGTGGTTCTTTTCACATGCAAGAAAAAACCGACAACCTTGTGCCTCCCGCCGTGTCAGGATCAAGTCAACCGCGTCTCATTTGCATCACGACTTGTGTGCAAACAAGAAGCTGCAGACGTATGAGATCAGTGACGCAAACACAACCAGAAGCATGCACTCACATGCAGGCTTCACTCTTGTGCTCAGTCAAGGTGGTTCACTCTCCGGCTGTGAGGGAGGTCGCTGTCCACGGTTACCACTGGCAACAAGGGACAGTCAGTGGAGTGTGTTAATGCATGTCTGATCCACGGCACAGAGCCAAAGGCCCACTGAGAGAACAGTGAGGCTACTTATGGGAGTGAGATGTGTCCCTGAAAGTCAAGAACATGCAGTTCTACAAGCTGCTGAACAGTTGTAGGACTGTGTTTAAAGTCCCCCTTCAGATTTGTTTATAGACCGAAAAATACCAAGAAAAAAAGTGGATTTGCCACATGGTCTTAAAGTACTTTCCTCCTCACTGAAAAAATCTAAAAAACTTTTTATTTCAAAAATATAACAAGTAGAAACAAGATGTCTCCTACTTCATTGTAAAGTCTGTTGTCAGTGTGCGATAGAGGCTTCAAGTGTCATTTTTATAAATCTGCCTTTTAAACCAAAATTAAGAATATCAACGGTTCATGTGTTGATCAAGGTTCATGTTGCTACTCTTCAGCTTACTGCACTGCGCACCACTCAGGTCTGGTGGGAGCTAGCTTCTTACAGCTGCTCATTTGGCAATTACCACCAATAACGTCATTCCAACCTAACAGTAGGCGGGTTTCAATTACAGATTTTCCCCAAACTTAAGCGATATTTTTGAAATGTCGATAAAACACAACTACAAGATGACTACGTTTCCACTGAGTGATGTTATGCAAATTCTCCTCTTGCGATAACATTCAGAGAAGCATGGCGATGGATGTTTAAAACATTAGCAGGGTTGTTTTTATAGCAGCACTCTGAAAATGTTACTATGTCATATTTCTTAAAGGGAGCTTGGTGTAATATTTTGGACCGGGAGCAGGATGGGAAACAAACTCAAATAAGTCTAGTTGTAGTCTGGTAAATAATGACCCTGCAAGATTTCAAATATATGCAAAATCTCGTGGTGTGTCACTATATCATTGCCTTTAGACGTGAGAGGATGTCAGACTTTGGGCTTTTAAAAGTCTTTTCAAAGTCTTTTAGTTAATGACGGACATTAGTTACAAACTACTCCTCAGCTGAGTTTTCAGTTGGGCACAGAGAAACTTTCCCCCTCCAGCAGATGAATATGAAAACAACCCTGCACGTACATCACTGCATAATGAAGGTCAAACATCCAAGTCACAATCAGCAAAACACACAAAACGATGAGACATTTTGCACAATGAATGACAGCAGGATATCCTAAATTCAATATGGAGTGATATTTAATAGACACGAGCTAATGCAAGCTGCGGGAGAACTGGCGTCACGTATTACACAAGGCTATCGCCATGGTTTCACTTCCTGTACATGTGGCAGGTCTGCAAGAGGCAGCCCGTCTGCTGGAAGAAAACATTAATCACTTGGATTCCTCCTACACAGCGTGGCAGATTCTCCCTTTGAAGCTCCCTCAAAGGCAGCAAACCCACGTAACAAAGATTCAGAGCGGATCAAGGGGATTTTAACAGCACATCGTGAATATCTTTTGATATTATCTGAATGACTTCAGCTCCAATAACCTTGACGCAGCTTGACATTTCTCAATCTGCAACCCGATTAAAATTCAGAGGCTCTAACTTTCTAGGAGTTTCTCTTACACAACTTTTGGACGGCCTCTCGCCGCTTGCTCAAACCAGACCCCCGAGGTTAAAGGCTCATACCTCCGCCTGTCACAGCCAGCAATTACAGAGTCTGTGCTCAGACATGATCACAGAGCACAGACAGGCATGCACACTCATACACAAGCTAAGTCCAATGATTCCTGTTTGGAATTTGATTTTTCGTGTGTTTTCAGCAGGGCCACCTACGCTATCTGGGACAATAAACATCCTGGAGCTGTCACAGCTTGTCCTGCGTCTGTTGCAATATTAAACACTCCTGCAGTGACTGGGTGGAAGAGTCACAGATCAATAATGTTGCGGTCAGGTGAAAACTTATATTGTGTCAGCTTTTTGGAAACTCCAAATAAAAATAACAACTTTTGTATTACACAGTGACTTTTGTTTTTAAAAAGGTTTATGGTCCCATTCAACAAAAAAGTAGGTAATTTTTACAAGTGAGAAGCTTTAACCAGTTTGTTTTTAGCATTTTTGTTTGAAAAAATGATCAAACGATTAGCAGACACATCAGTGGATTCACTAATCAATCACTTATTTCAGCCAAGTGGCAACCTCATGCGCTAAAAAATGAAGCCAATGTTGAAGCGCCAAAAACTGCAGTTCCTCTAATGGCCACTTGAGACTGGCTCCAGAAGTGAGTCGATCCCCGCAGACCTACATGTTAAAATGCCCAACTTTACCCCAGAAAAAAACAGGTCTACGACCTGGTGCAAAAAACAGATTTTATCTCTATAGTTGATTTTAACATTCATGACAACTGTACGGATTATTTTTAAAAACAAATTTCCTGTTTACATTTCAGTCACACCAAAAGTTACACATATTTAAGGGCGGGTCTGCTTGAGTGTCAGACTGTCTGTGAGGCATCGCTACTACAGTCTGAGTCAGATCCTCTGGCCCAAAAAATGACTCAAAAGAAACTAGGATGGTGACCGTCGAAATGCCAAACTCGAGGCTTCAAAATAGGAGTCCACACACCAATGGGTGACATCACAGTAGCTACGTCCATTATTTTTTTTACTGTGGGTGGCAGTGAACAAAAACTGAGGGGATCACTGATGTCATTAGGAGTCACTGTCAGGGAACCATGAATGTCCGTACACTTTTACGTATTTTAACCAACAGATGTTACACTGTTTCCCTCTGGACCAAAGCGGCGGACTGACACACTGGTAACATGTCTAAATATAAAAATAAGGTTAGATATTTGGTCGGAGAATGTACTCAGCGTGTAAATGTAGTTGACCGATAAACTTGCCAAAATGAAAGTCACAAGGTTTTCACAAAGCAACATCGAAACATATCTTCAGAAAAACATTTGCTTCAGTCAGAAAATGTAAACAGATAAGAAGGTCGTCTTATTCTGCCCATGAAACGACAGTGATGCAAAAAACAGGAAACTACTGAATTTACATTTCCAAGAAAGATAATGTCATCAATACAAAATCACAAAATCCCTGCTGTCATCCTGTGCAGTCATGGTCAGACGCAAAATAATTACCAGCGACTGAGGAACAGCACACGCTCACCACTGTACCCACAACAGGTGGTTTCCCTCAGTGGCCTCAGCTGCAGAAGTGTCACATGTGTGTATCGCTAAAGCTACACGGCTATTTTGGTCGGCTGTGAAGACAGCCTTTAGCCTAGCGTGTGTGACAAGTTACTTTGAACTTGGGCTTAAAGACATTTGTCACAGTGACATAAAAATCCAATGAATCACTGTTTTTTACCCCGACGGACCTCTGGACACTGTGTTTAGGTAGAAAATTTGATAGTGCGTGTGACTTTGAGAACAGCGAGGGCAACCCTGACTGTTTGAGCAGTGATAAGAGAGTGTCTACATGTGCAGAATGCCAGCTGTGGGGGATTTATCAGCGGGACAAAGGGCTAACCAAAGGAACATGCAGGAAGACACAATAAAGGAGCTGATAAAAGCATATCATTTAACCGTTGAAACAGCTTTTACATTTGACTAAACCAGGGTTTGCTTGGGGCCAATTTTGCAAAATGACAGGCAGCCAAGGACCCGTCCGAGCAGCCCCATACATGTTGCTAGGATTTTCAGACATTTCTAGGATTTTAGGACGTTTTTAGAATTTTAGAGCACTTTTAGGATTTTAGGCTGTTTGTAGGATTTTAGGGCGCTTCTAGGATTTTACAAGGTTTCTAGGATTTTACTACATTTCTAGGATTTTAGGACAGTCCTAGGACTTAAGTAAATTTCTAGGAATTTAGGATGTTTGTCGTTTTTTTTTTAGGACATTTCTAGGATTTCAGAACATTTCTATCATTTTAACACATTTCCATTATTTTAGGACATATCTATACATTTAGGACATTTTCTGCATTGTAGAATGTTTCTATTTGAGGACAAATCTCGAGGATTTGAGGACATTTCCAGGATTTTGGGACATTTCTAAGATTTAAGACTAAGATTTTAGGATGTTTCTAGGTTTTGATGCTGTTTTATGCACTTGGGCAACATATGTATGCTAAAAGTAGAAAAGCAATATGAATCACTTTATTTTTACAGTGAATTAGAAAATGGTTGGGAGCCACCCGGCACCCTATCAGGGGCCACATTTGTCCCACAGGTCTTAGTAGTATGAGTACCTCTGGACTAAACTAAAGTAAAATACAAGATTTATGTCCTGTTTTCCAGCACTTTTAGCAAAAAACAATTACAAATAACAAATGATCATATATAGTTTGAATGTTAAATTGCAGAACAATGTAAAACTAACATAAGACCTGAATATACATCCTCTAATGTCTTACTTAAAAGCTGATTTCACTTCATTTTTTTTTAAAGTAATCATTTTGAGATTCAGCTTCTCATTGCGCAACTTTTCACCTCTGCACAAACCCTTCTACTCTGCTTCCTTCCTTGTAGCCAAATTCACTTTCATAACTACACAAGCATGAAGAGAGGCCGCTGCTGCCGGTAAACTGGAGAGCAAATATTGAATTTTCCTGTAGGCGGCTCGGTCGTTGTGCTTTTGATACGGTGTGGTGGAAAGGACACAAGGTTTTAGGATCAGGACGCCCACACCTTCACCCTCCTGTGTGCTCTGTCACTGTTAATTAAACATATTTTCTGGTACATTTTAACTGAAAGGATTTCAGCAGCTGTTCTAACTCCTGATTGCTTGTAATGTTAAGGATCAGCTTGTTCTGCTATTGTACTTTTAACAAAAATGATGCACAAATGCCTCTTTAAAAGCAGTTTTCAATTTATGTTTCTTATTCTACCAAATTAAGGTTTTAGCTGCAGTTTATTCTGTTGTTGGTGCTTCTTAAAATTAACTCTTCATTAGTGTAGCACTGTTGTACTATGCTTTACTTTTTACAAGAAGAGAGATTATTCAAGAACAGCAAGAATTTGACTTTTTTTTTTTCTCCTGGACTCTTCTCTTTCTAATTTTTGAATTATGTGCACTTTTAAGACACTAAATCCACACTTTCAAACACATTCAGTGAATAGGTTTCAGATTCTTGACTCTACAGCAACTTTGGGCACACAGTACATTTGGGATGAACCACACCAGTGCCACCAGCAGACCTGTCATGCAATAGCAGCTGTTTTTGAGAACAATTCTCCCACGCAGTCGACTCAGAGTCCACCCAGCTTTTGCAGACCTCTTTCATCATTCACAACTGTCTGGCTGGAAAAGAAGAATCACTTCTGCAGACTTTAATGGATACTCTCGCAATTTAGTATTGTACTTCCGTAAAGTTTGGGGCTTGTCAGGGACTGATTGAAATAAAAATGGTCAAAATCAAAGCAAAAGAGGCCAAGATATCCTGGCTTTTAGCACCGAGTCACACCGAAGAGGCACTGGGTCTTACAAAATGCAACATAACATCTTTTATTACACTCTTTGTGCCTGATAAATGCCAACCTTGACATCACACAGACTTTCTTGAAGCCAAAACTGAGATAATCCTGGTCACATCATTTCAACACCATCTGGGTAATTTGCTTTACACTTCAGAAAGCTCCCCCCAGATCAAAAGAAGACAATATAGTTATTTCACTGCTGAGAATTCGGTCTTTTCATTTGGCTGTCTATGCTGTACAAAGATGCAAATTCTTTGAAATTGGTGCTACATGACCAGAGAAAAACTAAGAAAAAGGGCTGTGGCGTTCGCATTTGCTCAAGAGATAGAAAACCTACAACTACCAGAATGCACTGCACTGTACCAGACCAATAAACACTCGTCTGTTTGACACAATGGTGGCCGGCTGGTAACAAAAGATCTTGTATTTACAGTTAAACGATAAGTTAAATCAAGTTTCTGAGAACATTTAAGGTGAGAATCTTGGCTTATATTTGGTCAGCGCTGATTAGATTTACCGTTTGATCTCAGTTTTCTTAGCCTACTTTTTCGTTATGTAGAAAACAGTATGGCAGCCAACATTTCTAGAGTTATATGTTTTTGCAGACATGTAAGGAATTGCTCATATGTCTTATATGTCTGTTTGTACTAATCTCAAAGGAAATTGTCATTTTGCAAATGGTGACCGTGCAAGATCCTCAGTCTTTGCAAAATCTTGTAGTGTGCGATTAAAATCTCACATAGTCTTTAGATGTAACAGGGTGTTAGTCTTTTAGAAGTCTTTCCAAAGTCTTCTAGTCTATGGTAAGCATAAGACTCCTCTACAACTTTAAACCCTATGCTGTATTTTACTTATGTGCATGATCATACCAGTTTAAATACACTCACTTGCAGCTGTATTTATTATTAGCAGCATTTTATTTCTCCCACTTCATTTGGTCTAGACTTTGTACCCTGAGGAGAGCTCTGGAAGCTGAGTGAGAAGTTCAAATGAAAGAATGTTTGTCCCCCGTCATGTTTTCCTTCACCGCCCAGCACCCCACCATCCCCCTGCCCGCAGCTAAGCGAGGGGGTGTGGGGGTGGGCTGAACTAAGCTCACAGACTGTGTGGCATTCCTGAAATAAGTGCTAGCTCGCTGCTGCCCCCGTTCCTGATCCCACCCCTCCTCTTATGGGAAAGACACTTTCCCCCCCTTTCTCTCCATACTGCTCTGCTATGACTACACGCACTCCGCCCCCTCACACAAGGAAAAAAAACACAGTACACATTATCGCTAATGGATAAGAAGACTAGAAGCTGTTAGTTTTCAAAAGCTGCAGATGAAAAACACATATTTATCTGCTTCTTTTGATCATGAATGTATTGTATCACTTTGTTTTCTTATTGAAAAAAAGCCATCTTAACCACATTTAGTTGCAACAATCAAAGACATAATTTCAGTCACTTTCAATTTCTCCAGAATGCTGATCGAGCCGGTGAATAGAGAGTTCATTATTCTTATCTAACAGGCAGAGTTTAAGGTCAGCCGCTTTTATTCATGACCCCATCAGGAGGCGAGGCGGGGTTAAAGGCCACTGTGCATGTTTGGTCGGGTTCAACAGCACAACTGAGAGTTTGTATATCAGATTGTTCAGCCATTATCCCATTGAATTGTTTATACCATGTGCGGCTTGCACTTTAGCAGAAAAAAAACAGAGATAGTTCAAATAGTGGCCTGTTATATTTTCATGTTAATGCCTGTTTTACTGCACTGCAAAGATAAATAATACTGTGATAGTGCTTTGACCTTACCAGTCAAATCGGTTTTCCAGGAAAAAATGCTCTTGCAAACAGGAAGGGTGGGTCTTGCAACAAATGTCATATTTGGCAACATCTGCAGTGGTTTGTAAAGAACGAATAAAAGAAGAACTTGGTGGTAAAAGTGAGTTGAAAGGCTGCCATAACAGAACAGACAAAGAGAATAGAGACATGTAGAACTACAACTACCTACGCAAGGTTGTATACCTCTGCAGACCAGTTAAGCTGCACTTAAAGTTTACATCCATGTCTGTGAAAACATGGATGCTTCAAACACATCTTCCCACAAACAGCTCATGAGATCTATGCAATCAGTACAGTTTTAAGGTGAACACCCAAGATTAGTGTTACCAACATGACCAGATGTCTCCCCTTCTGTTCCTCAGATATAAGGATTCTTGCAGAACATTATAATGTCCACGACCTTGTCACTTCATCATTTAATCCTACAAAATATTTATGGAGAATTTCATCATAAATAGCCTATAAATTCTTGAGTAATGGCCAAAAACATGTCTTGTGAGGTCACAGTGATTTGACTTTTGACCTTTGTCCACCAAAATATAATCAGTTCATTATTGAGTCCAAGTGGATGTTTTTACAAGTTTTGCAGAAATTCCCTCAAGATGCTCTTGAGATATCGTGTTCGTAAGAACAAGACATATGAGGTCACAGTGATCTGTGACCACCCAAATACGCGTCCAAATGGACGTTTGTGCCAGATTCTTGAGACACTGCATTCACGAGAAGGAGATAGATGCAATTTCACAGTTTGACCTATGACAATCAAAATCTTATCAGTTCATTGTTGAGTCCAAGTGGACATTTGTGCCAAATTTGAGGAGATTCCCTCAAGGCGTTCTTGAGATATCCCGTTCACAAGAACAGGACGCATATATGGACAGACGGACAACCCGAAAACATAATGCCTCTGGCTACGGCTATCACCAGCACAATGTCGTAACAACTTCATCACCACAAGATACAAGTTAAAAGATTTGAAAACATGCAATAATTTGCCACATGGCACAAAAGAACTAATGATTCTGCCAAATTATGACATGCAATTCTGCAGGTTATCATCACTGGAGACTTAACAGAGAAATGCAAAAGAAAGACAGAAAGCAGGCATCCAGGAAGGGACTTAGCTGCTCTTTGTAACTGTAGACTGTAGACTGAAAGGTATGCAACGGTCCAATTTCCTGCCTCCAGCCTGATTGTGTGTGTCTGTATCTCTGTGTTTAGCTCTACCTGTGCACATGTGCAACCACGTGCTAATTTGGGTAAAAAGTCTTGTACATTTAAAGGGAGACTAAAGGTAATCAAGGCTTAAATTTAATGCTTTTTCAACCAAAAAGACTTAAGATTGATCTTTGGACAAATAATCTTTGTTTATTCAAACACTGCAGGAGTAAAAAGGTAAGAAGTGGTCTCATGCAGACGTAGGCTTTATGCAGAAATATGGTTATTAGAGTGAGTTATGTTAATCTGCATCTGGCCAACAGGTAAGTGCAAGTAAAAAGTAAAAAGACTATGAGGTTCAGTGGTTGGTTCAAAAATCTGCAACATTAGAGACGTGGACTTTCACGCAGAAGAGCCTGACTCATTTTTGCCAAAATTAATAAAAAGATAAACAAAATCAGATTAAATAGTCAGTATAATCAGTATTTAATGACTTACAGGGCCTAATATTTAAAATTCTGAGGACATTTTAAGACACACAGTGATCTGCAGAAAACCTGGTTAAATCGAAGTCTTCCTTTCTTCTTTTCCTTTTGTTTATTGTACCATAAAACTGAATAAAATATACGTGCTGTTTGTTGACAAGTTTTCTAGAGTGTTTGTGTTGCTCACTCTGCATCTGCAATTCTACTGCCTTGATACTGATGGTAAGTTTGAAAATCTTTTGCATTAAATACACCCAGGCTTCATAAAGTACACCAGGTTTCATAAAGTACACCAGGCTTCATAAAGTACACCAGGCTTCATAAAGTACACCAGGCTTCATAAAGTACATCCAGGTTTCATAAAGTACACCAGGCTTCATAAAGTACACAGAGGCCAGTAGTGGTTTCAGCCATAGGTATTACCCACTATTTTGAGATTTTAAAATGCAACATCAAAAACATTTACTCAGAAAATCCAACTGTGAGACTTCGAAAATTTATTTAAAACATCTGAAACAATTAAGGCCTTATTTTTAGATTAATTAATTCAATGCTGTTAATGACTTTTCAGGATCCGCAGGAACCCTGTACACCTTCAGTTTGAGTTGATGGGTTTATTTTTGAGTTATTTTGAAACTGTTGACTCTGTGATGGGACTCAAGTTTTTTCTCTGCTGCCGACTGTGAACAGACGGAAAAGCAAAGTAAACACGCCTGCTTATCACTTTTACTTATCATTTTCCCTCTATTACTTTTATAGCTGAGGCTATTTCAGCTTTGGGCTCACATTTAATTTACAGCCCTGGTGTGTCTGTGTTCCCTTTATCTATTTGTTTATGCCTGAAGCGTTCCTCCAGGTGTTGTTGAGTGTGGTTCACCTGGTGTTTGGGGGGCACGGTGGTACAGTGGAGGCAGAGTGACCCTTGAACGCAACCAGGTATCGTACTCCGTCCGGGACATCTGGACCACATGCTCTCTGGCAATCTGACAGAGAAGAAGAGAGATGGAGGAGTTTAAACAGAGACAGAAAAAACCTGACAGTCCAAAGTACGAAATAAAACAAATATACAACTGAAATGTGACAACCGATGATCACAGAGTCATTGACGTGAGAGATACTGAACAGCTGCCTCTTAAAATTAGGAGCAATGTGAGGACTGCATTTTCAGAACTGCAGTTTTAGGAGTCTTGTTTTTCACCTACTGACTTGAATGATTGCAAAAGTGCAAACAAGACAGTACTGCATCCAAATACTTCAGGTTTATTTCAACCAAATACTACTTTCTTACTCATTATATATAGTTCTGAAAGTTGACTCCACCAAAATAATACTTTCAGACTCATTATTTATAGTTTTAAAGGTTGATTCCACCCAATTACTACTAAGTACTATAACTAAGTACTTATTCCATTCAAATACTATTTTGCCCTGCAATTCACCTTGGTTGCCAAAAGCATTTCTTTGTTGGCTGTGTAAAAAAAAAAAAAAACCCTCCTGGCAATCAAACCAAATTATACTCTGGTGCCCAAAACCCCGACACAACTTTCCAGCCCACCCTGGTGTTCTTCTGCTGAGCCACAAATGACACCAAACCAGTCATCTGTGGCCTCTTTGATTCGGCTCTGAGCTTCAGACAGGGACACTTTCAAAAACTGTTCTCAAGGGGACACAGTGAGACAACGGCTACTGTTCAATGCCCTAAATCAACTCCACAGTCCTCCGGTGTCATTTATCAGTCTGCTTCCTGTCATTACACCCTCAGCTATCTGCTCTGCAGTCTGGGAACCATCTATTGCCCCTCATTTCTGACCGGCAGGGGCGTGTTCGGAGGGTCTGGAGTCTGTTAGTCTTGGGAGTGGGGCTCGTTCCTAATTGAAGGTTTGTTGGGAGTGACCGATCGTTTACTGTTGCGCTTAAATTTGGGGGAAGATCAGACGAGTTGCATAAAATCCCACAATCAAATCTCTTTTTTTTTTTTTTTTTTTACACAGACCCTGTGGAAAAACGATTCCACTTGTAAAGATCCATAATGCCACATGAAACTGTCACAATTTCAGCTAGTCAAAACTCTGAGTGGGGACGCGTCGTCCATCGTTATAAGCAGTCTATGGTTCCATCAATCACTGTGCGTTTATGTCAGTCAGCACCTCTTGTACTGGGAGAGTACCTACCCTAAAGCGGGAGCTAAAAAAAGTCCCTCACTATGGCGTTTTGAGAGCTATAATTGTTCCTATAAATCTTGAAGTAGAGGTTGCAACAAAAAAGCAGGTCTCATAATAATACAAAAAAAAATAAAAAAACGGCTGTAACATCAATAAATGTTCAATTTTCCAGTAACTTTATTTCCTTTGTGTAACAGGGTTTGAGGAGGCGTTTTGTGTACCTGGATGGCCACACACAGCTCAGGCAGACAGAGCTCCCACGGCTCCAGACCCCCCAGCACCTTCAGGAAGACCTGAGGTTGAACCCTGAGGGTCTGCTGCTCTGCAAAACCACTCAGCTTCTGCAGCACCCGGCTCACCGCTCCCTCCCTGCACACCTCCACTGGAAACCTGCTCAGCAGAGCGGACAGCCTGGAAGAAGACAACATAACAAGCCATAACATCATGCTACAACACATTGAAATATGGTGTTTATCGGCTCTAATGCGCAGGGAAACACATATGCACACCACATGTGCATGCTGCTCCACAGATGTGTGCAAACATAAATTTTGACCTCTTCCCCGCCACAATAAACCCCCTCATTCCCTCCGACTCCACATTCCACATTAGATAATGTCTTCAACAGGTTGCATACCACATATTGTTGCTGCGCTTGTTGTTATTGTTGCTGTCTGGAGCCTCTGTCTCCTGGGACACGCGGGTCACGTGATGAGGAAGGCCATGGGATTCGGTCATGTGACACTGGGCCCAATACCTCTGGAGGCCGTTGTTTAACCTCTCTCTGGGTGGGAGGAGAAAACCGATCTTTTTAAAAAGGTACCTGCAAGACCTCACCTTATCTTACACTCAGCGCATGGTTTATACTGTGTTGGCACACTGACTGTTTTGATTAATATTTGAACGTGTATTACGCACACAGACTGATGTAGCAGAGCAAATATGGCTGTTAGATGAGTGGTGGTACCAGTTTGAGGGATGTTAGGAACGTTGAGTCAATGATATGATAAAACAAGATAAGTTTACACAAAGATTCAGTTCAAACAACTTCATCCTAGTTGATTTAGAGGTGCAGCAATTTTTCAAAATGTGAAACTTTTACTTTAAATGTTTCCACTGATTGTGTATTCATCCTTTAAAATGTGAGTTTTCAGGTAAAAAAAAGAATGATTTAGTAAAGATGATGCTTCTAAGACTGGTGGATAAACTGATACTTAAGTGATAATTTATGGAAAATCATTAACGTGGAATACTTTTTTTTTTGAGACTGAATGTTTGACGGACCTGGCTTTGAGCTCCAGGACACCGATGTAACTCTGAGACATCTCCTCAGCTCTTTTGTTAAAGGCAGCTTTCAGCTCCTGCAGCATGCTGGTCTTGTTGCTGATGAGATGGTTGATGTCTGACGGAGGTTTGGCAGGACAGCTGGATGTAAGAAACAAAAAAATAAACAATACTTATTGTTGTGGTCACGGATTTACGGTTGTGATTACGCTGTAAAGCGTGTCTTTGTGCCAGCTTGAAAAAAATAGAAATATCCCAAGCACATAGCCAGATACAGTTCATGCATACAAAATGCAAACAATGAATTTAATCATTGCCATCAGTGTACGTATATTCTGTAAGTAAGAGCTAAAAGTGCTTACTCCCAAGCAAAAAAATTCCATTCAGAGAGCGGGAGGGATGCACAGCAACAACAACAGCAACAGCAACAATTGAAACAATAATTATAGAAATACAAATAATAGTATTTTATGACAGTGTACATATGTTATATGTATGTATTAATACAGGAAACATAGCCCTCAAATTTTGGCGGACTAAATTTTATGGGGACGAATCAAAGTAAACTAAAAATAAGTCATCATACCAACTATTTTGGTGACAAATTCATTGCAGTTTTTAACTTTTCTTAGACCCCCAGATCTCACTCAGTGGTCTAGGAGGCCTGTCATGCATTTACCTTCACTTGTTGCTTATTTAGGGGGATTTTTGCTCTCAGTGTGGTCTGCAATATGTTCAGCTGAACTGGGGTCTGATGACGGAGTTAGCCAGTCAAGAACAATCATGTGTTTGTACCTAAAACTCACTGGTTGCTTTGTGTGTGTGTAGGATTACTTACTGCATCGCTGTACAACTGGGGGATTACATATAAAAAAGGAGCAGTGATTCTTACACTGTTCAACCAGTACGAACACTTTTTTAGCTGTAAATCGGCACTTTGACCTACCCGATAGTTATTGTTTCATATCAACTTTATGTATACAGAACATTTAAAGAACGAGCACATGCTGTCCTCTTTATCGAATCTTCAGGGCTCAACGCAAACATTTAAAAGTGGTTACTTTTGTTCACCGAAAATAAAAAATATGGTTGCCATTTTTTAGTCACGCTATATTTTAAGTAATTAAGTGACTACGCAGTTATGCGTCAGTTTTATAATGAAAATGTGACATGAAAGTATGTCTGTAATGACGGGTCAGTCAAGCTTTTTACTGCACACTCAAACTACTTCAGCTGCTTCGCTGCTGTCTGTGAAACAGATGCCTGTGTGCACTAATGCACAAGCAGCATTGTGTGGTTCTGACTATAAAAGCAAAATTTTAATTTCTACAGTTAATCATGATTGATTGCATTTTTATATGCATGTTTTCAGTTCCATTATTTTGCATTTCTAAAACAGTTTTAAAGTTCATATTGACAAGGTCAAGCTAACCAGATGTCTCGATGACCGTAAAAAACTACATGGGACGAGCATAAAGTGGGCGCGTCAGTAAAGGGGAGACTCATGGGTACCCACAGAACCTGTTTTCATTCAGATATCTTGAGGTCAGAGGTCAAGACACACCTGTGAAACAGCTATACTGTTTTTCCATTGTCAAAATTTAGCAAAACTGCAAAACTTTGCAACAACCATTACTGTCGAGCTCTGTCTTTATATCTTGAACAAAACATTCAAACGTTTCTATCAACAGAATATGATTTAAGCATAATATTCTGACAGAGACAGGAAACCGGGTGACATACTGCAGGCTGGTTCAGTAAGTAAGGTTATTGAATCACACATATGAATCGCAGGTGTGGTTGCAGTCGCACCTTTTGGGCTGTGAACTCTTTGCCGTCTTGGAGCCAGTTTGGTTGTCCGTCCTCTGAGGTGACGGCTGTTGTTTGGACTCAGACGCTGTCAAACTGAAACAGAGGACGGTTACAACAAGTAAGACTTGTTTAAAGAAGAGACTGTTAAAACAGGGATTGGTCACATGTGCTGCCAAACAACAGTTTGTTACCAGAGATAATTCTCAAATACAGAATAAATTCCCAAAAGCACCTAAAAGGGACATTTGGATTAAGTAAGATAATTAGAAATAAAGTTTTTTTTTGAACATTTTCCTAGCTTTAAAAAAATAATCTTCTAAATAAGTTCTTGAAATTTGCGTAACATTTACTGACAAGTTGCTCATTGTCTTTTTTTCTGTTTTCAGAAGAAAGCCAGTTTGCTCAGAATTTGAGAGTTTAAATATTTGTGAATGCTCCTGAAAGCAGCAAAAGAAAAGTGATGTCTATCCAGGTTTCAGAGGGTTAACTCCTGTCAGCACATTGGTTTAGTGATCACAGCCTTCCCAATAATGTGGGTTTTATGCGATTTACTAACTCATAATTATGTGGGTTTTATGAAATGTGGTGCATCAAGGTGTACAAGGTGTACATACAAAAGGTGCATGAAAACAGCCGAACTTTACACAGCCGACTTCAGAATAATCAAACTATCCCTTTAAGCCTTAGACCATTTTAGGAACACTGTATTTATTAAGACTGGTTTTAATAGCACCATTTATTGTTAGTTTTCAATATAAAGATGAAGCAACTAAAAGGCAAAACACTTTGCCACGTGTTCTCATGATCTTAGCTTCCTTTTAACATGTTTTATGTGACTTTGTGCCCCAAAAATCCATCTATGGATATATTAAAGAAGGCTAAACATTTTTTATGGTGCATATTGTGACTGTTGTGTGCTGTTATATTTAACGTACATTTATTTTCTGTTTAGATTTTTTATTTGGCTGCATGAATAAAGTCAAATGTAATACAACTGAAATGCATATACACATGCATGACAATTAAGGTTTGTCATTCAAAGCAGAAATGTTGATGCAGACGTCGTTGGCACAAACCCATAATTAAAGAAAGCCGGCGGAGAGAAAACAGCCATCTGGAACATGTAATCAGTCACTGCACGCTGGTAATCGTGTGATCACCTTTACCGGGCGAGGTAAATATCATTTAGAAAGCAGCGATGAAATGTCGCTGATAAACATTTTACAGCTCGCCCTTTTGTCCCCTCATCAACAACACAACTCCACTGACGCGTTACAGCAAAGTCCTGACATCGCTGCCTTTAAAACTCTGAATAGGCCAGAGGAGGAATGAAGATGAAGGGGACTAAAAATAGAAACTCAAAATGAAGGGCTGTCACCGCAGAGCGTGTGGGAACAGTGCAGGTTGAGCTGCTGCTGGTCCTCCTCTTTAAAACAACCACTCCGGGTCACGGGAATTATCGCCCTGGTCTTGGACTTTTGTCCTCTCTGCGATTACCTGCTGCTGATGCAGGAAATAAAGCCTCGGCTACTGTCACACATTATGGCAAGTGCCTAAATCATAACGAGAGCCCGGCCCCGAGGGGACAGCAGCAGTCAGCGGGAGAATTTAAGGATTTATGGCAGTAAGCTGGTAATGGTACGGGGTTGTAAATCTTTTATATGATGTTTATCTTTCATGCTGGAATAAAAGTCATGAGATGGAGCGCCGCTAAAGTGTGGATCAGTGCACGGCGAACTCACCTGCTGGTTTGTGAGCGCTGGATCTCCGTCTTCACTTTCTGGTGGACATTGGACAATGTGTGAAGACCTAGAAATGAATAAAAAAACAATTCAGAACTCAATTATTTTTCAAACACACAATAAAACATTGTGATGATGGACTTCTCTAAATGCACTCATAAATCATAAACATTTTTTTTATTAGGATACCTTCCTTGTGTTTTTTTTTTCATGTCCACTCCAGTTGACAGAGAATATTACTGCAGTAATCGCCTAATAGTAAAAGTAACACGAGAGAATCTCCCATCCCACATTATTAAACAATGGCCTGCATGATCTCACTATTTTCACCACACTGCTGTTATGATACACTCTGTATTTATGGTAAACACCATCCTGTCTCGCATCATTTTATTTTTCCTTTTATTGCATTGTTGTACTTTATTTCATTAGTTACATTTTTATGTGAATCGTTTTGTGCAAATTAATTTTATTATCTGTTAATTTATTTTTGAGTTATTCATAATGTAAATTGAGGTCTTTGTACAGTCAATTTGTGACTTTGTTGTTTTTATATTTTTGAAATAATAACAATAACAAATGGTCTTAAAATACATTTTTTTGACCAAAAAAAATGCGATTTTTTTTAAGCATAATCAACTCATATTAATGAACAAAGTGCAGTTTTACACCACATTATATATACATTTTTCATCATTTTTGTCAATGCTTTTCAATATATCCTTAATTTTTGACGTATCTCCTCAAAATGGTGTGTGGAAAACCTCCAGTGAATAATAATCTGTGAATATAATCAGTAAGATGCATCTCAGGGTGGAAATCAAAAAGCTTTTCTATTTTTTTCTATAACTTTTACATAATTTCTCCTGAAATATTGAAGACTTTTATCACGTCAAGCCTCTAAAAAAAAAAAAAGGAAAAAGTTTTGCACCAGTTTGTTTGCAGGTTTCCGTCTGTTACGTGTTTCTCTGCACCTTCATCAGACCACTTTAATGCGTTTAAGTGATTCTGAGTCTGATAAAAATATAAAAGATTGTAGGTATATCGAGGATTTATCGACGTGTTGCTTTGGAAAAGCTAACATATATCACAAAAGGAAAGCTGGCAGTTTGTGAAACTTCATGGACTTCTTAAAAACAAAATGTTGATCAATAAACCAAAGACGGGAGTGGGTAGGGGCAATTAGAAATAAGAATATTAAGTGTCATTGCCCATGTAATCTTCAATATTTCTGGACATTGCAACTACTGTTACATCTGGTTTACACCTCTGTTTTTGTTTGTTTGTTTGTGTGTTTTTTAATTACCTTGCCATTTTAAGGTATACCATATTTGGTGCCAAGACTTTTTTTTTTATTTATATGTAATATCTGTTATAAATGGAAAAACTCCAATAAAGATATTGTTAAAAAAAAAAAGAATAAGTTAGTAGTGAAAATATATCTAATTATATATGAAAAAAGGAAAAAAAGATCAGATCTTGTGCAAATATTTGTAAAAAGTAAAACAAAGTTACAATATTTGGATAAGAGACCTCTGTGCTGCTTCATATATAATCCCATAGCTCCCCCTTGTGTTCACACTGTGTTACTACACCATGAAATTGATAAAGTTCATCCTGTGCAATCCCTCTGAAGCATCAGCTAGTTTATACACAGATGTCACACACAGCGATGACACAGTAAGTCTTCACGAAGCTTCCCCAGAGTATAAAGCATCCATTAAACTGTTAAATACCAGCCTAAATGATTCAACTTCTCTATGAGCTGTGACAAAATTAATCACAGTGTGGCAAATCAGAGGAGATGAGGCGCTTATTAAAATGTATAGCATGATTTCTCACGAGGAGCAGCTATAAAAACCTGCAGCCAAAACTGTAATAGCCAATAACTTTTGCAAATTGGCTGGCTTTAGATTGAATAAATAGACTTCTTATTTTAATTATCCCAAATGAATGCGGCGGATTAACTATCTGTGCTGCTAAAAAACTACTGGGGGAGCTATTGAAATGCAAAGATAAACCTCCTAATTATTCAAACTTTTTATAATTCCTTTTTTCATCAAAGAGTTTGAGAAACTGCTTTATTTTTTTTTCCTTCTTCCCAAAGTATAGAACTCCTCTTTCAAATTCATTTAGCAGGCAAAACAATGTAGTGTGGGCAGAGCGGCACATCTCCAGTGGCCAATTTCTGGATTTGAGACATAACTCTGGGGATTAGCCTGAACAGCAGTTAATTGCTTTAAACCAATGGCGCTGAATTAATCCTTTGATTTTTGGACTCCTTTTATGATTAGAGCGAGAGTGCAGGAGGGAGGGAGAGGAGGAGGGAGGGAGGAAAAAAAGTGAGAGTAATGGACACGAAAAAGAAGAAACAACAACCTGACAACGACTCAGGCAGCGACGGATAGCTCAGCAGTCTTTCATCAGGAGGTAATGATATGAAACCTGTAATCTACGGGAGGCGGAGGCGGTGGGGGAGATCAGATGACTAATTATACTCTGCTCTGAAGCCTGAAGCAGTGCACTCTGGGAAGCAGCGCAGGGCACAGGAGGGCTGAGTCGTGGCAGAAAGGCTCTGATCACCCAGCTGAGTAGTGTACCGAACAGACCCGGCTCTTATTTTGGTTTCCATTTCAGACTCAGCAGGTGGTGGGTGAGAGTGTGTGTGTGCGCTGATGAGATTGAACAGGGAATTTGGGCTCCATCGTGTTTTTTTTTCTCGACTAAAGCTGTCTCCATCTCTATCCGCAGGAATAAAGTGACTTTTTAAGGCTTTGTGATCAAAAGTTCACGTCAGACAGCTGAGTTTCCTGAGTGTGCATGTTCGCCAAACTTCTCTCTTTCTGTGAACAAATTTGAGCTTCCTATCCTCACAGTGAAGGTGTTTTTGTGGAAAAAGATCGTTTCCGCTGGTTTGAAACACAGCTGGATTTAAAAAGAAAACCATGAGAAGAATGCAATAAGCAACTTAATAAGAAATGGCCCAACTTGAAAAAAAACATTAGAAAATGACCTTAAGAGGTACAGCAAAAAAATATCCTATAACATACTTTTAAATGTATAATTAAAGAATGATTGTTTTCTGGACTTTTTTCTCTTGTTGTTTCTTTTTTTTTTTTGGTAATATCTAATAATCCTCCCCAGCTATTTTCAGGTCATTCTATTGTGGCCTTTTACTATTTTTTTGCCAAGATTTTAATTGCCTTTTCCCCCATGTTTTTAAAAGAAATAAAAAAAATTACTTAAAATTTACAAGTTTTAGAGGTTTCAATGTTTGTTAACAGTGTCTGAATGCAGCACAACAAAACTGATGCTGATCCAGGTGTTAAAGGGTTAAAATGATACTTTGCAGATTTTCAACCAATCAAAATAATTTGTGGATGAACTGTGATGAGCTTCCCTCTATCTAACCAGTGCACAGATATATCCATTTCGCTTGCTCGCGGGTATGTTGTTCGAATTACACGCTGTACTTCTGCATTTTTTAAAATTCACGCCATCTATGCCGCCACCACACGGTAGCTTCTCTCTGTGTCTTAGACTTGGAACAAAATATGATGAAACTAGGCATTGCTGATCGAATAAAAACCTATTTCTCATCTAAAATGTTTTAAGAGACACATTTTAGTGTCCTGTTTAGCTGTAATACTGAAATAAAAATCATCAAATATTTTCAGCTTTGGGGAGGGTAAAATAAATAAATAAAGAACAGTCCCTTAGGCCTATTCCTATTTTTGAAACTACATATTTATTTAAATACAGATAGATATTTAGATCTGGGGCTGTTGATAAAACATTCGGGGCTGAAGCCTCGAACGAGCTAATGACGCCACTGCCTGTCAGACGCTTTCAGTGCATTTGGGCCGTAAATGTAACACCTCATAAGAATGGATGTAATCCTCATGAGCATAAACAAACAAACAAACAAAATTCAGTATGATTGTGCATTTTTGTGTCAGAAACTGACGGATGTTGGTGCAAAATGTACGAGTTAACTTCGTGCTCTGCTTTCCTACAACAAGCAGACGAGTGATTGCTGCACACAGAGCCCTCCGCTGCACACCATACAGCAGCGACTCGCAGACCTCGCCTGATATTTAAAAAGTGTCTCACACTCAGCATGTGGACATCAACATTTGTTGCTAAAGGCTCATTTTCACAGTAATGTTTCTCTTTGAGATGTTTGACCTCATGAGCTTGCCTTTAACCCTTTAACACCTGCACCGACCAACTCTTAAACCTCTGAAACCACTGCAAATTAGTTTGATTTCTTTCAAAAACACAGGAAAAAATGCAACAAGCAACCTGACAAGAAATGTCCTGCAGACTGCAAAGAACTGACAAAAGGTGACAAGAAAATAATCTGAAAATTAGCTCGTGGGAATTCTAGTATTAAATTAGCAAAAAATGAGGGAAAAAAGAGAAAGACGAAAGCCAAAGAAAACCATATTTATTATTCTATTAAGTAAGTACTTTAAATTATTTCTCAGAAAAAAATAAGAAGAAATGTATCTATTTTTTTGTATTTTCTTTAGGTCAATCTGTTTGTTTTTTCAGTTTTTTTCAAAACCTTTCAGGTAACATTCTTGTAAATTTGTGCTAACTTCTTGTTGATTTGCCTGTCACCCTCTTTGCATGTTTCTGAAGGAAATCTAGCCAATTTGCTCAGGTTTCAAAGGGTTAATGTAAAGCTAGAACTTCCAAATTTAACAACTTACACTGTGAAGGAGGTCGATCCGTCTCCTCTGCTGCTCCGGGGGACGCTGTGTCCTCCTCAGCAGCTGAGAGGACCAGAGAGGACAATCTGCTGCCCACAGTGGTGGAGGTGAGGGCCGAGAGGGACGACGTCCTGTGGGTGAGGAGGAGGCGAGCAGAGGAGCTGCGAGGGCGCCTGGGAAGAGCTCTCCGAGGCTTTCGGAGGAGACAAGAGGAGATGAGAGTTAGAGCACATTCATAAAAACATACAGCTCAGTTGATCACAGATGCAGAAATACAGAGAAAACAAACCAGTGTTTGGTCACATCAGACTTCAGCCCGTAGAGGTCAGTGCAACAAAGCTTTTCTGCCACACAAGAAAACAGTGGAGTCGCTCTTACTTCTCTAATCCTAAACCAATAATCGAACTCTAATCCAACCTCAATTAATAATATGACGTCTGATAATTTTATGTTACATTAGAAATAATTTGTTTTGTATTTTTGTTTTTGTATGCTTATATGTAATATAACAGCTGTACTGATAAAGGTTGTTTTATTTTGTATGTTATTTAAACTGCATATTTTACTTTCCAAATGTCAAATTAAATAAAGATATGAAATATAACTTTTTTTGCATTATAATGTCTAAAAATGACAAAACTAATGTTTTATGTTTTTCTTGAGTTACATTATCCAAACATTGTCCAAACCGGAGAAATCTGTCTCTTTAATCAAGGACACCGTCGATGTCATTTGGCCGTCGTCGCCTGACAGCGGCGTCATATCTCCTTTGTTATTTCTGACAGGGGCAGTCATTAATTTACTTTTTATCCATTCTTAGAGGACCAGTGTATAAAATTTCGGGGGATTTAGTACTATCTAGCTGTAAGGACTGCAGATTGCAACCAGCTGAAACTTCTCCAGGTTAGATCCCTTCAGTTTTCTTGTTCAGGTAGTTTTTACTGTGAGCCGAATTATCTGCAGAGGTCTCCTCCTTCCCAAAAGAAACAGACCAGATGATTAAAACCAGTAAAAACACTGAAGAAAGCAGATTCACTTTACAAATCAGTGTTTATCTGATGCTGTTTGGCACGTCAGAGACGGGCGGCTCACACACCACATGCTAACGAGTCTTTTTTCTCTCATAACTTAAAATCTAGAAGTTCAGGAGGTTTTTACCAGGAGCTGAATTATCTGCTAAGGGGCCCTCCTCTCCAAAACAGCTATGGTTGTGGTGGTGGCCGGTGCGAATGGCCATATCTAGAGCCACTGTCTGGTTTGTCTGCTCTGGGCTTCTGTAGAAACATGGCGGTGCAACTTGGCAACCTCTGTGAAAAAGGACTCGCTCCACATGTAGATATAAAATGTAGATATAAAATACATAAAATCTCATTTTAAAGTAACGAAAATACAATTATTCTTATTTTTAGTTCATTAAAAACAAAAAACCCATAATAATGACATTTATATTCCATTTCTGCCAATATATCTCCCTAAATCCTACACAAACGACCTTTAAGCCACATTTTTACGATACACTTTTTTACATCTTGATCGTTTAAAACTATATGTTTAAACCAGACGAAGGATTTTAGTCACTGGACGTCTGTATCTGAAGTTATCAGTAAAAAAAGATGAGCAAACGTTAGCAGCAGCTCGGCTTCAGCCCCCACCATGCCATAAAACACTGAAACACTGAATTTTAATGTGAAAGTATTCAAATTTAGTATTTTTACAGGTTTCAATCACCTGGTCTGTGTGTTTTCGGAGCGAGAGACCTGTAGGATGATTCAGCTCCCCGTAAAAACCTCCCGAGCAACAAACCCTGAAGGAATCCTAACCGGGAGAAACAGGCTGCAATGACGCCATTTCTCCATCTTTTGTTATTGTTTTTATTTAGGGAGACACCTAGTGGCAGAAAAAAACCTGAAGCAGTGTTTTTTGACACATTTATTAAGTGGTGAGGTGCTTTGATGAAAGTTTTCATCGCACTAAGTTTATCTTGACCTGTGTCATTTTACAAGGTTAGATATTTGCAACATTTCTCACGTTTCCATTGAAACCACCTTTGAGAAGCATCATGAACTTGCGTCTTTCAATTAAAGGTAGATTATTTGTATTCAAAACAGCGTATAGCTGGCTGCACAGACGTGTCGTTAACGGCTCCCACACCGTCTCTAATTGACGTCTCCTCTCATTGTGAATGTTTTGAAGGTTACTGTCAACAGAGGATCTATAATTGCCTCTTTTCTCTCTGTGTAACTGTTGAATGTCAACACAGAACGGAGGCTCTTGGTATTAGTTCTGAGGGGCTGACCAAAACCTGGCGGTAACTACTGATGGTTCAGATCTTTCAATGTTTTTGTTTTCGCATCAAGCTCCCATTTTTTTGCCACGCTAGAAATATCTCAGTGTGATGTCTCGCCATCTGTGTTTGGCCAGTTATTCATGAGGAAAAAGTAAAGCAGAGCAACAAACAACAAACAGCCCCCCCGAAAGGGTGAAACACGTCCATAATGACAAAATCCCTTTTCTTTAAAGCCTGGAGCAAATTTCTCAATTTATATCGGCTGTGTGTGGAGACATCTGATCCTCATAGGTGCAGAAATATGCAAACACACACACACGCATGCATGCATGCACACATGGATGAGCTGACAGGCGACAGCTTGGCACACACACATAGGTAGACCCATCTCTCAACAGCGGACGACATATGAACAACAGAAAGGAGCCAGACACGTCTCTCGCTCTCCCTCTTTCTCTCCTCCCCCCTTTGCCCTTCCCTCTCTCCCGCCTGTCTGTCAGAGAGGACCGGCGCCTTAAGTGTGTGTGACGCTCCCATCAGCCTAATTATCAGGGTGGAAGGAAGCACAACACTTCAGCAACAGCGGCAACAGCTCTCCAAATGTCCTCTACTGCCACACACTGCCATCCCCTTAGGAGTGTGTGTGTGTGTGTGTGTGTGTGTGTGTGTGTGTGTGTGTGTGTGTGTGTGTGAAGATGCTTTTCTCTTACTGAGTCAGTCTGAGTGTAAGCATGCGTGTTTGTCTGCTTAAGTAAGTGTGCCTGTGCATCAAGATTTTAGGTTTAGGGTCTATTAAGTGTAGTGCTCGAGCGTGAGTAAATACATCTCATTTTTTGAGAGAGAGAGAGAGTGTGTGTGTGTGTGTGTGTGTGTGTGTGTGTGTGTGTGTGTGTGTGTGTGTGTACCTGTGAGTGTAGGTGTCACAGTGCAGGATTTCCTGTCTTTCTGCAGAGTGTGGCAGGTAGAGGACTTTGAAAGATAAGTTGTGGGTAAAGTCCTTCTGCTGAGATCAGAGTTTGTCCAGAACTCAGGAGGAGAAAACTGATACCCTTCATGGCCAAAAGTATGTGGACAAAGTAACATTACATCCAGGTGATTGATGAGCATCTTATTCCATAAAAGTGAGTACTAATGTGCTTGCAGGCCATGACTCTGAGCCAGCCAGTAAAGTTTTTTTCCAAACTGGGAACTATTTTTTGTGATCCTCACTTATGCACAATGGACATAACTCCTTCAACAAAGTTGGAGACACTTAATTGTTTAAAAATGATCATTTTGTGCCAGAGTATGAGGACATTTCTTTAAGGATGATGCTGGCAATACTTTTTTTTCCCATTATCAACAAATGCAATGAAAGGATCATAACTGACGGTACGTTACACATGCTCAATACTTTCCAACATCCGACATCCTACTTGTGGCCGCAAACCTATTCAATGAAGATGTAAGTCTTTAAAAACAGGTCACAATTATATTTTTAGTTTTACATTTTAAAAAAAGACTAAATATTTTTCAAAAAAGAACTAGCGGCAACTACGAGGGCTAAAAAATGAAGCCAATGTAGAAAAAAAACTGTAGCTCCACTAATGGCCACTAGAGGCTAGCTCAGAAAGCAGGTCAACCGCCAAAGACCCCCATGTTAAAATGCCTAACTTTACAGTGGAAATAAACATGTTTACAGCCTGATACAACACAAAAAAAGCTAATTTCAACAGCCATGACAACAGAACGGGGGATACATTTTTATATAACTCACCCTTTTATATTTTCTAAATGTTTAAAGTTACCCGTTCTGAAGGCCGGGCCGCTTTGAGTGACAGGCTGACTGCAAGTCAGATCCAACCCTCACTCCTCCCTCTCACCCAAATATTGTCACCTCTGGCTCCAAAATCCAAGATGGCAATGGCCGAAATGCAAACATATCGAGGTATCAAAATGGGACTACAATGGGAATACACTACAGTTTGAGTGTTCATAGTAATGGCAGAAACAACAGTTTTAATCCTTTTTAGATAATGATGGATCTCTATGGCACAGAGAAATAAAATGCATATCAGGAAAAAGGTGCTAGTATTATAAAGTATGCAGTAAGGAAAACAGAAAATCACTCAGACAATTATTATTGTTTTGAAAAAAGAAAAAAAACGCTCCAAACAAAAGTACATTAGAAGTAAGTTGACAATCATACTTTGTGCTATATAATGTAAACTACAAATAATAGTTATTAACATAATAAAAACACATAAAAATGTTTGAATAAAAAGAGTAAATAAGGAAATGATACCTTGGCTGAAACAAACTGCTCCCATTTGTTCTCAATGGCGCTCTCTCTCTTCAGCGTCTTTATCGTGGTCCTGCCTCGGCCAGGGTCTCTGCGAATGGAAAATAATTGCCGCTGTTGTGACACATTCATCACTGCGGTGACCTTCTGCGACTCGCCACTCGTCGAAAACCGGCCTTCGAGGCAGAGACAGCCCGAGAGTCGCTTTGGCCATTATCAAAATCATAATTCATCTTATCCTAAAAACTGTGCAGTGTTTTAGATTGATGCCCGGCATCAGATCTGCTCGCCTGGTGGAAAGCCCGGCAGTGTCGTAACCTTGTGATAATGTTTCATTTCTTCCTCTCCTTGTCTTCCTGTACAGTAATACCTCGGCTGTATCATTTGGCCCATAAAGCTTAAGACTTTCTGGGAAATTGGATTTGAAGCTGAGTGAAGGCCCTGGAGGCTGCAACATGATGACGTTTGGGTACCAAAAAAAAATTTTCTTTGTAGCTCTTTTCCTCACTTTCGCTCCGCGCTTTCTTTTTCTTTTTCATTTTTCTATCAATTATTCAGGGCTTACAGTGCTGTGCAATAACACTCCTGTGCTACACTCTACAAGGAGCCATTGTGACTGAGCAGTCGCCTTTAAACTTTATGAATCAATCTATCCTCGCAGTCCGGGTGTCCTCTGACACTTTGAGAGAGAGATCATAAAGATCATCACAGATCAATATCAGAAAAAAAATAAAGAGGGAAGCTTAAAGAAATGCTTGTGAAGAATTAAAGCAGACCACAGATGCAATGCAACAGCAATCCTGTGTGTTAAACATATGATTTTAAGCACCACACAGCTACTGCTTCTGCACTCTCTCTCCATTTCCTCACTGTGGACGCCCCGTGGTGGGTCAATATCACGGAGGCTGAAACCTGGAGGGGGGGCACAAAGATGGAAGAATGCAATCTCCTCGCTAAGCCTGGACCCCCTCCGGAGCTTTGGACTTTATATTTCATCCAGCAGTGTCAGCTCGCGCCTGCAGCTCCTGATCGCCGCCGACGCTTCATCACCGGCTCTCTACAGTACAGGCGCAGCGTCTCTTCAGGTGGCTCGCTTAAAAACAGTACGGATCTGACAGAAGTTACTCAGCGGTCAGCGTGCAGGGGTCAGCGCCATAATGAGCCGTCGCTGATGGATATGTCGCTCATGCTGCTGTGTTTTAGCCTCTCGACTGGAGATCCTGGCAGCAGAATCGCTCTTTAATAGTAAATGATAGTTAACGTATTCTGTACGGAGCTTTTTCATCGTATGAAGACAGTCGCTGACATAATCCTAATAATCGTAACGCTCCACGTGCTTTCGTGTCACACTGCTCACAGTGAACATCATTCTGTCAAACGTCAACACTCTTTAAATCAATTGAAGGATCATCAGTTCATAAGCATATAACGTAAACAAGTGAGTTTTTTACAAATACAAAGAGCATATTAACCCTCTAAAGCCTGCACTGACATCAGTTTTTGTGCTGCATTCCTCTGAACCCTGAGCAAATTGATTTCTTTAAAAAAAAATATTTTAAAAAAGGCAATCGACAACTTGGCATGAAATGTCAAAAAAAAAGGCAAATGGAAACAAAAAAAAACTACCTGAAAATTAGCTTAAAAAAAGAAAAAAAAAGAAGGAGACTCATTAGACAATTATCAAATAACTGGAGAAAAATAATATATTTATAATTAATAAATATATACTTATATTTATTATTGTTATTTAATTTTTGCACTTTTCCAGCTCATGTCCTATTTTGTTCTTTTACCCCACTCACACCTTTTTTCCTTTGCTATTTTTTTATTTGTATTTTAAGGAGTCACAGAAACCTGCTGTCTACAGTACAGCCTACGTTCAAAGGTGCATTATTGTGACCTTTTGACTCCGTCCTTTAGTGCCATCTATTGGCTGCATCTGTGCCAACATAAAAGACAGAAGTATGAGGTCAGTGACATTTACAACGTTTGAAACTGACACATTTATATAGAGAGAATGAATGAGACTTAAGACAGAGAAAATATTCTAAAGTCAGTGTACAATTACACTAATACTGAGTTATTAGGTGGCTAAAATATGTTTTGCTGCTGCCCCAGTCTGCAGCAGTACATCGCTCCGCTTCCTCTGCAGCATACCTGCCTTTCTAAACTGTGGGCATCCTCACCCCTATTTCTTTTATTTCTCTGCTTTTTTCATTTATGTTTTATCTGTTTTATTATCTTTTATTTGCGGTTTTATTGCTTTTATTGTTTTTGTTGTTATTGTTTTTGGTCTATTCCTTTTTATTATTTTATACTGGCATTATGTGTCTTGCATTATTTGTCCTCTGGTTTTAATTTTATCCTAACTTTACCCTGGTTTCTTCTCCGACTGTTTGGCTCTCCGTTGTTGTATTGCGGTCTATGTAACCCATTTCTGCTTTGCTTTGCTTGTCAAAGCACTTTGCAAACTCTGTTTTTAAAGGTGCTATATAAATTAAATTATTAGTATTGTTATTATTGTAGCTAACACACTGACTGTAAATAACCACCTCATACAACCGCACAACAAAAAGTCCAAACTATTCCTTTAAGATTGTTACCAAGAAATCATAAAGCAGCAGTTGCATTGAGAACATTTTCCAGACTAAATGCAAAAAAAAGGTTACATTTTATTTGGTCAGTTAGAGCAAATTAGCCTATGAGTTTTAAATAGGAGCTTGAGTTGATTGGCTGTATTTTTACATAGAAATCTCGACTTCACCTATTCATGTATTTGCTTTAACTGACCACTGATAAGTTGTGTGTGGGTGGTAAAAACCTTTCACTCCAGAATAACTTACTTGGGGTCCCAGCAGGCAGCGAGCGGGCCGACTCTGCTGGAGCGATCCAGAGTCAAGGCCTCCAGCAGCCAATTTAGACAGCAGAGTTGGCGGTAGATGACCTCCCTGCAACAGCACACAAAGACGTGAACTTCAACATCTGAGGTCTGTTTTGTTTGTCCAAAAGAGTGTATTTCATTAATTCCATGAGATATGTTCACAACAACAATGATACATTTTTATCATCCGATTTATATTTGTTTTAATATATCTATTCAATTTATATCGACTTCCTTACTAATAATCTGAGAGCAATTATTGGCTTTTTATACAGAAATAAGAAGTGTTTCCCTTTTTTACACAGAAAAACAATAGCTTAAATGTATTTTTGTAAAATCTGTTTTAGATTTTGGGGATGTTACATATGGAAAAACTGCTGCCTCTACATTAAAATCACTGGATGCTGTATACCATTCAGCCCTAAAGTTCATAACTGGTGATTTTTACAGCACCAACCCTTGCCATCTTTAACAAAAGGTCAGCTGGCCAAATTTGACAGTGAGGCGGGACGAGCATAGGTTTTAATTCATTTATAAAGCTTTAAAAAGCACACTTCCTCCATTTATTTCATCCCATAATACATAATCTTGGTACTCGATTGCAGAGCAGCTCAGTGATTCAAATTTCCCAAATCAGAACTGAGCTAGGAGAAATGGCATTTTCTTACTGTGCACCTTAAACATGGAATAATCTGCTGAGGAACTTAAATTTGGACACTTTTCCACCATAACGGCTGTTCAAAGGCCTTATTTTAGATCTTTTTTTTAATTGAATGCAAATTTTTTAAATAATACTTCTGCGCCATAACATGTTTGCTATCTTGCATTTTTATTTAGCTATTTATATTGCTACCATTGTTTATTTGTTTTGTATGATTTTATTTCTAATTTAACTGTTATTTGTCTGCTTGTTGATAGTTTTTAATTTCTTTGTTCATGCTGGATTACATGTGAGTTAAATCTTAAACTGCTGTACTATTTTGTATACGTATATACATATACTAGTATGTGTGTCTATATGTCTCTGTTTTTGTTGTTAAAATCAATAGACATTGTTGCAAAAAATATTACACTGACCCATTAGTGATTAGCTTTGAAGCACTATATAGATATGCATATGCATTATTTTATTTTATCTTATTTCTATTAAATGTTTGCAACTGTCACCATATTATATATTATACACTTTATATATTTATATATTGTATATTGGCTATCTGCTGTCATAGTTTTTTGTATAATGTGATTGTGTGTTAGTTCTGACAGTAAAAGGTTTCTTGTTTTCTCTTTTTCTCTTAAAAAAATAGATAGATTAAAACTACCTGACTAACTAAAGTTACACAGACCTTTTGCATGGTATGAGAAGTACTTTTAGGAACTTTGCAACAGTGCCGCCAAGACAAAGTTAGTGTGTTTTGAATCAGGTGAGGTTTCCCACATGAAAAGGTAGAAAGCACATTAAGGACTAGTGCCCCCTCTAATGGCAAAAAAACAGCTGCTGCAAAACCAATCACACTCTACACTCTACTTCGTTTCCAGTCAAGTCTTCTACTGCAGGTGAAATAAGTGGATGAAAACATTTACACAAGAGGCCCAACGCTTCCATACAAGAGCTGCTGTAGTGGGAACAAATGCAAAACATGCCATCTCTCTAAAAGCGTGGTTACAGTGTCACCTGCAGTCAAGCCGTGCCGTCCGTCATCCCGACACTTTCACGCTCCGAGGCTTTATGACCACATCCATTCCCATGATCTCTCCAAACACATCAAACACAATATGAATTCTGCCTCCTGTTCTGCCTCGCTCCCCTCGTCCCTGCGCACAAATGCTGCTGTCCCGGGTCGCTCCGAGCTCTTTTCATTATCGACCAGGCCATCCGTCTGCCAGGCAGATAGTCTGCTAGATTAGGATCTGTCAGATGTCAGGTAACAGCCTTCGAACGGGGTTGTTATTTTCCAAAGGTCTTGCCAGAAAACAAGACTGTATTCTGGCAGTGGCAGTAATGCAGTGTCAGAGGAAATGCAGGTTGAGTTGGAGGTGAAGTATCATAAACACAGGCTGTAGATTTGTCCCCGTGGAATAAAATGTAAAACACAGAGGGCTTCTGTGTCTGTGACAGAGGGTGAAATAAGTGTTTGGCTGACAGAAGTGCAAAAATATCATGGCCCTTTAAAGGGTTACACCTCTGATTTTTAACCAGCTTTGTATCAAAACGATGTGGGTAGTATCATAAACATTAACATCTAACCAGTGCCTAGATTACGGTGGCCCTGAGGGTCAAAACGCTACTTTTCAGAAAACACCTCCACATTTCAGAAAACACTACATTTCCTTAAACAAAACAATATTTCTGTTGTTATTTTGTGTTCTGAAATGTAGCGATTAATAATTATAGCATATATAAATAGCAATTTTGTTTTGTTTTTAGAAATGTTATATTGTTTTCTGAAATATTGTAGTGTTTTGGGATATGTTCTTTTATTTCAGAATCAGAATCAGAAAAGTTTTATTGTGTGTAATGATGAAAATTGTCTTTGACGTCGCTCATACAACAAACAACACCATAAAAGACGAAGACTAGAAAGACACAATTCCTAAACCAAGTGAGATAAAATACTGTGCAAATAATGTAAACAGGATTAAACCTCTAGTGCAAAATGATAAAGTGCATAGGATGGAGTTCATTTTGAATCACTGTTTGTTTAAAATGTTTATGGCAGTGGGGATAAGAGAGTTGCGGTAAATGTTTTTTCTGAAATATTGTTTTGTTTTGTGAAATGTCGTAGTGTTTTCTGAAATGCTGACCCAAACTGATGCAAAACACGTCATCCAGCAGAGTTTCCCGAGCTCTCCCGCGCTTTTGCCATATATTTTAATAAAAAGTAGATACTGAAACAAAGATGTCGCCTATTCATTCCTACGGCCTGCTGATGCATATGCTAAAAAAGGTCTTCTAGCTTCCGGGTTATTCTGCGGTATGCAACCCGACTGAATATATGCATGGATGTTTCTCCCACCCGTGAGTTTCCGTTCGGCTAAAAGTTTTTACATTCTGATGACATCACAGATTTAAAAAAAAAAATTTCTCTGCTCAAGGAGCGTTTTACAAATATAACAAAAATCAAAAATTCAGAATAGAAAAGGTCATAGTTTGCCTTATTTGAAGCCTGAAGTGTCCTGACGTCCGTTTTACAGATGTGTCTTACTTGCTTGAATATTTCTCACTTCAAATATTTTCAGAAACATGTTTGAGCTAATCGTTTAACTGTAATACAAGATGGTTTCTTTCCAACCAGCCGCCATTGTTTCAAATGTTTGCATTACGTCACCCAGTAGCTGGAGCATTTATTGGTCTAGGAAAGTGCAGTGCATTCTGGTAGTTGTAGGTTTTCTACCTTTTGAGCAAAAGTGTCCGCTTTCTCTTTTTTTCTTTGGTCATGTGGCAACAATTTCAAATTATGCTCTTCAAGAAAGTTCTGGTACAACAGGTATCTTCTAGTTTTGAAGCTAAAATGTTCCTGCTTTGCCAGTTAATCCTTTTCAAACACACTGCACTCTCGACATAATGTGTGATACATTCTGTATTTCACTTTTGTTCAAAAGCTAGTGCAGGTGGATTGCAGCAGCGTTGACATCCATACAAGATCAAAGCGGTGCATAACACTCGCAGAGCAGAAACCACTAAATGTTGCTTTTGTGAACCAGAGCTCTGTGTGTGTTTATTGTCAGCCAACACCTGAGTTTCTAACAAGGCAGATTTGTCAGAGAAAACTTTTTCTGACACATTTTTCAGCAAAGGTTAGCTCCGGTTCACGCAGCATCAAAGGAGTCTGCCGTATGAAAGAAATACAAAATGAAAGCATCGCGAATATCTGTCAATGTCAGATGTTTTTGCATTAAATATTCAGCAATCTGCCTGTTTGTTTTTCTTTGTTTGATGTTTGCTGAGGTGTTGTAACACATCTGCTTGACACGAATCAAACGGAGGAACACTGGCAGACAGAAGAGGCACAGGGTTGCCCTGTAATCAAATTCTTTTCAAACATCTCACCTTTTTCTTTACTGCTTCACAGGGTGTGGTGATTCTTCAAAAATACATCAGAAACTACAACCAGTTTGATCATGAGTATAGACGCATATATTCAGAACTACAAATGACTGAAATATGAGGTACAAACTGATCTTTTTGGGTGTTTAAGTTTGTCTTTATATTTACTGTCTGATTCTTTTTGAAGGTCAGAGTCGTGACATTTCTTATCTGGCTACCTTGAGGACCTTACAGATGTTATCTGTAGAGCACAAACAGCTCCAGTTTCCAGTTATGTGTATACTACAGCAACTCTGCCTACAAGCTGCATACAGCAAAGCACAGCACATGATTGTTTAGCGCCATATCCGAAGGTTATTTACTGAAAATGACAAGCTGAAGGTCTTTTTCAGTGGAGGTAAAGAATGTGCTGCTGCTGTTTCGCTGCGTGAGTGGGTTTTGCAAAACACAGAACCCAGCTCTTAGACAGCCTCTAACCTTGAGTACCATAAAGCAAGTGAACATATAAACAGCTCGTTCAGGGCAACCGTTTTGAATATTATCGAGGCAACAGGCGGTAGAGTATACAGTAACTTTACCTTGATGCTTCACTCAGCAGAGGGGACATCAGAGAGTGACGGGCAGGGGTGAAAGGTTGTGCTGACTGGCTCTTCTTCCTGCGTCGCCGCACCTCGTCCGCACCTGACCAGCAGGTTCCTGCAGGCAGAGGCCACCTGAACGCAGCAGAGACAGCAGAGCAGTGCTGTCAGCTTTGATTTGATTTGATTTGAATGTTATTTATTTTGTGTATCTTAAAAAAATAGAATTAAATACAATAAGGATATTATATAGTTATACACAAACATACAAACATACCCGAAAAGGAGTGGGAGGAAGCAAAAACTTCCACCGTTCTCCATCAGTTATTGAAAAAAAATGCTTCGCTTCCATTTTATACAAGAATTTATATGCAATATTCTACTTGCAACATATTTACACTGTTATTCAGAAAACATAACAAAACATAAGAGCACATGCATGATGCAGTTTATATGATTAGCAGGTATTTTTCGGTAAAGACATTGCATTAGAATGACCTCAATTAGCTATGGTTCAACATTTGACTAAAGTGCAATATATGGATGTTCTGAAAGCTGATAGTTGATGTTAAAGGCATACTTTTTGCAAAAATTATTGGCTACTGTTTGTAAATGCTATCGCCAGCCAAAGTGAAAGTGAAAGCTGCGACAAGCCGTTGCTAAGCTACCGGAGCAGCGGCGCTAACGCTAAGCTGTCAGCAGCAGACTGTCAACTATCAGCTGTCACGAGGGGCTCGTTGCAACCGGACCAGTGGTGCGAACGCCTGTCAGTGCCATTGTTTTGACTTTTCATAAGAAGTTTGTCACAGCTGTTTCCACAGGGGTCACAATTATCCAGTGCGGCAGTTAAAGATATAAATGATAATATAATTTTTTTCTTTTTGTGCCACAACCCTTAAAATTCAGTAGATGATTAATAACTAAATTCTAGGACGAGTCAGGAAATGAGAAATATCTGCGTTTTACTTTAACAAAGTTACATGCATTTGAAAACGTGAGTGGGTAAAAATGACCCACCATGGCGGTTCTAGTGTTAGAGCTGAGGGGAACAGTGAAGTAGGGTGATAATCAGCTGTGTTTGTCATTATGAGTAACTCTATTTAGTCATTTGATACATGATGAAAAATATTGATTAGTGCAGCTTTAAATAGTCTAAACAGTGATAAACAGATAAACTTGGCCAAAGAAACCCGCTGCCAGTAGAAATGAAACTGAGCTGATGTGGGTTGTTGCCTCACCCCTCTGAATCGCTGTCGGAGTCAGAGGAGAAACTGGGAGGTCGTGGCTCTGTTCGGAGCTGCTCCTCCCTCCTCATCCGCTGCCTCTCCTCCTCCGCCCTCTCCTCCTGTTCCTCTTTCTGCAGGAGGTGGAAGTAGCTCTGGCCCCGCTTAATTGCTGATGCCAAACGCCTGCAAAGTCGAGAGACACAAATAGTGAGTCATAAATACAGAGCATCACCAGCGTGCTTTAATTATGATATATGTTCACCTTCCAATGGCCCAAATGACAGAAAAGAATTTTAAAAGATGAACAGAAACCACAAATGCCGAGTCTGCGCATTAATCTCCTGTCTTTGTCAGACATACAAAAACCATCAAAGCCGATGAATTACGGTCCAAAGTGCGCGCATGTCATCACGATAATCCCTCACATTCATGCACACAGATACACATATACGCACACACACACGAGCACACTGTAAATCATCCAAATCAGAGCACAGCAAAGCAGCAGGCAGGCACAAATGACACCTAACTAGAGTATTACGGGAGAAACGTGTTACGTCTGGCCAGATTAATGACTTAATTATGGCGGTTTAGCTTCCAACCATAACCTTTCCTCAAATACTGTTTGCTTGTTTTTCTCATACTGCACGCGTAATTACCTTTGCATTAATGCTGCGGTGGAAAATTAAAAGACGCTGCTTAGAAGGAACTGTCGAGGTGACTTTGCCGGCAGACCAGCAGAGGTAACACACCTCGTCATTTCTTAATCATTTTTCCACGAGCAGTTTGATTTCTTGTGAGTGAAGGAGGCAGAGAAAGACGGGTCAAGGTGCACGCTGCTACCAAGCGTGAATGGAGAGTCGAGGTCACGTGTGAGCCCTTGTTGCTGGATTATTACAGGGCTGCATGTGCTTTACAATGAAATAACAGCCGTGGTTCAGCTCTTACTGATGTTATTGATGTCGGAGGAAGCTGAGCAGTCATCAGGGATTTCAATATGAGATAAGCAGTCAAATGTGTCAAAGGCAATATCTAGAGAATAATGTAATAATTCAACAGTTTTGTTTATATACTCGCAGTGGAATTGTATCGAGATGATATGAACGTAGTGCTTTCTTTCACAATATTCTGCTGTCTAAATGAATGATTTCATGCTTTCTGTTATTAGAAAACAAACTAAGTAATTTAAAAGCCACCATGTGGAGTTTATATGCTTATTCTGTGACAAATTAGTCAACTCTTTTGTTGTATTAATGCCCTTTTACGCACACACAAGGACCCAAATATTCAGGCACACAAGTAATGCGATACAAATTTCTGCAGACGGTTTCATGCCATAACATTCTGGTTGTTGGACACCATTTAGGAAACCCAATTGTCCAGTCAACTCATGGTGAACAAAACAAAACGCAGCTTCAATTTCCTGTTTATGAACGTGACAAAAAAACAAAAAGGAGAGGAGTGAGGGTCAGAGCCACAGCGACCTGACAACAGGAATACTCAACTTTGCTTCGCTTAGGGAACACTTGACAGGGGGCTAATACATGTCTCTAGGATTTCAGTACATATTTTAGATTTTAGGATATTTTTAGGATATTAGGAGGTTTCTAGGATGTTATGACGTTTTAGGATATGTCGAGAATTTTAAGATGTTTCTCAGATTTTAAGATGCTTCTAAGATTTTGGGACATTTCTAGTATTTTAGGACGTTTCAAGAATTTTAGGACATTTCTAGTATTGTAGGACGTGTCTAGGATTTTAGGACATTTCTAGTATTTTAGGAAGTTTCTGGGATTTTAGGACGTTTCTAGTATTTTAGGACGTTTCTAGTATTTTAAGATGTTTCAAAGATTTTAGGACATTTCTAGTATTGTAGGACGTGTCTAGGATTTTAGGACATTTCTAGTATTTTAGGAAGTTTCTGGGATTTTAGGACGTTTCTAGTATTTTAGGATGTTTCTAGTATTTTAAGACGTTTCAAGGATTTTAGGACATTTCAAGTATTTCAGGAAGTTTTGGGGATTTTAGGAAGTTTTGAGGATTTTAGGATGTTTCTGGGATTCTAGGACATTTCTAGTATTTTAGGACGTTTCAGGGATTTTAGGACATTTCTAGTATTTCAGGAAGTTTTGAGGATTTAAGGATGTATCTGAGATTTTAGGGACGTTTCTAGTATTTAAGGAAGTTTCTCAGATTTTAAGACCTTCTGTATTTGAGGAAGTTTCTAGGATTCTAGGACATTAGGGGCTTAGGTAGGACCTCAGTTGGGGGATGCAGGGATCCTCCACTGGCACTTTTTTTTGATAAACAAGCTCTATTTTGATGCTGTTTTATTCACTCGCCTTATGTATACTTAAAGTACAAAAGCAGTTCCCAGTATGAATCACTTTATTTTTATTGTGAATTAGAAAACGGTTGAGGGGCCGCCCGGCACCAGATTTGGCCCTCGGCCATGAGTTGAGTATCACTGCCTTACAACATTTTGGTGACCTTTCCTTCACAGGCGAACTAGTTTGTTTTCACAGGGGTGAAACCACACAAGCAAAAGCACAAACTCCTGCATATGTTCAAACCCTCTGCTGCTCCAGTTCTTATTTGTTATCTAGCGAGCAGCTGGCTGGTAATATTTCGCCCACAAGTAGAGCCAAGCACTTCAGCCTAGGAGGGGGGCACGGAGCACTTGTGCACCAGCATGCTAATTTGGCTCTGTTCAGTGATACACCGAGTGCACCAGTTTAGCTCGGAGGCATGTCTGTTCTATTTGCATACCACCACACCCCTGATATTACTTATTAATCTTCAGATGTGACATCTAAGACCAAAATGCAGCAGTCTTAATTAAAGTGTGTTTCTATCAGCATCGCTAATGACTCGTAACTTCAAATGTGCAAAAAGTTTTTCCCTGGAGTGGCTGCCGGCTGCCAAGAGTGTGGGAGGTGGCTCAGTGACCTTGCCTCAGACGTGACTAATTTCGTTAGCTCTTTGTGCTAAAGTGAATCTTTCACTTTAGTTCAGCAAGTTTATGGGTTTTTTTTTATTTTAATTGATTAATATCTTCTAACTCGAACACAAGTGGTTGTCTTTCTGCTTGTGTTTGATGCACCACACGCACAAATGTTTGGGACAGCAGCACCAGTCGTGTCTGAATGGGACATGAAAGCTGAACAATAATGTGCTGAAGGAAGAGAAAGAGAGAGAGAGAGAGAGGAGAGCTGCCGAGTCAATGACAGGCTGCAGTATTTGGTGTGACAAGAAAATAAAAGGCATTGAGAAGAAGCAATGCATCGTCAATACGTAAACACACAATGAAACTTTTGTGTTTGAAAGCCAAGACGCTCTGAAGTGAAACCCCATTATGCCTTTTTTCATCACCGCCGTCTGTCCTTCCAGTCAATAACAACTTATTCTTCTTTGTGAGAGTGAATCATGTCCACAAATCAGAGCCGGGCTTGAAAAGCTCATTAAACATGACAATGCTTGGAAGGGAGGCTTGATCGGTGGTTAAAAATTGATTGCGATGTAAAAAATGTAGACGTTTGTGCGTTGGGGGAGGGCAGTGATGGTCGGGGACAGATTTTTTTTTTTTTACAGATCAGCTCATGGGAGCCCCTGGGTGGCAGCTTGTTGCCAGGCAACAAAAGAGATAGGGTTTGTGGTAGGTGAAATCTTCAGTGATTAGACCAACTAAGATGTTGTGGCTCTACTTTGATTCTACTCACCGGCTCTACTCTCACATCATCATAAATTCCCAAACCTTAATTTTTCAAGTTATGATTAAAAACTTTTGTGAATTTTGCAGGTTATGATACACAAATGACTGCAACATGTCATAAACAAGATCAAAGATCATAGACAGTATATAAAAGATGAATCACATGACAGCTCCATGGAGGTATTAAAAGGATAGTTCACCCAAAAATGAAAATTCAGTTATTATCTAATCACCCTCATGCCGATGGAAAGTCGGCTGAAGTTTAATATTCTGCAAAACACTGCCGGAGTTTCACGGGGAAAAGGCATTGCACTCATCTCCCAAATAATTAAAGCAAATGGTGACCAAAATTTAAATGTGATACATAATAAAACCAGAAAAAATGTCTCCATACTGCTCGTCCGAAGTAATCCAAGTGTCCTGAAGCCCCAATGTGCCAAGTTGTTTTGAAAAACATCACTGGCGTCACGTTTTTAGCGTTATTATAGCCTGTAGCTACAAGTGTGGGAGCCGCGTTCATGTTTGAATATACGTCTTTACAGACCTTTTCAAGAAAGAATAAAACTGTACCTGGAGCCAAGATTGTGGCTTTTACCTTTTAAGTTTTGTATCTCAAATAATGCATTAGAAACACATATAATACAAACATATTTATGTAATTCTAAGTAAAAAAAATACCCTATTAATTTAATTTTGTGTTTTTTTAATACATTTTTGTCTTTTTTGCAATTTCAGCCCCAAATCAACTAACTGAATATGCTTTTTGAATATGTTCGTGTGTACCTCTTTATCTTTTTTATCTTTTTTCTCTTTATCGTTTATCTTTGTTTTTTATTATGTAATCAGCTTTATATACTGTCATTTATACTTATATATATACTTATGTAACTCATATTTGTTTTTCACATGTGCTGTTATTAATTAGCTGATGTATTGTTCATGTTCATTTTGTCAAAAATAAAAAATTAAACACATTTCATAATTAAATTCTATTTATGAATCGAGCAGAAGAATGCTGCTCGGTAAGTATTATCTGTCTGCAACAACGTGACGAGAAACAGGACTCGCAGTTGTGTTGACACGACAGCGTTGGATGTTTCATGTCAACATCGCCAGAGACAAATGGCAGACCACGACAACACAAGCTGGCGCAGTCATAAATGACAGAGTGCCACGGGCAAGGGTAAGAGCCAAAACGCTGATTAGGCTTTGTGGCGTCTGCTGAGACAAAACAGGAGAGAAACAGCAACAAATACGAAAGCAGACCGGACTCTCACAGTATCTGCACACCAGATAGTTTCATGGAGCATCACAATTTACGTCCATATTGCGTCAGGCATCAGTGACTGCGTGCTCAGAGTGAATGAGGATTGCTAAACCCATAAAAGCAGCACCAAGATGCAAAGACGCTATGTACACATGATGTAAATAACCTGACAGCTGTGTTGCAGGAATCAAATTCAAAAGAATATTTTCAAATTTGTGTCCTATTTCCACCACGTCTTTATATGGACACAATTATTACAGCTGTGTCTGTGTTTCGGGGATTACCTAAATAATGTGACAAATCCCCGTCCTACAGAGGAGGATTAGGGCCTTTTGAAATACATTATTTAACACTATGTAATATTGTCGGCCCATTTTCCTGATATTTTTTGTGCTTTTATCTGAGAATTGTGATCTTTTCTCTGAATTCAGACTTTAAACAAAGAGCTCCATTTTTTTATTTTTTCCACACACTCCTCCATACTCCTCTTGACATGAATTGAATTAATGAAGATCTTGACAACTAGAAAGAATTTCACTTGTCAAAATATCTTATTTTCTTTATCTGGATGTCCTAAAGTGTTATTGCACTTACCACCTCTCAGTAAAGAGAAAAAGAGAAAAGTTGCGTTTGTATAATTTAAGTTTGCGGTCAAAAAACTTCAAAGTTGTGCAAGCTCTTCTAAAGGTTTACCTTGTAAACTGATGGTAGATATATTTGCACTGTCCTGATATACTGTATAACTTTAATAAAAATGTACCAAGAATTAACAACACATATTTTCTGTCATAATATTTTCTGTCTAATTTTAGACCCAACAGCAGATCTTTCATTGTATTAATAAAGCAAAGTGATGCATTGCAGCAAATCGTTTGCATGTTTTTGTTTTTTTTTATGAACTAAATAGCTGTCAGTACTTTATGTAAACAGAAACAGAAAATTGAAAGTTTTGGGTTCACAGGTAATTACTGCAGTTAATTATTTCTTTGCTTGGCTTATTTCTTGCTTCAGTCTTTATGCGAAGCTAGGCTAATCCCCTCCTAGCTCTAGCTAATGGATATATAAAGAGAACTGGATACAGCGCTGCAGGCGGGACCATGTTCATTTCTATGAAAGTTACCCGGTTGCAAATGAAGCCAATAAACTCAATTTCCTCAGTGTGAAATGACCCAGATCTTCAACATCAGCTGCGTTCACATGCACACTTTAAATCATCTGACTGAAGATTTCGGGTCAACTGTTTACACGGGATGTCTTCTAATATGATCCGGTGTTTACATGCACCGGCACATGTAAACAGCTGCGTGACATGCACTAAAATTATGAATTAAGTAACTTGACAGGGCTGCTAACTCTCGCATTGACCACAAGACACACGCAACTGACACTTCTCACACACTCTCACGCCACAAGTGTTTTTTCTCACAGTGAAAACTTCTGACGGCAGCACAGCGCTCTCTACCTCTCCGCTTGTGCACCCGGGCAGGAGTGAGTGACTTACAATGGTTACGGGGCCACTTGAGCCTGGATATTTATCATCTGTTCAGTGCAGTATTTGCTGTTTTGATTGATTTAAGAGTTTGGATTCAAATCAAACTCTCTGCTGACGTCCACTTCTGCTTGAAAGTCACCATTTTCTGGAAGAGGAGAAAGATACGTTGTGGCATCCCTTTACATGAGGGAACCAAAATCTAATGAGTTGATCACTGGATCTAAGTGGATGTTGGTGCCAAATTTGAAGAAATTCCCTCAAGATGATCCTCAGATATAGCATTCATGAGAATAGGACGGATGGACTGCAACCCAGAAACATAATGCCTCCGGCCACAGCTATGGCCAGAGTGGAGGCTTAATTTTTTTTTAAATTAAATAATAAATAAATTAAATAAAATGAAATTGAATTAAAAAAATTAAATAAAATAAAATAAAATAAAATAAAATAAAAAAATAAATTGAAAAGAAAAGAAAAGAAAGGAAAAGAAAAGAAATTGAAAGTAAAATAAAATAAAATAAAATAAAATAAAATAAAATAAAATAAAATAAAATAAAATAAAATAAAAGCTTGGATTGAATAAACTATGCCCCAGTAGACCCCCCCCCCAGAACTCCCACTGGCTGAGACCCACTGCATTAAGTCCACCATTATGAAATATAATATGGCTGTACAGACCACGATGTATCTAATGTTTCCACCAAACTGCCTGAGCTGAAAAACAAAACCAGCCTGATTAAGTCTAAGAGGTTTGCTCCGACCAGAGAAGCAGTGAGATGTACGAGCTTTCAACATGCGAGCAGACAGACAATAGGCTGCCATTTGGCCTAAAAGGCATCACAGCCCAAAATCATTACTACTGTATTCACTTGCAGGGATAAACAGCCACAATTCATCTGGGGGTTAGTATCTCCTGTGAAAATGGCAACCCCATAACACCTGTATGAATAATTCAACACTCCGGGCTCTATCAGAGGCTGTCAGAAATGTCAGCCGGCTGGAAGTACCCTTGGCTGCCCCCAGAGGATGTTGTCTCTACACCCTGTGGTGGGGTTAGAGGGTTGCACACACACTCCTAACACACAAACACACACACACACACACAAACACACACAAACACCAAATGCCACAGCTTTTTCAGTGCCAGGACTGCACTGCCTGCAGGACACAGAGGCACTGAGAGCGGAGCATACCTGCAGTGAGCAAACTGTTGCACATTTTTTCATGAGCGATGTTATTGTTAAATGTGACTTTTACCATAAATAGCTGCCGCTGTTGCATTCCTCATCTGTTTGCCGGGAAGTAGCGGCGAGACACCACATATCTACATCAACAGAAGGAATTCATTTGTTCCATTTTTTTGCCAAACACCCACAGATGTAACTCTCACCTGGCGTGGCCCAGATGCTTCCTCAGGGAAACGATATCTGCTCCTCTTCCAGCTTGGCTGCGGCAAACTGGCAGACTCTGAGAAGAAAGTGCACAAAAACAAAGACATAAAAAGAAAAGGACAAGCAGCTATTATCTTTTTGTCTTCTGAGTATAGCTCCGGAGCTCAGAGCACTTTTTCACCCATGAAAGACTCTGCCGCATCCCCATGTGACCTCTGCAGAGGCAAGTCGGGCAGCAGGCCAAGGGTAAAGATTGTGTCTCTAATATGACATTGCTTATGGAAATGACAGATAATCGGGCAATTAATCTCTTCATAATTAACTGCAATGAGTAAAAAAGCCTCCTTCTGCAAGATAAACTGATGTTTTCTATAATATAAATGAGATAACGGGGTGTGAGAGGAGTGTAAATGTGGGCTCAATGATTAACAGTCACACCTTACTTCCTCCTGTGGAATCTGGAGGGCTGCTGTTAATGGATTGGCCGACTATCTTTGGTGGGTCATCTGTAGTCGCCTATGAATAGATCATCAGAGACGAGGCAAAGAGGCATTAGCTTGGACTGGATATTTACGAGGATTTTCTGCCTTCAGGTTTTTCATTTTACTTGTTTAACACAATTTATGCACTTTTCATTCTTCATTTTTTGATAATTTTGGCTGTGTTAATGCATAAGACATAAATTTTGGCAAGATTGTGGATTTTTGATCGATCTTGAAATTTCCGGTTCAGCTTTCTACAATAAGTCTTAAATACACACTGTAAACAAGTGCCAAAATGCGCCATTGACAACCATTCAAACTGCAATTTTTGATCCCACAACCATCGAAGCAAACATGCATTGTATTATTTCTGGGTGTTATTCTGGGCTTTTGCCTTGAAACTTGTCATTTTTTACTGTTTTCTGCCTTCCATATTTGGTATATGGAGACAATGCATGCTATGTCCACTAGGTGCACTCTCACAATCAGTGATGCTGCAACTCATTGACATTGTCTGTGATAATCCAAACAAAAAAAAATCTACTTTGCATGCAGTACATGTATAAGGGGCTTGCCTTTCCATTATTGCTCGCATGACACGCCTATGTCGCCTACGTCGCCTATGTCGGCTAGTGTGGTGGCTGCAACAGAATTAAACCTGCTAATGTTTTAAACATCCATCGCCATGTTTCATGAAATGTTATCACCAGAATTCAGTTTTATTGCCAAGTACATTTACATATACAAGGAATTTGACTTGGTGTTTTGGTGCAAAACAATTAACATAAAAGAAGAGTAAAAATATTAAATTTAAATAGTATAAGAGATAAAAAATATAGAAGCAATTTAAAAATATAAAATGATAAAAACCCAGAAAAAAACAGAATATAAACAACACAAAATGTATGTACAAAAGGTGCAACGAAGGACGTCTAGATGTGCAGAAGTTGGTTTTAAAGTGCAAATATATACAGTCTAAATAAACAAGTTAACTGACAGTGTGAATGTAAAGAAATCCAGTCCAGTGTGCGTTAATGTAATGCATAAAAACTTATTTAGCCTAACATTAATGTAATGTTTTCAGACTCGGGAGCTGGGTGAGAGCCTGTATCATGTGGGCGGTGGGGGAAGGGTTGGGACAGAGTATTGTTTATGAGGCCAATCACAATTTATGCACTTCTCATCACGAGAGGAGAGGAGCATAAAATCACTCAATGGAAACACAGTCATCTCACAACTGAGTTTTATCGACATGTCGAAAATATCGCTTACGCTTTGCACAAATCTGTAATGGGAACCTGCCAACTGTCAATAAGAGTTTACCCAAACTTACAGAGAGTAGGACACAGTAAACAAGTTTGATTTTTCCAACCTTAAAGCTGAGAAGATGTGAAAACTGCATGTAAAGGGGTTAAAAAATTGAGCTCCAGGGAGTAAATGCTGAATCACTGGAGGTTAATACAGTTAAAAGTGCTACTCCCCTAAATGTCATGACTTTTTTTAGATTTATAGCCGAGCTACAGATGAACTGGACAAGGACCGAGCTGAGCTCAGGTCTTCAAGCCACGACATCCAAAGGACAAAAGAAGGTGCCAGAGAGCACAGAAATGCCACGGCCGTCATATTTCACAGTGAGGCTGCACTGTGAGCGATCCCTGCCTCTGCGCGGCCCCTGCTCCGCCCCACCGTCTCTCTTCATCCTCCTCCACCCCCTCCTACTCCTCATCATCCCCTTGTCCCCACACGCTTCTGCTGATGGATGAGCTCATTTGCTGCAAATCTCTTTCGAGTTAAACCGGGACACTGTTGTTGCCTCTGCTACTTCGGTGAACACAGAACAGAGACCTCAGCATGTGGAGACCGTATGTGTGAACGCACAGAAAATGCATGTTCAAATACATACATGTAAGGGGAAAACTCATTTTTTTAACCCTTTGAAACCTGGGAATATTCTTTCAAAAACATGGGAAGAGGGCAACAACTAAAGAAGGAATGACACAGAAATTAGGTAGTACAAGAAAAATACCTAAAAAATTAGCAACCAAAAATACAACAACTAGAACAACAACAAAACAAATGAATAAAAAAACAACAGTTAAATAAAAAAAAAACAATTAAAAAATAGAAAAAAACACTTTAAAATTCTGAATTATTCTGTAAAATAATTTTAAATATATATTCATAATAATTATAATTTTCTGAATCCTTTTCCTAAGCTATAGCTTTTAATAAATAATTTCATGAATCTACTAATTTCTTCCCTTTTCCCATGTTTTCAAAAGAAATCAAACAAATTTTCTCAGTGTTCAACAATTTGAGTACTTTTAGAAGGCATCTAGATAAAGGAAAAAGTCATGTCAAGCCAGGTTTCAAAGGGTTAAAGGAATACTTTGCTCATTTTTTAACAGCTTCGTATAAAATATAAAGTGGGAAGCATGTGTGGATGAATTGTGGTAAACTTCCCTCCATCTAACCAGTGCCAAACATCCCTCCTTGATGACTCAAACTGATGCAGAACAGGTTATCCAGCAGAGTTTGCTGAGTCTCAAGGCTATTGCTCAAACTATTTATTTTATTTATTTAACCTTTATTTAACCAGGTTGGACCAATTGAGATTAAGAATCTCTTTTTCAAGGGTGACCTGGCAGTCAGCAGTGAAAAACACAACATTGCAGACAGAGACACAAAAGGAAACAAAATACAATTCACAAGCACTAAAATAAGCATAAAAGACGACTATCTGTCAGTCAAAGGGGGATTCTCTGGGGGTCATTCAGGCTAAAGACAACGACATACTAAAAATCTGCTTTTAACTCCTTCATTTTAGATTTAAAGACATTTACTGACACCAGCTCCTTGCGTTTCAAGTCATTTTGCAACAAATTCCAGGCTGAGGGTGCAGAATACCCAAAAGCTCTACAAACTACAGGCTGTAATTACGCATTTTCGTATTGCACAACAATCATCCCGCCACCGCAGACGCAAAGAGTGAAGAAGCAAATCAAGAGACACACCTGCCCCGCTCTCTCGCTCTGTAAGTCGGACAGAAACCCAACCAAACGGTAAAACTAGCCAATGCCAAAACATTTTCATTCTAAAGCCATCAATTACAGACGCTTTCTCAGTGATTTCGGCACAAGACGCCGACGCCAAAAGCCAACTTTGTATGCAAAGTTTGCGTCTTTCTAATGCAAAGACGTCCCAGTTTTATTAAAAGGCAATCTTTGTAGCAGTGAAATACTTCTTTAAAGAGACGCTCTGTGAAGTGGCCTGTGTATTTCCATCAACATTTCGGAGTAACACACATACACCAAACAATGTTGTTAGTATTGCATTTGTCCTAACGGCACCATAGAGAGCTGAATCAGAAGCATTGTAAATGCAATAACACAGAGCAGGAAACTGCAGAAGATGAGATTGTCTTGTTTTGCCTCCTTGGTGATTTACAGCGTATACGCTGCCATTCTTGCTCACTGTAGTCATAGAGACAATGGATTGGCAACAGGCATGGCTAAACCAATTCAGCGAATAAATTTCTCCAGCCAATACCATCATTTTATGTTAGATCGAGGTTCAAGCACCGCTCTGTATTATTTCTGACTCATTCCTGGCTGCAATAACTTGTAAAACGGCCTTCCAAAAACATATTTCCATAGATAAGCCACTCCATTCTGATGTGTCAGTTTTGATATTGACCACGTCTCTCTATTCGCCGGCCAGCCTCGGAGACTCAGCCAGCCTCACAATAACTATGATGAATGCAGTGTCCACAGGACCAAACCAGCCATTTGACACTTCATCCCCCTTGATGCATTAGCTGCTAATATCCCGTGGATCTGTGGCGGGTTGTTTGAAGCCTCATGAGTCGATGTGACTGGCCTCCGCTGACTGAGCCCTCCCCTGAGCATAGGTGACTGTAATCATCATACAATTGGCAATGTCTTACTTCAAATGCATTTGTTAGCGGGAGCAGGTTTTAGGGGGGGATCAGACACAGCATCTGTGCTACTGATTATGAAAACTGACTCTGAAGAGCCCACCGGGCCTTCAAAACTATCTCTGAGATCCTCTCGAACTCAAATCACACGCTGAAGACGCTTAAGTAAACTGGGTCACGAGTGTGTTTTGCATCCTTTGACGGCTAAATCCAAAATGGTTTCATATGGGCAAGACATTTTTCATTTGCAACACACTTAAATGTGCTTGAAGACGGTCAGCGTACATTAGAAAGTTCTTGCTCTGTTTAGGGGTCGGCAGATGAATAAGAGATAGAAGCGCTGCCCTGAAATGAAAGGCATCGCATATACACAGAAAGATATGAAAATATCACTTGAGAGGGGCATTAGCAGTTCAAGGGAGGAAAGGCAGGAGGGACGATGAAGACTTTCTAATCTTTAGCAGCTGCCAGATGGGATGGGATGAATCAGAAATGTAAAAAAGAAAAAGAGATAGCAAAGAGAGAGAGAGGGAGAGAGTTTGCTTCAAATGAGCATTTTTTTTATTTTGGGTGAGATAAATAAACTGCCAGCCATCTTTGAAGTTAATCCTGATTCAAGGCATCAAAATGATTTGGTGATGATGTGTTTACAGGGGGCGGTGGTGGGGGAAGTCATCTGAGAGAAGATATTATACAGTCTGGCTCTTTTATACACACAAAGACAAACAAAACAAACTGTATTGAATTATAACTAACTGAAATACCTCTCTGGCGCGTTGTTGTCTCGCGTTGTGCAGGAGCGCTGGTTTAGTCTGCAGATGTGAGGGAGGTCTGGGGGCTTCGCTCCGGCTCCGGGGGGCCTCCCCGCAGCCCTGCCGGCTCACCTGCAGCTGTCGGCGGTCACGGTTCTCCCCGGAGGCCGCTGGCTCCTTCCGCCCCGGACGCCCAGTAACGTTGCTGCTCCGCGCACAAACTTTCTGGTTTCGACGCGGATACAGCGTGGAGCTTCGATTAATCATGATGAATATTTAAGTCAACAAGTAAACTGAATTTGCACAGAAACTGCAACATATTACTGTCAAGCGTAAACGGAGTTAAACCGTGTACAAACATTTCTACAAACTTCCGCAACACGTGTTTTAACCCTGGGACCTCCGTTTCCATAGTGACGTCGAGCTCAGCCCACAGAAAGCAAACTTTTTTTATTTTATTATTTCATTTATAGATCATCTCTCACATTATACAGCACATTGGACAGGCATATGAATTTTAAAACTTTGAAAAAATATATTAAAATTATAATTCTAGTAATATATCTGAACAATTTAAAAAATGTAAAAAATAAAAAACAAAAACAAAAATGCAGATAATATTAAGTGGTAGGAGGGACATTTAAACCAACCCCGCCAAAAAAAAAAAAACCCAGCTTGACCCACTTAAGATGGATAAACTGGTTAACCAGTTTAAGGTAAGTTTTTGCATAATTTGTGATGGTTTAGCTGGTCATACCAGCTTGGGATGATCAGTCTAGCAGTCTAGTCTATTGTCGTGGGATATGCATAAAAATAAATGTGCACAGCTTGAAAGGCTGGACACACCAGCATGTCCGGCCCACCCAGCTAAACCTTCAAAGACCAGCAAGAACTGGGTCAGGGCCATCTAAGACCAGTTAAAACCAACTAAAACCGACTAAAACCAGCTACCAGTATAAGCTGTGTTTTGGCAGTTCTTGTTTTTTTCAGCATACACCTCATTGTTTCATCAAATTTACATTTTCTGATTGTTTCAGAGGTCTTAATAGCTTTTTTTGTTTGATGTTATCTTAGAAACAGAATCAAAGATATATTGTTATTCAAAACAAATGGATATAGGGAGAAATCTGAAGCAGTTTAGCTTTGTGGATGTAAGAAACAACACCATGTTTTCCGAAATTAGAAAATATAAAAAAAACAACAGTAAAAGTAACACTTTGTGGCCAAAAGTATGCGGACACACCTATGTGCAAAGTATAAACGAAACCAGAAAATAGCCTAGATCTTGCAGCCCCATTAAGCTATTATCATTTGAGACCCTTTTTTGTTGAGTTAATCATAAATTAAAGTCTGTAGTTTGCTACTTGACAGCTAATTATATGCAGATTGTGATTTCAACCACTTTAATGTGAAAGACTTAACAGGTGGATGAAAGTTTGACTTGTCAGCGTGATACAGACACATAATAGCATCATGGCAGACCACCACTGTCTATTTATGTCTACAGCTGAATATTTAAAAAGTTGTAATGCTTTATTTTAGTTTGGTCATTTCATGGTTAAAAAATTTGCCATGTGACCTAAACGAAAACTAAAAATTGCAGTTTTCGAAAACTATGAGGGGAACTCAAAATCTACCATGAAAATGTGTTCTTTCTGCATTAAATTAAGTTATAATTTAATAAATGTAACTAGATTTAAAGACACATAAAATCACACGAGCAAATGTAACGTTAATGGCAGTTAGAGAGATATCCTAAGCATGAGTTTAGTTATGCTGATGCTTTCTGCATCACAGTTGGATTTAGCTGCTGCTTGTAATTATGTGGAATACAAAAACTGAATGATTTATTAGTTCATAGAAAATTAGATTTTTTAATTAATAGCTAGGGGAAAATAAATTTAGATAGCTAGCAGGAAGGCATGTCAAATAATTTTGTCAATAATTTTTTCCAATGAGTTTGGAAGGCATGCTTTTCTTAAAATTGCCAAAATTACACCTTTATCATAGCCAGAAACTGTAAAAATAGAAGTAATCGTAAGATTTTCAAACTTCCCAAAGTCCTTGAACACATATGGGACTAACGCCACCATCAGAAAAAAAAAAAAAGTAACCAAATCAGAGCACGGTCAGGCACTCAGAGACGAACACACACACAGACACACACCCAGAGACACACAAGCAAGCAGGAGCAGAGAGGCAGGCACAGAGCTCTCTGTGTGAGAGGAGAGGAGCAGAGAAGGAGAATCGCTGCTGACCAGCGCAGAGAAATGCGCTCCGAGTGTTAACTGCCAGGCGACTGCTGACGGGCGGCTGCTTGGCAATTAATATATCGAGACACTTCTGCATCCAGTGCAAACCCAGCATAAGGCAACTATCCCCAGCTACCTGACGACATCATGTTGAAGTTTGTAACTTTTGTGTCAGATGAAGAATAAATTGAGAATTGCATTAGATGTTTGTTGTTGCTGCTTTTTTTTGGGTCTATATAGTGGCTTTTTTCACTTGATTTTTTGACTTGTCATTGCAGGAAGAAGGCTTACAATTAATAACATTTATGATTTGGACTCTGCACCGATCTGTCGAGGTGAAGAGGGAGCTGAGCCGAAAGGCAAAGCTCTCGATTTACCGGTCGATCATCGTTCCTACCCTCACCTATGGTCAGGAGCTTTGGGTAGTGACCGAAAGAACAAGATCGCGGGTACAAGTGGCCAAAATGAGCTTCCTCCGTAGGGTGGCTGGGCTCTCCCTTAGAGATAGGGTGAGAAGCTCGGTCATCCTGGAGGAGCTCGGAGTCGAGCCGCTGCTCCTTCGCGTTGAGAAGAGCCAGATGAGGTGGCTTGGGCATCTAATTAGGATGCCTCCAGGACGCCTCCCTGGTGAGGTGTTTAGGGCACGTCCCATCGGTAGGAGGCACCGGGGAAGACCGAGGACACGCTGGAGAGACTACGTCTCTCAGCTGGCCTGGGGACGCCTCGGGATCCCCAGGGAAGAGCTGGACGAAGTGGCCGGGGAGAGGGAAGTCTGGGCTTCCCTGCTTAGGCTGCTGCCCCCGCGACCCGACTCTGGATAAGCGGAAGAAAACGGATGGATGGATGAACATTTATAATGACTGTTCCATTAAGTGTCCCTGAAAACCTCACCAGTGACAGCAGGCAACTACCTGAATGTGACTCACTGCACCTGTGTAATTTTCTGCCATCACAAGTCAAAATCATTATTATTATGGTCGAAATAAGGCCACAGTCAGAAAAGCACAGATGTTAGCCTTTTAATGAAGTTCACGATTACTCTGTTCTACTCCGGTGTCCCAGTTAGTCACGGCAGTGTGACAATGAATCACGCATGCATAATACCAGGTCCCCGAAATGAATCTTTTTTACATCTGTGCTTTTCATATTCAGAATGTCTGCCATAAAAAAAATCGATTGTCCTCTGTTGTCTCACTCTCATGAGTTACAACCTGTAAACATGACTACTGAGTAAACAGTGAATGCCTCTGCGCGGTACATTAACTTGTTTTCTTCATTTAGATTTATGTCACTCACCAGTGAGATTATAGACGTTAGGGAACAGTCAGTCACACTGGAAATATTGTTCTCTTGGCTGAAGTGAGCCAAAGCTTTTGTGATAGTCGGCTTTGTCAAAATAAGAGCCGTGAGAGTGTGAGGCAATCAATCCAAATTAATAAATCAAGATAATGTCGCAGGATCAATAATAATTTTCCCACAGTCTATTAATCTACCTTTTCAGGCGCCATCTCTATAACAGCTTTTCACTCCATGCAGCTCCGAGATCAACCTGGAAAAACTCTCAACCTGCTAATTGTAAAAACGAAACGCTAATCACCTTGTGACTAATGATCTATTTTACTATGCAGACAAAGAAAAGGTGTTAAAACATGACAGACAGGCATGATGAGCTGGATTGAGTTGACCCTCTGTCACTAATTAACAACCAGAGAAGAGGACCTAATCAGGGAAATCAGATAGTATTTGGATGTGAAAGGGTTTTAAATGTTGTTTTCTGTTACAAACACATTAACTTACTGAGACAGAAATTACTTCACGAAGCACAAATAAAAAGAAAGATGAAATAAGAGGAAGATAAAGGTAAAAACATGATTTAAAGGATTAAAGGTTCAGTGGAATATAATAAGTAAGTTTTCTTTGGTGTACAATAACCTGAAAATAAGAATTATTGTGTTTTTTTTGTTACCTTAGAATGAGCTGCTCATTTCTGCATAGATATAAACATATCTACATAGTAGGGTTGTCTGCATTTACTTGTTAAATACGATTCAATAAAGGTCCGAACATGATGCGTTATTTTCTAAAATCATGTAAATCGCCAGCTGACATTTCTGTGTGTAAGAGGGAGTGTAAGACTGGCTTTTAAAGCTAGTGTGATGATACTGGTACCAGCTGAAACTAGAAGACCTGAGGATTTCAGTGGTACCAACCATGTCATCCTAGAAAGGAAGGGGGCAAGCAAACACCCCAAAGTTAGGTAAAATTTTGGCGATGGAAAAACGGCATTGTCATTTCACAGGTGTCCCTTGACCCCTGACCTCAAGATATCTGAATGAAAATGGGTTTTGTGAGTAACCGTGACTCTTCCCTTTACGGAAATGTCCATTTTATGCTAGTCCCATCCAGTTTTTCGGTGTCACTTGATTCCTAATCAATCTGGTAAGAATCGCTCCACCTCATCAATATGACAGAGAACCTACAACTACCAGAATGCACTGCGCCACACCAGATCAAGAAGCACTCCCACTGATAGGTGACGTAATATAAACTCATCAGTTTGACACAATGGCGTCCCGCTGGAAACAAACGATCTTGTATTACAGTTAAATGGGAAGCTACAATTTGTTTCCGAAAACATCTGAGGAGAGAAAAATGCAACTCAGACACATTCTGGTTTAGTTTTGCCGTTTGATTTTAGTTTATCACAGTTCATTTATGCATACTGCTCACATTATTCTGATAAAAACCTAGTTAAAAATCAGCAAACTATCATTATTAAATTATTGAAAATAATCAGTTATTGCAGTTTTAATCATTTCTTTAACGAAATCAGTAAAATCTATAAATAAACAGCCTTATTTAATTGTGGAAAAGGGTAAAACTCATATTTATGAAAAAATGAGATATTTTAGAATAATTTGTCACTGTGGCATCTCGTCAAAAAGTTTCACCTTTCATTATCAGTGTTTCCAACTAGTTCTGATGAGTAGCGTGACGATCTCGGTGCACCGTGGGCATGTGTGCCTTTAATGTGAGCAGCATGGAAGTCTCTATTGATGGTTGAAACAGAGGAACCAATTTTTCAGGCGACTCCGGCAGCAGCAGCGAAACCCAATTTAACCTCTCACAGCATATCCTACAGACAGAATCTGTGGGTGAGGCATCACACAAAGTGTCAGAAACATCTGTTCAATCTGTTTTGTGCTCCAGTGGACAGTATGCCAAGATCTCAGGGCACACGGCTCTAAAAATGAAACACTGACAAGTCTGTCACACTTGATAAAAGAGGGAACAATAATAATCCTGTTGAAACTGCTGGGCGAAAGAAAAATGGAGCAGAAGCGAGCTTTGTGCACTCAATACACACACATGCTGCCCAAACGTTTCAGACAGCACAAAGAAAAAGGTCATTTTGTGTCCTCCTCGGCCTCGAGCGGAGGTATTTCGTGCTCCAGACAAACCGCTGTGTGTCCTTCGAGGGGTGAGACACGCCATCACTGGCTCATGACAACGCTGTAGTCACCAGTGACAGAATAGAGTTCACTGGGATGTGAGAAGAACATCTTTCGGGCAACAGATGCACCAGTTCAAACACAAAGCAGCCAACTGCCCGCTATTTGCCATCACGCCCTTAAAAGTTATAAATACAACTAATTAGTCTGCCGCCTTCTTCAGGCCAGCGAGAGGTAATGGCCTCCCCTCCCCTCCGCACCCATCACCCCATGCCCACACACCCTTCTCATGGGATCGGCATGAGTGCTTAATAAGTGCTAAAACTGACAGGAGCAGGATATAAAGGCCCTCTGAGACTCCTCTGTCTCACCACCCTTTGCATTCCCTCACTCATTAAGGAGATTTTAATTGCTTAAATTTCACAGACTCAACCCCGAGAGTCCAAAAGTTACTTACCGTCATAAAAAAAAGGCTGCCAGTTTTTTATTGTCTCTATAGGATTTTTTTTGTGTGTTTTTATTTCTCCAATCATGAGCGAACAGGCCAAAACAGAGCCGTCATGTGCGGGGGGTGTCCCCTGGTACCCCCTGAGGAAATGGTGGCAGTCCAGCAGGCTTTTCAATCACGATGTTGGACTGCCGCCTTTCCTGGAGCCAGGGGACCCTCGGTGGATGGAAGTGGAGCGGCTCCAGAGGAGTCTGGCAGCCTGCTCCTGGCCGGGGTACATACCCGCTCCACTGTTTGTGCCCTACATCTCTGAGTCGATGCATCATCCCGGCCAGAAGATTAGCAAGGAGCAGTACAAGTGGAGGGTCAGCCTGGATGTGTCTCACTTCTTCCCCTCGGAGATTTCTCTCAGCGTCAGAGACGGATTCCTGGAGATTGGAGGTACAGAGCATTTGGTTCTGTTAATTAAACAGCTCTAAAAGTTCACTTTATTAACCCTGTGATTGCCAAGCAAATTGGCTTGATTTCCTCCAAAGCATGGGGAGACAGCAACGAGCCGTTTAACAAGAAATGGCACAAAAAATAGCAAGAAGTTAGTAAAAAGTTACAAGAAAATGAACTGAAAATAATTTTTAAAAAGTGAAAATGACTTGAAGAATGTGTTAATTTAAAAAAAAAAGGTCTTTTTTTGAGACATAATTTTATATATATAATGTATCCTTTGAAACCTTAGCAAATTGGCTTTCTTTAAAAAACATGGGAAGATGCTGACCAACCTTTAAAAAAAAACCCAATGCCCCCCAAAAATAGCGTGAAATAAGTAAAAAGTTACAAGAAAATTACCTGAAAATATTTTTTTTAAAGTAAAAAACAAACAAACAAAAGAAAAACAACCTAGAAAATTACCTTAAAAAAGTGCTATTTTTTCTGGTGATTTTTTGGTGTGTTTTTTTTTGCTTGTAACATAATATATAATTAACCCTTTAAAATCTGAACAAATTGGCTTGATATCTTTCAAATAAGAAGTAACTCAGAAGTTAGCAAAAGAAAAAAGCAAAAAGTACAAGAATATTCCCCAAAAATTAGCGGAAAAAAATGGCAAAGAAACAGGGAGATTACCTGAAAAATGTTTCAAAATAAATTAATTATGGAAAATAATTTTAACTACAATACAGTAAAATAAAAAAAATACAATAAATTTTTTTTTTAGATGCTTTTCCCCAGTTTTTTTTTTCTTAACTTGTTTTTCAAATTTACTAATTTCCTGTGGTTTTCAGAACAGTTCTTGTCAAGTTGCTTATTGCTTTTTCCAATGTTTTCAAAAGAAAACAACTTAGGGATCGAAGGTGTGAATACCTGTTAATCTGTCTCAACCCAGTTGACATCAAGTGACATTCATATGGTTTCAAAGATTTATGAAAATTATGAATATAGTTTTATGGACATTTTTCCCTCATGTTTCGATTACAGCTAATAATCCTCATTACACATTTCTTGCCAAGTTGATCCTTGTGTTTTTTTCCATGTTTTTGAAATAAATCAAACTCATTTTCTCGGGTTTCAGAGGTTTAAACGCTTGTGAAAGGTGTCTGAATGCAGCATAAGAAACCTGAAGCTGATCTAGGTGTTAAAGGGTTAACTCAGAACTTTTACACGCAGGATAGTTTCTGCTCTTAATTCATTATCTGATATCATTATCTCAAAGAGCAATAGAGTTATCTAAATAGACTTCTCTCACAGTTCACAGAATAAAGCCCTTAAAACGAAACGCTGATGAAAAGGGGAGCTGAATGTAACAAAATTAGAAAGCTGCTTAAATAATGTGCTCGGGGAAATCACAGCTCAGTGGCAGAAATTAATTTCCGTGTTGAGCGGTTTTCTCTGTGTTGCTTGATTCAGCTGTGTGTCCTCACATTCTTCCTCCATAAACTGTCATCCATCCCCAGGGAAACACGAGGAGAGGCCAGACGAGCATGGATTTATTTCCAGATATTTTACGAGGAAATACAGGTGTGCAGACTAAACACTGACGTTGACCCGCAGATGATGACACACAGTGCCTTGCAAAAGTATTCACCCCTCTTTGGCTTTTTTTCCCAATTTGTTGCATAATAATCTGTAATTTAAATTGATTTTTTTATTTTTAATTTAAGATTTTTGTAGGGGTGGACAGATTATTAGACTGGCTTAATATTTGGGCCAATATTTGGCATTTTGTCAATTATCTGTATTGGTATTTTATCTAAATGATCGCCAATAAAAATAATTAAATAAAAATTGCAAAGAAGGTGTAACCATTGGAGGAATTTTGCTTATTTTAATTAGTTTTATTTAACTTTTTACTTTGTTTGTATTTATTTCTACTTAGTATAATTCTCTATTAAAGCGACTTTAATGAACCACTATTTCTCCCTGAGGATCAATAAAGTATTTCTGATTCTGATAACATTGTAAACAGGATCCCGTCTTTTTTAGGCTCCCAGCTGAAATCGATGCGACTAAAATCGTATCCACGCTGTCTGTTGACGGTATCCTGACTGTGGAAGCTCCAGTTTCCGAAACCTCAGTTCCTGCAGCCATCATCATTCCCATAAAGGTGATCACACCTGGGATGTTTATTTACATTTAAAAGAATAATTTCATTAAGTTTGCACTTACTTTGGCTGATAAGATTAATATGAGTTGGATTTCTGGATCAATAATGTGAAAATGTGGAACGATAGAATTGTTTGCTCAGTCCATTCAGACACTTAAATGCCCCGTCCACACCAATGGTCTGATTGTTTTAAAAATGTCAAGAGTAAAAGCTAGAAATCTTTCATATTTTGACATATATAAGTAACCTAACTTCTCACGTTGACTGTAAAAACAGTTAAAACACAAACTGTGTAATTCAACAGTATAATTAACAGATTAAAACGTGGCTTACCTTCCCTCCACACCTCACAGTCAGCCATGCTTGTTGAAAAAAGGGGCCGTCGCTGTACTGAAGTCCAGTTTAAATGATGTGGAACACTGTGATTGGCTTACAGACATCCAATCAAATAAGTCTTTGCACGTGGGTGGAGTCAAATGAGAGTAACCATAGATCTAGACATCCTAGAAAAGTTATGACCATTGGACTAAATCATACAATTTGTCACAGGCTACAGAAGAACAAAGTGACTTTACACACTCAAAGAAAAATGGTTAAACCAAAATTATGAAGATAATAAAATTAAGTACAAATACCAAACTGAAACTTTTTTTATAACAAACTTAAATGTATCAAATGTATCAAAGTCTTTAATGGCACAGCTGAAAACAGGAATCCTTCCTCTGGTGCCTGAAGTAAGCTGATTTAGAAAAAACATCCAGGAGGACAGTAATGTGAATTAATAGAAGCTGAGAATGAGTCACATTTTTTTAATGTACTGGCCTTGTTTTGATAAGTTATGAATATCTATGTTTAGTGAAGTGTCTTTTCAAAATTGAGAAATGTTTTGGTGTGCAGGACGATTTTAATGCTTAGAAGTTGGTGTCTTTTGTAAAGCTTGGGGGAAAAAAAGCACAAAAATGAAAAAAAACTAGGTCAAAAAACAACCCTTCAACTTTGGATTTTCCAGTTTACTTCATGTGCAGAAAACCAAACAGCAACTCTTCAGCATGGTAGCGAATGTTATGTTTTCCCCCTCAGTGTCAAAGGATGTGAGGTTTTGTGGATGTTTCCATAAATACCAACAGTAGCCAGTGGTATCGATGGCTCTTAAAACTCTTAAAAAGAAAAAATCTCTGCTAAATGTAAAACCATTCCTTAAAATCAGCTGATTTTCTTCACAAGTTCTGAACAATATCTGCTGATTGCATCCAATTCAACATCTTTCTCGAGAGGACTCGCACGCTGATTCGGAGCCCGAAAACTGAGCGAGCTAACCTTCATCATAACCGCTCATTTCACATCACTGCTGACATTATTTTAAATATTTATGCATGAATGCAGGTGGAGGTGGAGGTGAGTGGAGAAAAACAGGAGGAAGGAGAAGCCCCTGATGCAGAACCAGAAAGCTGCAGAGCACCAGAGGATGAAGCTGTAGAGTCTCAACAAGAGGTCTGTGGCGATCAGGCCGACCCTGGCAGCACCACAGCTGGGCCTCAGAAAGAAGAGAGGAGCGAACAAGAGGAGGAGACCCACGAAAAGCCAGCTGGAGAGACCCACCCTTCAGCGGCTGCAGATGGCGAAAACCCAGACAACCTTCCAGATTTGCCAAAGCAGCACGAAGACCAGGACGCAGAGAAGTCCAAAGAGCCGGAACACAAAGAACCAGCTGCGGATGGAGAGATCCAGGTAATGGCCGGCTCAGGGGAGGCTGCTGAGGAGATCACCCACCCTGAGGAGCCAGAGCCGGGCAAGAGTCCACAGAGCGAGGTCCCGAGCCAGGAGCTGGAGGCTCCCGACATAAAACAAGAAGAAACCGAGTAGAAACACAAATGTGGCCAAAGTCTTGCACACATCACATCATGACAAAACACTGAAACAGCCTGCATAGCTTGCACTTCTACACATGCATTAGATGTAATAGCAACATGTAACCATGCTGTCTTTGGAGCTCCAATAAAGCAATAGCATGTAAAAATGATAAATGGTGTTAGTGTTACTCATTATTTCTACATGCTCTAACTGTTTTAAGTCTTTCAAAAACACGGAAAGCAGGTAAGGAGCATGTTTAGAAGAAATGACCCCAAATTAGCAAGAAATTACGTAAAAGTACAAGAAAAGTATATGAACATTAGCCTGGTCTTGTGCAGTCTGTCTCGTCCATTTGGTCCTGTTTTGTCTTGTTTGCCTTGTTTGTCAAATGTATTTAACAGTCGTGTGAAAATAGGTGTGTATTGTGTATCGACACTGTGTAAATCTGTAAAAACACAAATTAAAATCAATAAGTGGAAAAAAGCGAAAGTTAAAAAAAGATGGAAACTGACCTGAAAAAAATAACCTATCAGAAATTTAAATAATTCTGTAAAATAATTCTAAATTTATTATTAGAATAATTCTAAGTGTAGTTCTTTAGGAATTATTTCCCTGGCTATTTAATTTTTTCATGCAATTTGCTCGACATTTCTTGCCAAGCTGCTCATTGCCTTTTTTCCGATGTCTTTGAAAGAAATCAAACCAATATGCTCAGGGTTCAAGGGTTTAACCCCTTAAAACCTGAGCAAATAGGTTTGCCTTTTTTTAAAGCTTGGGTAGAAAGCAATGAGCATCTTGAAAAGAAATGGCCCCAAAATTAGCAGGAAATTACCTAAAATAGAAAAAAAAGAAAACCAAGAAAATAGGAAGAAAAATCCCAATATGTTTACATTTTTGTAGCATAATCTTAAATGTATGTATATGATAATTATACTCATAACATTTAAGGATGAAAATTGTATAATTTGCCTCTTTTTTCAAACTTATCTCAGGTCATTTTCTTGTCACCTTTTATTCATTCCCTGTAATTTGAGGAATATTTCTTGGCAAGTTCCTCGTTGCAGTTTTCGAAAGAAGTCAAAACCAATTGGCTTATGTTTTAGTGGTTAAATAGGTTGTCAAAGGCATTTCAACACAATACAAGAAAACTGACGTAAATCCAAGTTTCAAAGTGTTAACTTCCTCTCAATCTATGAACGAATGTGTGAATTTGCAACAGCTCATGAAAGATAATAATCACATTTGCAAACACCTCTGAAAACACGTGAGGGCGACATTTAAAAAGTGATTAATTATCATGCTGTTTCTGCTAACAAGTTTCGACATTAACCAGGTGCTATAAGTTTACACAGCTGTGCATTAGTCAATTCAACATGAGTAACTCTGCCAATAATGCTGTTGCCATGGCAGCGCGAGTCCATCTAATACCAATAAATACAACAGTTTATGTGAGCTGGCACGTCTCACAAAGCGGCGCCTTTGCTTTCGGACGCCTTTTTGTTGTTTCCACAGCGTGACTCCAGTTTGGAAACTTTTTCAAAACTGATCATCCCTCTTGATTCCAGCACACAGAGAAGATTACATTATTTTGCATCACACAAGATGCAAAGGAACTGCCCCATTTTTTTTTTTTTGTTGTTGTTGCACTTGCATACAAAAGCTCTGGCAATGCTGCCTCCGTGCATTCTGCCCATTTTGCAACACACAGCGGTGCCAATCTTACCCAGCACTAAGCCCTCTGCTAATCTGCTGCCCAATTCCTTCTGTTATCCAACAATAACACCACAGGCTCCCTGGATCCCTGGTACCAGGCCAGTGAGTGGCACGGTTCTCAATAAAAGACACAGATGTTAAGACACACCGGGAGATTGGCTGGACATTTTTATTGCATCAGCCAATACAAAGACGTCGACGGCAAAGAGGGAAAGGAACAAACGTCTTTGGCAAACAAGTCAGTCCGCCCGCTCCAACAATCATGCAGCCATCTTCCTGAATGCTCAGATAGAAAAAGAAAAAAATGCAAACCATATTGCAAAACCTGCAACACTTTAGATTATTATTTATAATGAATTACTGATGTATATTTACACTTTGGTAGAATACAGTATTAATGCACACAATTCACCCTCTAATGAAGCCTAAAAAGGTAACTCGCTCTCGTTTCTTGTCAGTTTAAGTGACATTCATTAACTCAAAAAGAAAAACAACTGGAGGACTGAAGGCACTCAAGTAAATAAAGGCACATTTGTCTTTTTTTAACCAAAGATATCACATATATTTGATGACACGTCTGCTCCGCTAAATTAACTGCATGTTAATATAAATACAAATATAAATGTGTTTCACATACAGATTTATATTAACTTACTGGTTATTGAGAATGCTATAAATTATAATGTGTGGCCCAACAGCTCTTGCGTAACCTTAGGATGCACCCACATGTAGCATTAAAGCTGCACAAGACAAGTTAACTCACGGAGGGCTCCACAAACTCCACAAAAAAGTTTGGACATTTGTGATCTTTAAATTTAAAGTTCATTTCTGCAGTTCTGAACTCACATATGTAATAAAATGTCTATTTGTTTATGTACTGCAGTGCACCTGTGCACTTAAGAGGTATAATGGCAGGTTTACATATTTTAGTCAACTATAACTATCAAATTAAACGATGTTTTGCTGCCTTTTCATATTTTCTAGTTATCCGTTAGCTAGAAAAATGCTGAGAAATTAATTCACTGTGCTGTTCTAAGACTACCCCCAAAATCATGGATTAAAAAGGTAATGACGAACCTGGAAAGAAATGTTTTACAAACTGCAAGAAAGTAGTAGGTTTAGATCTTTTTTTTTTTAAAGCAAGGGAGAACTGTGGAGGGGAAATAGAAAAAAAACCTAGGGGAGAATTATGTTTAAAATTATTACAGAATTATATTTTTTAGCACTTTTTTGAGATTATTTATGTTTTTTTTAAATTATTTTATACATGTATAACATGTGTTTTTCATTAATTTTCAGGTAATGTTCTTATCCCTTTGACTTATTTCTTGAACATCTTTCGATCATTTATTTTTTTGTTTTTTTGCATTGCCCTCTTTCCGTTATTTGAAAAAAAGTCAAGCTTTGCTTGGGCTTGAAAGGGTTAAGGTAGAATATTTTCTTGCATGTTATCCAATGCATGAGTTGATATGAACACTTTTTATATGTCATTGTGATAACAACACTCTGTTTTGTTTTTATTGCTCCTAAAGTTGCAGACATACGCTTTAGTGATGATCAGATCTCCAAGCGCTTAAAACACGTATATGAATTTAAACCGGATTATGTAAACTGCAAATATTCTACTTGGAGAAAAAAGGTGGCGAAGTGTTGTTTCTGTGCTCTCCGGCCGCACTTCACCCCTTCATGTAATTTTAATACAAGAGAAGCAAAAACTAAGGCTCCCAGCAATGCTGAAACTGAGCATCACTTCATGTTTATCAAACCAGCTGCTCTGTAATCAATTTTTTAGTAAAATACACCAAAGGGAGTGAAAATAAACATCTTCATTTTCGAGTTCTTCTGGACCTTTGTGTTTTGTGTTTACTTTTAATGAAAGCGAAATAATAACCGGGCAAATCTATGGCAGCTCTGTGGGTAGTGACAGGAGCCTCTTCACTATTCTGCTTGCATACATAACTTTTCCTTGTGCAGTTTTAATAGAGTGCTGCAGGAATGAGTCCTAAAACCCAGAAATGAGTTATCATTTTAGCACCCACTGTTCCCTCGTCTCAAAGTCATTGGGTTTTTTTTTGAATGGGTTTTTGGGTAGATGCCTGGAATTGGGTCTGTTGTTAACACAAGCTTTAGAGACTCTCGCTTTTTTTTCCTACAACATGAAATACATCAGCAGGGCGTCGTAGTGAGAGGAAAAGTTGGACTGATTACCCAGGGCCCCAGTGGCACAAAACCAATGAAAAGTTTGGTTTTGTTTGCAAGTTTTTATTTCTGAAGAAATAGTGCCATAAATAAATGAAAACTGGCTCAATAAAACTTTTGAAAGACTGAACTTTGTATAAGAAAATAGCAGAAGCTCTCTGGGGCTCCTGGCACCCCTAAACCCATTCGAAACCTGAGAAAATTGGTTTGACTTCTTTTAAAAATATGGGTAGAAAGCAAACTTGACATGAAATGGCCCAAAATTGGCAGGAAATTAGTAAAAAAAAACCAACAAAAAAACAAAAAGGGCAACAAGAAAATGACCTGAAAATATAACAAGTAAAAAAAAAAATCAACGAAGAAAATGAACAAATTATCTGAAAAAGGTACCCCCCCCCACACACACACACATTATTTTAAATATATGTAAATAGAAAATATACACATAATTTTCTGAATATTTTAGGCCAAGAATCTCAAAACTTTCCTCATAATTTTCTTGTTTTTACTAATTTCCTGCAATATGAGGGACATTTCTTGCCAGGTTTTGTTTAGGTTTCAGGGGTTTAATAGCTTGTGAAAGGCATTTTAACACTAGAAAACTGATGTTGATCCAGGTTTTAAAGAGTTAAAGGTACAACATGGTTTAGTCCATGCCTCACCAGGATTTTTCCCTAAACTAAGCTACAACTGTGTGAGTTACTTCTTATGCTGGTCGTATCTTCCCCTGAAAAAGGGATATAGGGGCTCCAAAAAAATAAATCAAGCTGACGTTGCGGAAATAAATAAATAAATAAAAAATTAAAAAGTGTGTGAGAGAGAATCATAAAAGTATTGTTCATTTGTGAAGATGATCTTGCTGAACAAAAGTATCATAAACTTTTGTTTGTCATGGAGATAATTTTCTGCAATAATAGAGAATCCAATGGAAAAATCCCATTATCTATTTGTCGAGGGAACCAGGATGATGCTAACTTCCAGGTCGGCCTACAATAAAAAACAACATCCCTGCTGCACCCAAACATCAAACTCTATTTCCGCGGCATATTTTACACATTTTCACTCCAGGTGTCTCATAACATGAAGCTGAAGGCCACACATGTCATATCAAACATGATTGTGCAGGATGGTTTATGTTAGTGAGGCTGTGGGGGGGTTAGACCATCGGGGGCTCTTGGGGTTTAGGGGGCTCCAGCTCCTCTGCGTCTCCACCCTGGCAGCCCTCGTTGCTGAAGAGGTAATATGGAGGCGTCTGCCGAGCTTCGATGATGAGGACGCCCTCGGGGGACAAGGAGGCGAAAACGGTCAGAGGGTCCACATCTATCGGGATCCTGAAGAAACAGAGGAGAGAAGGGCTGAGAGAGAGTATATGCAGGGTTCATGCATATTTTTACTATTAAATTTCCATGACTTTTCCGAGACTTTTAATGACCGTATTATCAAGCCATTTTCATTATAAATTTTAAAGGAACATAAAGGCTATTTTTCATTTCTTGAACATTTTTTTCTTTTACGAATGTGTCCATTTTTTCCCCACAATTTTTGGGTGATTTTTAACAAAAAAATAGGCAGTTTGTTTGCTTTCTTTTTTGTTGTTGACAATTTTTTTTTTTGAAAAAGGCATTTTTTTTTCAAAATTTTTAACATTTTTTTTCTTTAAATTGTATTGGTAATGTTAAAGAAAAAATAAATAAATTAAAATAAATGTTTAAAATAAATTGATGATTTTTACAGCAAAAAAATACAATTTTGTTCCTTTAAACATTTTTGGCAATTTTTATAGAGAAACATGTTGGTGATTTTTTTGCTTTAATTTTTTTTGTGATTTTGCTCTTATTTTAAAATTTTGGGAAATTAAAAAAGGTGATTTTATTTATTTATTTATTTTTTAATTTTTTTTTTTTTTAAAAAACATGCCATAGATTTGGAAGGCATGTTTTCTTTAAAAATCACCAACAATTCACAGCCAGAAACTGTAAAAACAGAATGATCATTGTTTTGTTTTTTTATTTTCAGATGGTCCTTGAACACATCATGTTATACTATACAGGTTTATGAAACTAAATTCCATGACTTTTCCAAAACTTTCAGAATACATTTAATTTTTCCAGGCCTGGAAATTACTATCTACAAATGCAATGACTCATCTAGGTTCTTCATAACCCTATGAACCCTGTATATGTTTTTTTCTGCGAGGACAGAAGTTTAGATGTTAAGAGTAGCAAAAGTTTACTTGGTGAAAAGTTTGTCAGTTGCTGTGTGCGTGCAGCATATTTAAAAGCAAAAAGAGTGGGAGGAACAAAATAAGGAGAGCGGTGAGGAGAAACAGCCGAGAGAAACGGTTCACTTCCTTCTTGGAGGTCATGCAAAACTGTGACATCTTCTTCCATAAGTGCTGCTGTGCAAACATTGTTAAATGCTGGGATTTTTTTTATTAACACAATCCCCATAAACAGCCTGCAGTCGGATGATCTTAGCACCGCGTGTATAGGAGAGAAAAAAAAGAGAGACTTGGCTCATGATTTTGACTGTTAATAAAAAATGTTCACCCCGTCCTCCTTGGCTGTAGCACTCATTTTAGACTCACAAAACTATCTCGCACATGGGAGATGAAGTGAAAGCCATCAGGAGTTTTCATTAAAAATCCTCCAGCTCTGCGGCAGGGATAGAAAACACACAGCTGATCCAGGTGTGAGGTAAAAAACGAAACCGGATTCTAATTAATGAAAGTGTCTGTCTGCAGGAGTTTAACACCTGTAAATTTCCGTCGCTGTATACTTTCCTAATCTGCTGTTCTCATCTGTCATATAGGCAACGACTAATTTAGTGTCTAGCTTCTTCTTCTTTTTGCCTCCTCACTTCACGTTTTGACACTTCTCGTGCTGAAAATGTTATATTTTCCACAGCAGAGCGAGATAATTGGCTTCCAAAACTTGCAGGAAGATAAAGTGTTGATGGAAAATCAGCCAGAGCTGCTGAGTTTTACTTCCATTAAACTATAAATCCCCTTTAGGAACAATTGTAATTAATGATGTTACAGTGTTAAGCTTTGGGTTAATTTCAAGTTTCAAAATAAAACACGTCACTTTGGAATGAACGTCCTCCAAAACCTGGTGCAGAGGAAAAACACGCAGAGCGATCCAAGCAAACTCTGCTCTCGTCCGGACAGCGAGGCCAAATATGGGTATGGTAGGTGTTCTGAGCGAGCAGCCAAGTGTCTCTGAGAGTTAATATAAACATCAGGCTGCCCCGCTCAGACGAGGAGGCTGCAAGTTTACCCTCCATTTAATTAGAGAGGACCCTCCACTGGCTTCCCACTCCACTGAGAAAAACGAGTCAGCAGGGACTGAAAACTTCAGCACGCAGAAGCCGACGGACACGGAGATCAACTCAGGTCTGTTTGTGTGACCAACCTGCAGACCCAAGTTCACAACGAAGACTCAAATGTAGGGATGCAATGGATGTAATTTTATTTAGACAGATGCAATAAAACATTAACCTTATATTAAAAAAGGAGAGAAGCATTTTACTAGGTTTTAGCAAAGTTGCAATTTTATTTGCTTTTTTTTGTTGTCCCTGGGCTGGTAGGTGAAACAATAAATTAATGACAGAATTTGATGTAAATAGAGTGAAAAACACCAGGTCATGAAATTTTACAAACATTATCATCCCCATATCCCACCCCACACAGAGTTTTCTGCAAAAAAAACAAGTTTTCATATTAAATCTTTTCTTATCGGCAGACACGGACATGTTTCTGTCTTCCTCAGAAGAGTCACGTGATGTTGTGACGCGTCCTGTCAGCTGCTTCATACCTGTCTGGTTTCATGTAAATGGGGGAGTTATAAAAATATAGTTTTCATGAATGTTGAAATTAGCTTTAGGAACCAAAAGTGTTTTTTTTGTACCAGTTTGTTTATTTCTGCTGTGCAGATGGGCATTTTAACATGCGGGTCTTTGGGGATTTACTCGCACTTGAGGAACTGCAGTTTTTGGCACTTTGTGTTGGCTTCATTTTTCAGCCCCAGAGGTTGCTGCTTGGAAAAACTTAAATAATGATGATGATGATAGAGGAAAAGTTAACAAATCATAAAAGTTATTAAAATTCATCCCATGGGGATCATTAATGTGTGTACGCTACCAGATTTCATTTCAATTTATTTAAGAGTTTACCCAGCAGGCGGGGAACGTTCCCACAACATCGGCTAACGGCACCTACAAATTACAAAAATGTTTTAAAGAAAACATTTTAAGGATGTTTATCATTTATTTTGTATTTTTATTTATATTATTATAATGTCCCTATAAGGTTAAATGCTGACTAAGATGTAACGTTATAACTGCGATATTCTGGGGATGTTTTGGTGATGTTGAGAGGTGATAGATGATTATAAAACGTTCCCACAATGTTAAATCAGAACAAATGGAGAATGTTTTTAAAGCAACATGCAGGACATGTTACTGAGGCCTGAGATTACAGAACATTTTTGTAAAAATGTATGGAAATGTAATGTAATGTGATATGTTAACAAAAAAACCCAACATTTTTTGATGTTTCCTTAACTTAAGAAGTTCTGGAGACTAAAATAAAACATGCTGCTGAAAACATTACTAAAACTTTGCATTGGTGGTAATGAGTCATTCTCAGAATGTTTTTAGAACCAAAATTTGTTAGCTGGGACGCCATTTCACTCAAAACCACTAATGCCATCCTCATGCTGGTGCTGGAGGAAAAGTCAGGGGAACACAAAGGTCTGCAGGATTCACCCTCAGCTGATCACGAGTGTCTGTGTAAAATTTTATGGTGATTCATTCATTTGTTGTCAAGTTATTTCAGTCTGGACCAAAGTGGTGGCCTGACTGTCTAACCGTGGAGCCACATCACGGCTGACGATAACTTTCAATGTTCAGTGTCATATATACTGGGTCAAACTAAAAACAAATCTAAAACAAGTGTGTGTACGCCAGCATCAATGCTGAACATTAACTACTCTAACCACACTCACACACACACACTTACACACACGTTTTGGTGTCAGTCCCACAACTACTTCCTTCACAAGTCAATTGCTGCGAAGCAAAGTTGTCCCGTCTGACAAAGTCAAATCACTCAGCCAGCCCATTACGTAGGACGCAGGCAGAAGCCTTATCAGTCCAGCTCGGGGAGTTTATTTACCTCTGGCAGGAGCACATTTTATCTCACACATTGATTTTGTACAGCTGCCAAAACACTTCCAATATGCTTATTCCCTGCAGAGACGCTGAGGCAGAGAGACACAAGACAGTAAGACCTGAGAGGCTGAGAGCTACCTTTGCCCTTAAAATGATTTAACAGCAACAAATCTGGTTAATAACTGACATATTTCTCACTTGTTTAACAGCAAAATCCACCTTTGCACCGTGTTGTCCTGTTTACATCATCGATAAAGTCTGCAATCAGCTGGTACCGACTGGGACCGACAGCCATTCCTCTACCAAGCCTTCTTCTGGCTAATGTCCGGTCACTGGAGAATAAAGTGGATGAGATGCTAAATTGAGGCTAAATCAGCAACGGGAAATCAGAGACTGCTCTGTGCACATCTTCACAGAGACATAGTTAACCCCTAACAGCCCGGGTCAAGCCGTTGCTCTGGAGGGGTGGACTTTGTCGGGAGCCATGAGGACACAAGACTCTGATGCAAATTCAAAAAATGCACTGCAGGAACTGAATGACGCCATCAGCAGCAACGTGCCCGAGCAACCGGATGGAGTCTTCATAGCAGCTGCTGTTTTTAATCAACTCATCCTTCAACTCCAAAGATATAGCTGCATTAAGGACAAATTAAATTTCGTTTTTTAAACTGCCTTCTACCTTCCTTCTTCCCTCTACTGAAAATACAGAGAGGCATGTCCTTACTCTTCAACATGACAAAATCCCGCTTCTGTTTATCTAAACGGTCCGCTACTCTCACTTTAAACATTTTGAACAGCTGCTTCAAACTCGTATCAGTGTCGAGTGGACAAACAAACAGCCGTCACTGTCAAAAACAGCCCTCGCTAACGCTACAACCCTGAAGCAGGCACTACAGGGAAAAGGACCGCTCAAACGTCTCCGTCGACTCTTCATACTGTAACTCATCCAAGCCAAACAGGCCGCAGAACTTTCCACAACCTGCCCGGCTCTCCGCCTTTAATTGGGCAGCGGGAAGACATCAAACGGCAGCGCTAATCGCTGGTGCGAATCGCCGTCTCGCTGGCGCGTCACTCCAGTTCTGCTAATTTCCTGTTGGCTAATTAGTAAGCAGTTGTGCTAGCCCCGCTCTGCTCATATCACAATCCTTTTAATTGGAAAGCCCTCAGATGAGGCCTGTGCTCCTCGGCTGAGCAAAACCTAAAACCAACGACAGACTGAATATATAGTGGGGGGGTCATATATAAATAACTGACCTCGATCCCCAAATCCTCCGCTTATATGAAACAGACAGATAGCACAGATTAGTCACAGTGTGAGTTTGAATAGCTGAGAATGTAGTTTTAACTGCAGCTCTGCTACTTTTTCATTCTTCGTTTCTCACAGCAATAATAATAGCAATAAACCAAACTTGTATTCAGGGGAGCAAAAATCTAATATTTCCTCTTAATACAGTAGAGGAGTCGTATAAAGAAGCATAAAATGGAAATATTTCATAAACCTCTGCCCTGTGTACTGTGCCATTCTTAGCAGTAAACACACACACACACACACACACACACACACACCATCATGTGAATAAGAGGAGCACTGGTATTTATCGTTTTTCCATTTCGACTGTGTCACCGGACTGGACTGTTTAATTATAGCGCACTGTCAGTCGTGTACATGTTAATACACAGCAAAGTTAATAGAACTTCTCCAAACAATTGTTACATAAACCATTACTTTTTAAAAGATTTTTATTTACAAAAGGAAGCAAAAAAAGGAAGGAATTAAAGTGATTAAAGGGCAATATTGCAAAAATAAAGTTTTAAAATCAAGAAAACTCATAATTTATCTCGCTCTCTGTAGCTGTGGTTCCCTGATTGTGCTTTTATTATGAAAACATGTCTACTTGTTTCTCTTGAAATATGATACTATGCAGTATATCACAAGAAAAAAAAAACAATATTAAGAAAAATCCGTTTTTCTGCATAGCAGAGTTTATTTTTATTATTTTTTATTTTTTAAATCACCCCTTACTCCTACTGACGCCTTGTGGGTTTCCTTGACCCTGAGGTTGGAAATCAGTGCTGTATATCATGACTATATGGTTTTTTTTTGGCTTAAAGAAATAGTTTAATACTGGCGAAATGGCCTTTTAATGAAACTAGAATGACTATGCAACAGAAAGATGCAAATATTTTTGAAATTGGTGCTACAAGACAGAGAAAACAGAGAAAAAGTACATTTTTGCTTGAGAGGTAGAAAACCTACAACTACCAGAATGCACTTCACCGCATCAGACTTACAAATGCTCCTGCTAGGGTGACATAACGCTAACTCGAACATATGAAACAGTGGCGGCCAGCTAGTAACAAACAATCTAGTATTACAGTTAAACAGTATGCAAAAATGTTTCTAAAAACATTTAAGGCGCGAAATATGCAACGCAGTAACAGAATCTCGGTTTATATCAGATCAGCTTAGTTTTACAGTTTGATGTGTGTTTTTTCCGCCTCCGTTTCTAACTGTGCAGGAAACTGTGGTGCACGCTTCTTCTAAACAAACTCTCTCAATATCTGCTGAAATTGGCACTAAAATGTGATTTTTTAAATTCAGTCAGCACTTTGTGGTTTTACTGTTTTTATCAGATTTTGGTCCGAGTTTGAGTTTTGAGATTTTGGTCTCTTGATCTGCTTTTCTCCTCTTTGTGTGCATGCTGGAAGGAAATGTGGCGTGTAATATGAAAACGCCAAAGTACAGCCTGTACTTTCAGCAATAACCTCGAGAGCCAGCGAAACTCCACCAGGTGACGTGTTTTGCGTGAGTTTCTCTGGGGGCGGGGGGATATCTAACCCTTTGTGTCCATAATGTGCAGAAAACAAAAAAGTATGTGCAGCTATAATCTCTGCGATCCAGAGTTTATACTCACTGAATCTTCTTTGTGAAATTCTTTGTCACTATGCCTCCTTCTTCCTGCTTCTCTTCGTGTTTTCCTGTTGGAAAGAAACATCAGAAAATGAGTGAGAGAATGGAAAGAAACCTTAAATAACCTCATATATGAGGGTTCAAGGTTTTGCAATAGTTTAGTGACGCCATGCATCATAAATAAGTGTCCTTGTCCCCTCGGACAGTGATTATATATATGGGCCATTTCATGACTCTTTAAACCTCTAAATGCATCAATGCTTGATTTCTTTCACAAGTCAATAAGAAACTGAAGAAATGACCCATATTTCAATAAAAAGTACAAGAATGACTGGAAAATGGCAACAAATAAAAAAAAACAACAACAAAAACTATAAAATAAAAGTAAAAATAGCAACAACAACCCAGAAATGACCAGGAAAAATGCTTTAACAACTAAAAAAATGACCCAAAACTCAATAAAAAGTCCAAGAAAAATTGCCTGAAAAAAACCCAAAACAACAGAAAAGAAAGTAAAAACAACAACAACCACCAAGAAATGACCTGAGAAAAACCACCAAAGAAATTCTAGTAATTTTGAAAGTTTTAAATATGTAATTATGATAATTACACAGTTTTTCCCAGCTTTATTCTTTCTCCCCTCGCCTTTTTAATTTTTTTAATTCTCTAAATCTAGTACTCCGTGTTTTTGAAAGAAATTGCACCACTTTGCTCGGGTTCAAAGGTTTAAATACAGAGAAAAAAAGCATCTGAAAGCAGCATAAGTAAAGTGATGTGACTCCAGGTTTTAAACGGTTAACCACGATCATGAAAATAACAACCCCACCCCCGACCATGTGCAGGAGGTCTGTTTTCAGGGGGCTAAAAAGCTGGCGATGACACGGCGATGAAACGCGTGTTATTTGGCGCACACAGTTTGGCTTCACGGCCGCAGCAGTGCTGCGCTGCGGGGGCCTCTGCTGTGACGCTGAAATAATGAAACACCTTTTTTTTCGGTCTCTTTCTTCCAGGAATGATCCTCCTGCAGAAAACACTCAGCACATGTAGGTATGAAGTTGTGGAGAACAGCTGAGCCCCCCCGGCCTCCACCTTCTCCTCCTCGCTCTGTTTATGGCCGTCGTATCTCTCGGGCCTGCTCGCAGCTGCTGTGGGGCTGTTAAATATCACTGCAGCCGCCGCCAGCAGCAGCGCGGCCCGCTCCACCCCTCGACCCCCGTCTGCACTCCGGGCTCCGGGCCTATACCCCCACAGTGACGCCTCTGCCAGAGCGCGAGGGCGGGATAAAACTCCAGAGAGAAGTGAGCTAAGATCACCGGTGAAGTCAGAACATTATTATTTAAACCTCGCCAACGCTTTAAACCGGTCCCATTTCATAAATAATGGAGGTTTGGTCAGAGCGTGTCCTTGTTTTTAACTCTCTTACGACAGAGAAATTCCAGAAGCTCGATGTAACGCTCATGATACTGAATGTTCTGGGAGGAGAGATGACGGACGGGACATTTACGTCATGCATGAAAGGTTTTTCACAAGTATCAGAGACGCTGGAGCTTTCTGATACTCCTGCAGCTGTGTCACCGCAGGACAAACTCTGTTTTTCCTTCTTTTCTGTGTGAAGCCACGATTACTGTAAAATTTTAATTAATAACCGAGGCAGCAAACTAAAATCCTCTTCAGCAGGTAGCAAACACATCCAAAGAACTTCTATAAAACCTTTATTTGTCAAAATGTGTCGCCACACTCGGCCAGTAAAAAGGACTCAGATCAAAGAATAATCATCACTTATTATGCAGTTTGTTAGATTTTTTTAAGCTGCATTAATCAATATTTTTACATACAAACAATAGATGAAATGTGTAATATCAAACAATGTTGAATTTATAGAAAACTAGAAGGGGAGAGCTCGATCAAAGCCAAATGCCCTGTCAACAAAAGTAAAAAGTTCTCAGTGTATCAATGCGCTGTGACTGAAATACGTTTCTATATATAATGGCTTTATCCTTGGCCAATGCCACACCTCGGCCAAGTCGTTTTTCTGTGATCGTGCTGACAAACAGACCAGCAAACCAAACTGAAAACATAACCACCTTGGTGGAGGTAATAATCAATAAGAGGGCATTTACGCGGCAACGGTACTAAACTTTTCATGACCTTTCGTTCACACGACAACGGCGCTCTGGGGGCCTAAAAATGCAAACTTTTGAAACCTGGTTTCAGAGTGAAATCTTTTGAAAACCTTCTGTCGCCGTGTACACTGGATCATGTGAGACAGTGACGTCACGGCCGCACTCTGCACATTCATTGTCATATAAATAATGAGATGGACCTCGGAGGAGGCTATTTGGATGCTGCTTTATGCACTCTGGCAGCTTATTTTCATCCAAAGTAAAACTAAATCCCAAAGTGAATCAGTTTATTTTAAAGTGACTTGGAAAAAGGTCGGCGGGTCAGCCGTCTATCTGAACAACAGGCCGTAAGTGGAGTATCACTGCCTTATATACACCTCATCTGTTCGTGTCGTCTTCCTATGTAACAATTTTAACCTGTGCTGTCCACGCTATATAAACAAATTAATGAAATACGTCCAAAAAATATGAATTTATACTGCTTTTAGATAAGTGCTGTGTCACTACAGGGACTGGATGGATTGGATTTTTGATCCTATGTGAGTTTAGCGTCACTGTAGATTTAAGGAGGACACATCCCAAAAATATAAAGAACATTTGTATTTGGCCCCCAATATAAACATCAAAGTAGCTGAGCACTTATTTTGGAAAAACGGACATTTACACCATGAAATGGTGAAGAAAATAAATCATCAGAATGCAGGAAACTCAGTGTTTGATGCGCAGATTTTCCGTCTCCCCCAAAATTGAAAGAAAATCTTGACCCCTTCAGTCTGCTGCTGGAATAAAAGGTTTAACTCAGTTCAGTACAGAAACTAAAACTATAAAAGCGTTATTAATAACGGCAACACAGCTACACATTCATTTTAATTGTTTTAGTTCATTTTGCTTGTACTTTACAATTTTACTTTTAAGAATAATTTAAGGAAATGAGCACTTTTCAGTCAGATTCTGTAACATTTTAATCGTACTTTGAGTGAACTTTATCAGTCAGAAACAGAAAAATTGGTTTAATTTTATTTTCAAAAACATTGATAGAACTCAATGAGCAACTTAACAACACATACCCCAAACAATAGCACAAAATTAGTAAAAAGTTACAAGAAAGTTACCTGAAATAAGCAAAAACTAGTAAAACAAACAAAAAACAAAACAAGAAAATGACCCAAAAATATATGTGCAGCTCTTTTCTGTAACATAATTGTAAATTTATAATTATACTGAGAACAAATAGACAGTTTTCTAGACATTTTGCCTAGTTTTTTTGATAATTTTCTAATAATTCTCCCCACTTCAAAAAACAAACTGTCAGGTCATTTCCTTTGTTAAGTTGGTCATTACTTTTTTCCCACATGTTTTTGAAAGATTTGCTAAGATTTCAAAGGGTTAAAAAGCTTGTGAGAGGCGCCTGAATGCAAAAGAAACCGCTTTCGAGCCGGGTTTTAAAGGGTTAACTCACGGCTCAGATGATGGGTACACTCGGTTCATCAGGAGGATTCAGTCAAACATTTGTTGCTTCATGTACTGAACACCTCCGACATGCATGTATCAGCTCCCCGTCACGCTTTTAGCACGGAGGGTCGAGTCAGCGCGGCGGGCAGGCGGGCCCAACATGGCGCTGATTGAATGACCCAACTGGCATACCAACAATGTGTTTAAAAAAAACTCAGAGCCGGGGGCCCTGCTGTCCTCCGTGCCCTCGGCGGCCCCGGGTATCCCTGGAATTCATCCGAAGCTCGACATCAGGAAGCAATTTCTACCTCTGTGAACATTTCGGATGATAAAATATGAATATGGTGCTTTGTTTGTTTTATGTAATTTAATCCCTGTGTGCGCCGCTGAGATCTGCTGCTTCATCACTGATGGCTGAAACTGGACGTTTATGAATTTAGAAGAAGAAATGCAGATTTTGTTGTGTGTGATGTTTTCTGATATTTAAAACGATTTTGTTTTTCACCACGAGGAACTGCGCAGATTTTTGTTTAGTAAATATAGATGATGCACAAAGATGAAGTTAGTTATTTACATATTTGGTTGTATACAAAGAAAGTGTCAGTATGGGAGGAACTTTTACTTTGTAAAACCTCAGGGGGATATTTTTATTTAATTATTTTTGGTTCAAATTTTCACTGAACTTTATATAAAAAAAAAGTTGCAGGGAACTTTCTGTTTATGATGAAGAAAGTGTCAGTTTTGATTAAACGTTCGCTAAAGGTATTTAAACAAAGTTTTGTGTTGAAATTTGTTATATTTATAAATTCTAAATTTGACAGAAATATTTTCATTTTTATTTTAAATGCATATCAGTTCCAAATATCAGTTATCGGTCTCATTAAGTACTAATAATCGGTTTTGGCCCTGAAAAAACGAAATTAATCGACCCCTATTACATATGAAACATTTAGATTCGCTCGTTATCTGGAGAAATCATCGAAGAAGAGAAAACAAGCTCTTTATCAGGATAAACTGTGGATTTGTACATTTTATTTTTCAGTGTAAAAGTTATTTTTTGCAAGAATATTAGTCATATATTATTCTGGTAGTTAACTTATTTTATGTATCTTTTTTTTGGATGATGATGATATCTGTAAAACCGGAAGATGACACACGCGTTGTCTTGTGATGGTGTCCTCTAATACAGGACGGGACAGAGTCTCCCCTTCCCTGGTTTTTGCATCTGATTTTATTTATAAAATTTTTCAAACCTGTAAAGCACCTTTTGTTACTTTTATTAGAGCACTTACATTAAAAAAATATTTATACATGCTTTTGGGTTTTACCTGGTGTTCTCTTGTTTTTTTAATTTTATACAGCATTTATTTTTACCTACAAAGGTCTCGTGACGCCCTCCCCTGCCAACGTTAGTAAACTTGACAGAGAAAATTTAGATTTTTAATTTAAATTTTTTGGAATTTAAATTTAATTTCATGTTTTTAAAAATGTATATTTATTATTTATCTTTACACATATTTTTAAATTCTTCTTAATACTTTTAACAGTCACAAATCATGCCAACGCTTTACCTAAAAATATGAGGAGGAAAGTGTGAGACACGAGGAAACCCTTATTTATTTTTCTAATTTTTAAATAATTCTAAATTTTCTATTTATTCTTTTATTCCTTTTATCATTATTTTTAAAAATTTTAATTCCCTTGTTATCAACACAATCCGGCTGCTCTTACTTACGTCTCCAGCCCCTTAAGCCCCTCTTAGCAAACTTGTGTGATGTTTTCTGCCCACTTATACCCCCTAATTTATTAGTTTTTAAGGAGATTTCAACAAGTGCATAACATTTTAACGCGTGTGCCTGTGCCCTCAGAGCATCCTTTTAGACTGCTGCACTTTTAGCTTTAACTAACTAACTAACTAACTAACCAAACCTCTTAGCCCCATAATCAGTGACTGAGCCTGACCGTTACACCAGCAGGACTGCAGACCCAGCACGAGGACCGCTGGGTAAAATCCTGTTTCCAGAACGTTCTCTCTGGCGTTTAATGGCAGCGAGCGGCTTGTCTTATTGTAAACAGAGACTGTTGTCACGGGCCTTGCCTTAAATCTAAATCGAGCTCATGGGCGACTGAGGGAGTGATTCTAGAGGAATCTGAAACAGGTGTCCCGGGCTTGAGGATCTGCCTGCCAACATGCAACTCCCAGTACCCGAAATCTGTTCAGCTCTTCCACATCAAGACTCATTAATGCCGAGAGCATGTTACAGCAGCGAGGCTCTTTGTGCTGCTTCAGATCTGCTGCCACAGTGACAGAGCTCGTGTTTCTGAGCCAGGTCAGAGTCCTGAGAGACTCTCTGTAAGGTGTTCTGCTTTACTTTGCTTCATTCAGACTCTAGATTTGGCTCGACCGCTGATCGTTTTTGCACGTATGGATTACTGAACAGGCCGACCGTGTGCAGGGGTCAGAGGTCCCCCTCGCCTTCACCTTCAAACTGTCACTCAAATTAACATGTCCCCAGCAGCAAGCCTCAAAATGACTAAAAGGACACACAAAATGATGACGAAGAGACACAAGACCACACAGTGATACAAAGAAAATGCAGAGACACAAAATAACTACAAACAGAGGCAAAACAACCGCAGACACGAAATAATTAAAAAAAACCCTACAAACGTAGGTTTGTAAAGACACAAAGACACATATGAACCACAAAGAGACATAAAACAACCAAAAAAGACAGAGACAAAAGTAAAACAAAAAAAACAAAACCACAAAAGTCACAAAATAACCAAAAAAAATCCACAAAGACACCAAACTACCATCAAGAGACACAAAACAACAAAAGATTTCAGCAAAACGACACAAAACAAACATAAAGAGGCACAAAATGACAACAAAAGGACAAAAAAAGACACAAAACTAACAGACACAACACTACCGTAAAGAGTCATGAAACAACAAAAAAGCCAAAAATGCAAACCACCCCCTTAAAAAAAAACAAAAACATAAAAGTCAAAATGGCACAAGACACAAAACAAGCATAAAGAGACAAAAACAAAAAGACAAAAAAAGCGACAAAAACACAAAAGGACCAAAAAAGACACAAAAATTACTGCAGTGAGACATAAAATGACAAAGAAGAGACAAAAAATGCTCTAAAAAACAAAACAAAAACACATGAAACGACCACATAAAAGAAACATACCACAAAATAACCCAAAACAACAACAAAAAGAAACAAAATGCTTTCAAAAATACAAGGAATTACTACAAAAAGACACAAAATTATCATAAAAAACACAACAACCACAAACAGACGAATTATCAACCAGAAAACAACACGACATGGACTCAAAAACACACCTCGACTACAAAGAGACACAAAACAACAACAACAGTAAAGTCTGTGTTGTTTGTTCCTGTGGAGGAACCCGTCATCTCATAAGCAGCCGTGTGTTACTGAATGTGTGTTTAGAGGTATTTTACGAACGCACCTAGACACAACCTTTATATTCTCATACGATGGTTGTCGAGTTTGTCTAAATGTAATTACCTGATGAAGAGACAAAAACAGAAAAAATACATAGTTGAGGGGCTAAAAAGGTCAAATTCCCTCAGTGAAATCTCATCCTGCCAAAAAAAGGTCTGACCAGCCACCGAAAATCTCTGTGAAAATACACTGTGACCGTTTATTTTGATTTTCTTTGAACTTTTATATAAAAAATGTAGGCCTTAAATGCAGTTTAATTCATTTACCACACAGCCGGAGACACATTTCTGCTCGAAAAAACAATAAAATGATTTTCATCTCAGTGTTTTTTTTTCCAGAAAGTCATATTCAACTGCAGAAGACACCTTTAAAAATAATATACCATGTCATATTTCTCAGCATTTATACTGAGGGCTTGACCTCAGTGTCCTCAGTGGCAGCTAAGGCCCTGCAAAATAGTGTTTTTCTCAAACAGGTGACACCTTTTCCCACTTTATTTTGTTTATATTCCGTGTAATACGTTTTCTATTAAATATGCCTTAAAGTAAGCTAATGTTTCATCCTGACTGTGTATTTGAGCAATTAAATCCCCACTTTAAAGGCACTCTGGCAGCATTTGCTGTGTTTGCTCTATAAATAAACTGAACGGATGGTTGTCACAGCGGGGAATTACCGTGTGGGTTCACTTTAACCTCCAGACACAGAAACCAAGAGTTTTCATGCAGAGGCCCACATCTCACACTTTATAGAGTCCTAGAAAAGGAAATAAAAGTGGTTAAATTTGGCTTAACTCACCTGAAACTTCTACAAATCCGTCTCTCGTTTTCACGTTTAATTCCTCCGGTTTGAAGCTGTGGACGTTCACGCAAACTTTCCAGGGCTCCCCCCCGGTGGTGGTGGGGGAGCTCCGGGAGGAGGGCTCCCCGTACCTGCTGGTGTAGAGCGCGGGGCCTCCCGCAGACTGGCGCGAGGGGAAACCTGTGCGTAAACCGGTGCCGAAGGGCGAGGGGCTGAGGCGCGTGCTGAGCCGGCCCGGCCGCGCCCAGCCCGGCCAGTCCATCGACAGCTCGTCCGGGAAAGGAGGCATCCCAAAGTCATCGTCCATAAACCGAGAGGCGAGCTGCTCCCTGAACGGAGACTGATCTCTGAACGGCGACTCTCCAAACGGATCCCGGGGAAACCTCTGCCGGTTTCCCATCGTGTAGAAGTCTCCCTCTGCCATGTCCAAAAAAGTTCAAAACCAGTTCAAATTCTGCTTTTTGTCCAAAACAACCCGAAAACTTTTCCTTTGTATAAAAAAAACCGTCTTAAATCTACGTGTGGTCAAACTATCGCTTTTGGATTTTACGCATCACCGTTACGCAACACGCTGATCCAGCAACAAACCGTGAAGTAGTACTCTGCTTTTCCTAAAAAAGTGAATCCCTGCTGGCTGTGGGTTTTATACTGAGCGGTGATTCCCCAAACGATGAGTCTGCACAGGGCAAGTGTCGAGAAAGTGCTGGGAGGATCCGGAGAGCGCGCGCACTGCAAAAAGTATCATCTAAGAAGTCAAACAAGAGTCTTTAAAACTTAAAAATCAAAGACAGCAAGATTAAAAAACAACGTATTTGGGGAAAAAAAATCATCCGTTTCAGCTGTTTTAATTGTCAAAAGTCATGTTTACGCTTAAATCAAGATGAACTGATTTGCTAATGTGGATATTTTTTGCAGCGCAGGCGCAACAGCTGACCGGAGACCAGCCCCCCCTTTGACCAAATGAAGTTAGCGAGCACATGTCGCTCAGGCCGAGCTGGAGCTGCCTCCTCCCGGTGACTCACCGGCTCTTTAATAGAAAATCACGCAGAGCTTCAGGTCAAACTCGCTGAGGTCACAGCACAGATTAAACAAAACAGCTAAGAAGTCAACATCGTGAAGGCTGCGTGTGCTGAGGGGACACATCCTGTTAATTATTAAGATATGCTTAAAATACCCCTCCCAAATTTATTGATAAAAAGATATAGGTAAAAGAATCTGCTGTGCTACAACAGGCAACCATGCACCACTGCCAGAGGTTCAGTGTGTAAGATTTAGGGGGATTCAGTGGCATGTAGTGGTTTAAGATTGCAGATTGTAACCAGGTGAAACTTCTCCTGGTTAGAAATACTTTAGAGTTAATTGTTCAGGAAGTTTTTTTTCTGGGAGCCAAATTTGCAGCAGAGGTGTCTTCTTCTCTAAACCAGTAAAAATGCTACAAATTAGTTTTACGCTAAAAAAATCAGCGTTTCTCCAATGCTGTCTGACACGTTGCAGATGGGCCGCCAGCCCAGAACCTGCTAATGCGTGCTCACCTTTTTCTGATCACTTTAACTCACTTTATTTGTTATTTAGATGTTCAGAGTTTTGTTGTTTTTTTTTCACTGGGAACTGAATTATCCGCCCAGGTTTGTTCCTCTCCAAACAAATGGAATCAGTGAAATAAAAAATTAGAAGAAAAAACAAAAAACTAAGAAAAAGTTACAAAAACAATAAAATTTTCTTACATATGCATAAAAAAAATCTGTAATTTTTTAAAAATACATAATTGTAAATACAGAGTTTTGGACATTTTTCCTATTTAAAAAAAAATAAAAAATTCCAAAGCGACTAAGTCTTTGCAGTTTGTGGAACAGTTTTGCTCATTACCCTTTTTTTCCATGTTTTCAAAAGAAATCAAATCAATTTGTTCAGATTTTAAAGGTTTCAGTACTTGTGAAGGCGTCTGAACACAACAGCACAAGGGAAGTGATGTTAAGGTTTTCACTAGGCTACGTATTGATGGGAACTATTGTAACACCAATAATAAGACTTCACTTCAGTCAGGACCGTTCGTTTGAAGGTACCATGGGGGGGCATGTTCGGCCACGATGCCCCCACGTCTCCATGGCTACAGCCTTTTACTGCAGTAAATAAATAAATAGTGTTTACATCCGTTTTCAGAACATAAAACAAGACGATTTTTATTCACAACATGATTTTATAGAGCTTATTCTTAACACGCAGTGAGAGGGGATTCCATGGGGACGATTCAATTTCCGGGTGACACGTTATTACAATGTGGCGTTCCCACTGGCACGAGATAAAATGTGACAGTATGAAAAACATACGCTTCTGCAATATGCTCCTTCATATGGAAAACAGGGCGAGTATGCATCATTCAACACTGAAACACTGGATCACTATTGCTGTATGAGCTCATTATTGGGATTTTTAAAGTAACAGAAGACATGATCGGAGGGATCTTCAGCACAAAGACATCGAGAGTCCACTGAGTGACGCCTGACGGGCTTTTCCACGTGTCAGCGCATCATATCCAACATTTTAACATCCAACACGGCCCAAATCACATTCTGTAAATCAAAGAATCACTTTTTTTTTGTATCTATACAATGCAGATGCATATTTACACCACAGTAGTTACATTTTCAAAATTATCTTGCACAAGAACTGATGTAAACTTTACATTGTGAGGCGGGGAGAGCCCGTCTACAAAGTTTGTCAACACGTCCGCACAAATCTTCCCCTCGCCACGAGTCGTCATCACCTCATAGTTTATGGATGACTTCTGTGCCAAGTCCCTTCCTCTTCCAGCGTCATATTTCCCTCATTCGTCCAATTTAGTTGACATTCAGGGAAATAAGCTGAGAGTATTGAGTGCATAGAGAGCAGTCTGTCAGGCCTGGAGCAGTTACACAGACAGGATGACGGATTCCAAATGACTGAGAAATATAACTCCCATAATTATGCGGAAAGGCAGATTCAAACTTATTTTGCAGATTTAAACTCTGGAGTTAAAGCAGCTTTCAACTGAAATTTAAAGAAACAGTTTGACACTTTGGAAAATACGCTGATTTGCTTTTAGGGCTGCACAGCTACGTCCAAAATGATCATCACGATTGTTTTGATTTCTATTAAGATCATGATAACGCCTCGTGATTATTCATTGTCTTCAGGGACAAAATAGTTTATATTTATTTATATTTATTTCGCTGTTACATTTAACCCCTCGAAACCTGAGCATACTGACTTGATTTTTCTTTCCAAAAACATGTGAAGAAGGCAATGAATGAAGAAAGAAGAAATTATCCTAAAAATTAGCAAGAAATTATTGAAAAGTACAACAAAATTACTTGAAAATTCGTAAAAAAAAGAAAGACGAAAATACCCAGAAAATTTGCTTAAAAACACAATAATTTTGTAACATAATTTTACATATGTAATTTTGATCGTTTTTAGCTTTTAGCTTTTTAAAATTAATTTTCTAAATCTACTAATTTTTTGCACTTTGTGAAACATTTAATACCCAGTTGCTTATTGCCTTTTTTCCATGTTTTTTCAAAAATATCACTTCAGGTTTCAAAGAGTTAAATAAACAGAGCAGTGCTTTCACTTTTACCTCGTGCTTTATTCCTGCTTATAACTAATCTTTGCATCAAATCAGACTTCAAATTCCTTGAATTCGGTGCATCTCATATGCACACGTAGCTATGAGGCTAATATCAATCTTTTCATTTTACTCTCTGCAAGAAAGCAAATAAGAAATTTCTCAAAATGTCAAACCTTTTCTTAAAAAAAGCACCTAAAACAAAAGGTCAGACCTTTTTTCTGCCACTCCTCCTTCTGCTCCTGTGTCTTTTGAACAATCTGCTTCTACTTTGAGGTTTATTTGTGAGCGAGGCGGCAAAAAAATCCAAGAATAATTTACAACAAACCGAAAAAAATCTACAGCAGTGTCATAATAATTATAAATCGACAGAGTTGCATAGAAAGACTGACCACCACTGAGAGGGACAACGAAGCAATAAATATTAAATACGAAATAAATACAAACTGTGCTGCGTAATTAAAAACGTGACTGTGACTGATATGACATATTTATGCCTACAGACAGCCCCAAAACAAACACTTTAAGCATTAAAGCAGATAAAAAGTCCATTACATTTACCTTTAGAGTACCGTTTTTCCTTTAATTGACTATGTTTTATTTGACACAAGTGGTCGGGGACAATTCCTCCTCTGACACGTGGAGCTTTTGTCAAAAGAAATCCCCCTCTGTGTCCCTGCGCAACGATTTCGATCGCTCTCTGTTGTATTACACGGACTGACATTTCAATTGTTTTCCACTTGATCAGAGGATAAATTAATTTGACATTTGAGCTGACAGGCAGTTTGCTCGCCGTCAGGCCACCCTCGCCGCTTCATTTTTCAGAGGAAACGCGCCGGTTCTCCACCTTGTGAAGTGCCGAGATCAGAGCAATAAACCTTTCCTTATCCCCGACAACGATCCCTCTGGAGCCATTTGTAAACGCTCGGATCAAACGGCTCAAATGTTACAGCGATGCTTCAAAATCCACAACATACAGAGCTGACGTGTGACAGTAAACATCTCATCAAACCTTAAAAGAGTTCACCTGGTGCATCACACATACTATGTAATGCCAACCCCCAAAATAATATTAGAATCAAATCATGTTTGACAACTGAGCAGATTGGCTTAATTTTATTTAAAAAGCATCAGAGGAGGGCGATTAGCAAACTAAGAAGTAATGTCCCCAAAATGATCAAGATATTAATAACGGTTACAAAAAATGACCTGAAAATAGACCAAAAAAGTAAACAAAAAAGAAAGAAAATGATCTCAAAAAGTGCTGAAAAATAATATTTTTCTTTTTTTATGTAATATAATTTAAAATATATAATTAAGGGAATTATAAACATAATTTTCTGGACATTTTTCCCAAGTCTAAAAAAAAATCTATCTGAAAATCCCTTGCAGCTAATTTTTTCAGATCATTTTTTGTCACATCTTACTAATTTCTGCAGTTTGTGGGACTTTTCTTGCCAGGTTGCTCTTTATTTTCCAGTGCTTGTTTTTTTTAAAAAAGGAATCAAACCAATTTTCTCAGGTTTCAGAGGTTTAAATGCGAATGAAAAGCGTCTGAATGCAGCACAAGAAAACTGATTTTATGCAGGTGTTAAAGGGTTAACAATTCATGGTACCCTCAGGCCTTTTCATGCACCATTGCAAATAAATATGAAGATAATTTTAAAGCATTAATGAAAATAATAATTTAAGGGGAAGTACACGGACATCAAATAAGGAGGTGACCAGACAGAGGAACACAGTTTCTGTTGTAAATATCGAAGAGATGAACAGTCTCAGGCCATCGTTAGTGCTGATGCAAGACCGAAACAAACAAAAAACAAAAAGACATTCAGTCTCCAGAGGTCTCTGTGGGCACAGAGAACAAGACCGCCTCAATGAAAGACGTGGTCGGACCCCCGCAGGGACATTTCCACTCAAGCGTCAAAGCAGGAACACAGAGACGCACGCACGCGATCGCTCCTCTAACATCCACCGTCCCCTCCTCTCAAACGGACACACGACCGGAGCTTCGGCCCCTCAGTGTGCTCTCAGAAACTTAATGCCTGGCTTTGTTGCGTTTGTTCAGCGAACCTCGACTCCGGCTGCGACTGCGGGTCCCGAAGATTGAGTTCCAGGATGAGCTGCGGCTGTAGCTCCTGTAGGAGGAGTAACTCCGGCTGCGGCTGCGGGTGATGCTGTGGATGGGGCTGCGACTGCGGCTGCGGGTGAAGAGGCTGCTCCAGGACGACACGCTGGTGGAGCGACTGCTGGAGGACGGGCTCGGTCTGAAGTAAGGGATGGGTCGCTTCCTGGCACTGTGGAGAGTGCAAAAAGTTAGTGGTGTGAAATTAAATTAAAGCTACAATAATCAAAAGTTTCATACGAACAGTGTGTAATCTGAACGCGTTCGCTTGTTGTTACAAACCCCAAAACCACAGATTATCACTCGACTCTTTAGTTCCCCTCAGCTTTAAAGAGCTGTTTAACGTCTTAATTGTTTTGATTTTACAGCCACAATTTTACTGTTTTGGTTCACTTTCATTATCTAATAAATCCACCGGACACTACCTGCTCTGTTACAGACGAAGTTAGCGACCAGCTTGTGAACATTGTGGTGCATTTAGGAGCTAAAGAGGAAGAAACTTCCATCAAAACAAAAAACTTAAATGACCTGTATTCAATATTTAGAGCATTAATACAGCAGCAAACCACTATTTTCTATGTGAAGATATACACTACCTCTGTGTGTGTTGTAATCATGGCTGTACATATATAAATATATATATATTTATATTCAGACCCAGGCACAGAATTAATTGAACAGTGCAACGTTGACACGAGTATAGATCAGTGGAGTAATAAGTATATAAAATCAGTTATTTATAATCTCTCTGTGGCTGTCGTGTTCTTTAGTGCATATTTCTGGATGCTGCTGTCAGAGAGAAAAGTAAAGCTAACCGCGTGGCTGACAAGATCTGCTTGAAGAAAGTGAATATCACACTTTGCCTGTTCTTTTTTTAACATCTGAGATGCCCGTGTTCCACCATCTGCTTCTTTCGCACCTGTGGAGGCTTTAGAGCGGACGGTTATCTCATCCAGCTAAAAGCCATATCAAGGAACGCAGCTCATCGACACGATGACAAAGACTTCACGCTGTCCAACTGAGGGGGTGGACTGTTGGACCAGCAGTACATATTTACACAGAACGCATATTATAATAATGCACACTGTGGCTGTAAATCAGCAGGCTGGGACAGCGGTACCTTGTGATTCGGCGTGCTTCCAGATGGCTCGGTGAGTCTCTTCTTCTTTTCTTCATAGGAGAGTAGGATTTCCGTCTTTGTCTCTTCCCACTAACCTTATGTGCATGCTTCACATCTGTGTCTCTGGAGCTGTGTGTTCTCTTTCTGTCTCGTAGTCTGGGAAGCAGACGTGACGATGTGAAAATTCAATCGCCAACAATGTAAATGTATATTTGTTCTCGCACTCCACTAATGAGGAGTCGTTAGCAGCTGAGAGTTTATAAAAGTTCACCTGTCACTGTATCTGGAGTAGCTTCCTCTGGAGCTCAGGCTGGCCACGCTGCCTCGCCGCCTCGGATCAGCCGAGTAACTCGGTGAGCGCGAGTACGAGCTGCCAACGAGAAAAAAAAACCACAATTATCACTGGGAGTCGAGCAGAGCAGAAGTTGGCATGATTTCATAAAATGCTGTTTATATTTTTATGCAAATTCCTGAAAAATGCAAAATAAAATATGAATGTTCACGTATCATCACACTTGACCACCAATAACTCTGATTCATTTGTGCATTTGTTAATAAATTCAATTCACCCCATCACGATTAGAAATAAGGATATTATGACGACATGAGCTCAGACACGTCTGGTCTCTTTATTCTTTACTTTTTGGGCTTTTTAGTGCACTGAAGTTAATGACGAGTGGCAGCGTGGAAATGTTCGTCTGCGATACAGAAATTCCAGCAGCAGCATCTGTCTGCATCCGTGATGCTTTACGGTAAATGCTAACATGTTCAGAGTGACAATGCTAACAAGCTGAAGTTTAGCAGGTGTAATTGGACAGTGCTCATCATCCTAATTAAGTGTGTTAGCATGCTAACATTGCTAATCAAAACCAAACACAAAGCACTGATGAGGCTTATGGGAACGTCGTTAGGATACATCATCAGGGAACAGTGATCAGGGCCTGAAATGAACTTTTTTCAATACATGACACTGTGGCAGGCAAGCACTGTTTTTGTCTACCGCTCAGACAGTTTTTAAGCCACTCAAATCTATGAGCTAAATGAAGGAAAAACATTTAGATAACTTAAAGAAAACTGAATGTAAAGAATAACATATTGTATAGCTCCACCTGCAGCTGCAACATTAAAGTGGTGACCACATTCATTTTAATCCAATAAATAATATATACTATTCTAAAATGAGCCATTCTGTATAAAGAGTACTACTACTTTTGGTACTTTAAGTTTATGTTGATGCTAATACTTATGTACCTTTATTAGGATTTTTAAAGTACGTCAAATGTTGAATGCAGGACTTGTAACAGAGTGTTTTTACACTGTGGGATTACATTTCATGCCACTGGTCAATTCTATTGTCTGAGTTACACCACTGCCTTCAGGGAGCTCTAATTTACAGTACTGTGCTCATACACGTGCATATAAACGCTACTGTGCTCATACACGTGCATATAAACGCATCTGCATTTGCTGGGAAGCAAGAAATGGGAACATTACTTGGGTCTTGAGCAGCTGCAGCGTTTATATCATGAACAAACTGAAATCTACACGGCAGATTTTAATCAAAAGCACTTTCCTTAGTAGATTACTGGTAAAATAAACGATCCAATAATTGTGATTTGAAAAAAAGAAGCAGAAAAACTTTGCTTGATTCAAACAATACCAAATGCGTTTTGTCCTCAGTCAGACATCATATTGCATATACTTTGACAGCATTGCAAAACATGATCAACCAAACGATCAAATTTCACATGTTCAAATAAACTGTTGTAATTGTATGTGTGCATCTTTTATTGATGGTTATCGGTTAGAATTCAGTGAGCTTTGACTATCAATCAAAACTAATATGATTCAATGGCCAATAACGTTGGTTTAAAATGTGCCTTCTCGCTGCGTGCCAAAGTGGTGGAAAAGCCTGACTTTTCCACACGTCACTGCCAACATCTTACCCACGTTTGGCAGCTGTTAATTTCAGACCCTGACTGTGAATGTCTGTACTAAATGAAGTAAGGGATGGGTCGCTTCCTGGCACTGTGGAGAGTGAGGAAAAGTCACCAAACTCAGAGGGATTCATCCTCTGGACACCCTGAATATTTGTCCCACATTTCCACTATTTCTATGTGCACATTGTAATACATGTAAGTATAACCTGGGCATCAGTGGATGTTAATACAGCGTAAAAGTATTTGACCCACCTGCAAGACGACAGCGACGGGCTTCGAGAGTAGCGGCTGGAGTATCTGGAAGTCCCCGAGGATCTGCTCCTGCTCCTGCTGCTGGACGACCGTGTTTTCAGTCGCCTTTGAGACGACTCCCTCATCCTCTGTGAGCAGCTGGACGTCTTTGGGGATCTCACAACCTCCACGCGACACCCCAAGGTTATCTGCTCTCTGCAAATAAAACACGTTTCACTGCTTTGAGTGGTAAAGCACCGACTGTATCCTGGGTTGTTTTTAAGAAATGCTCTCCTTTATTTTCACCCGTAAGTGGAATATTTCAAAAGAGGAAACAGAGCGTGGAAACAGAAGATAAAGTTTGCTGTTGTCCTTGGGAGCATTCATTCAGATGGATTATTTATTATGAACATTACCTCTTGCCGTTTCCACTGAAAAGGGTGGCAGACAGGCCGTCCTCTCCGTAAGGTTTGCACAGGGAAGCGTAGCTGGTCACAGAGTTTCCTGAATCAGAGGCATTGTCTCTGTCAGTCAACTTCAGCTTCTCTGGCGAGGTCAGGCGTTTACAGCGGCTCCTCTTGATGTCAGTGACACTCGCCTGAGAAACTCCAGTTTTGCTTGACGGCGGCGAAGATGTGTCATTCCCAGAATCGTAATCGCGCGGACCTTCGGTCTGGCTCGATAAATGCTGAGACCCATTTCCGCGCAAAAGCTCTCTTCCAGGTTTTGGCGACAAAATCTGCAAACAGACAAAACAGGCTGCAGCTTAAAACCAAGCGAGTGTTGATAAATGAAACCTGCTATCAGCTCTGATGCACTTTGAATACTCTAGTACAAAGGCACATATTCCCTTGAAAACACAAAGAAGTGATTTCTTTTCTTTTTTTTTTTCTCGGGACAGAAAACTTTGAAAGATAAAGACATCATGCAAATTTGAAGCATGCGATTAACCCCAAAAGAAAGTCTGAACTCAACTAAAGTCGAAGAAATCAACAAGGAACAAATTGAGATAAAGTAAGTCTAAACTAAAACAATTATATGAAAGGAACAACAAAAGAGCAGAGAAGAAAGAAAAACTATGCGTGGAGAGAACTACCGGCTCTAACTCGAGTGAGGAGAAAAAGAGTAAACAATAGCCCCCATTGAAAAAGCCTCATTTAAAGAACATTGAACAAACATCACAAAATGGGTATTATGTAGAAATGAAAAGGATTGCAGACAAAGAGAGATCCCATCAGTCTAACTAAGAAAGCCCTCAGAATGGGACAGATGACTGTGCTCTTTCTCCTGTAAGAAGTAAATAATTAGCCTGCACCGACCTACAAGTAAATCCCTAAATCTGCGGATAGCATCGACTTACCAATCAAGATTTCCTCCTTAAGTAGGTAAGGTGTAAGAAAAAGGGAAGAGCGGGCAACATAAGTGCATCATTAGAGTCGTAAATTGCAAGAAAAAGACAATAACCCTCTCTTCAAACCCAGGGCCAGTTAGACTTACATTGGCATGTTCCTTTTTCTTTCCTTAATGGTGCATTGTTTGGGAGTTTTTGGGGAGTGAAAAGTCCCAGAAAACGTGTGCTCGTATGCGAGTAAAACTAGAATTTTTTTTTCATCCACAGATGGAAAAAAATACCGATTTTCAGAGGATCGTAGTAACCAATAATGTAATAATTTCCTAAAAAATGTAATAAAATTTGCACTTAACTTGATTGGAAATGTAATAAATCTAAGAAGCTGACCAATAATGTAATATAATGTTCTGACTGATATTGTAGTAACATTTTTACCAAGAATGTACTACCTCATTACATTGTTGGGAGTTTTTTACACAGCGCAAAGTTATGCTAAATTTGCCTTATTAGGAAAAAAGGGTGTATAATGTACTTCAAATAAAGTATTAAAGGGTTAAAACCTCTTTTAAAACTAGTAAATCCATGATTGGGATGATCATCATAATCCGTGGAGAACTCAGGAACTGAGTAAAAGTGAGATTATTTTTCATTTTTAAGGTATTAAAGAGCTTTTTTCTTTATTTCAAATTTGATTCAACACCCCTTTTGAATGCAGAGACGTCCTAAGATAAGACGTGGCAAAATAAACACTTATTTAATAAGAATCAGAGTTGAGTCGGATGAAAAAGAGCTTTTCATTGAGACTGAATCGACTGTTTCGGCATTCGCCTGTAAAACGCCGGCCTCTGCAGCTTTTGTCCTCTTCTGATGGTTTCTAATCTACGAATTTATCAGCATGAGTATGGCAGGAGTCATTTAATTCTAAATAAAGCCCTGAGTCAACATCTCTAAAACATAAAATCATTGTCAAATGTTAGTGTTTTCAGGAAGCTTGGATGACACTAACAGTATTGTAAATATTTTATACCTGCATTCTCATTACAAAGGCATACTTTTACATTTTTTTATTGCATTTGTTGAAAAATTAAATAGATAAATAAAACTAAAAAGGAAAAAATGTTATTAGAGTGTCAGTCAGGACTTTTTTTAATGACATTATTGGTCAGGTAATTACATTATTGGATTTTATCACATTTTTTGCAAGTTTAGCGCAAGTTTTATCACATTTTTAGGCGTTGTTACATTTTTAGGAAATTATTACATTATTGAGTTCTACAAGGATTATAGTTGACTTATCTCATAAAATGATGATCTCTCTTTATTTATTGATTAGGAGACACTCAGAGGGTTTATCCAGTCTGTCCTCCTGAAGGTTTCCATTATCTAAAGTCGACACAAAAGACCAGCCCTGAGGGAAATTTAAACAAATCTTTGAACCATCCTCTTTACCACTGTCATCGTACTCAAAGAGTAAAAGATTGCAAAAAGACACATTTTAATCAGACACATTCTTCACTGTCACCTGGAGATATTTTGACAAGGCTGCCTTCACATAAACATTTCAAATGCTTCTTGTTAGCATTCATCCCCTTTTGTTGCGACGTTTCTTATGCTTCCACCACAAAAGAAAACTTGTTACTTTAAATTACAGGAAATGTTGACATTTATTAAAATTGACCACATTCATGTCATTTTTCTGTCTGGGGTTACCTACCTTTCCCTTTATGGTTTGCTTTTTTTTGGGAAGGAAATATTAAGCAAAGATAATTCTGCATTTCTTCTAAAATTATGTGCTTTTATGCACCCCATAAATAAATGCAAGCATTGTGATACAGTAATGCTCCAACTGTTAAGTCCCTCTGAAAGACTTCAGGATATTGAATGCTAGGCATGATTCAATATATGGATTAATTTATTGAATTTCAATTAAAACCCTGTGGTGTGTAATTAAAAACATTCGTCTGCGCAATTAACATAATTTAATGATTGCTGGAGAGAAATTAAATATATTTCATGCTCCAATAAGCATGAGACAATGAGTTAAAGGACATAGCGCCATTTACGAGGCTCTTTGGGAGAACATCACTCTAAAAACAGGAAAGGAAAATCAACCTGCAATAAACAACAACGTTTTAAAATTCAAAGTCTGTCGTCTAAAAGCTGTCAATCACACTTTTAAGATGTTAACAGAAAGATGATGGTTTCATTTCAGCTGCAGTTCAGATCTGCAATGAGCACAATTAAAACTGTCTGCAGGAGGTATACCAAGTAACAGATGCAATAACCAGAGGGGACTGAGAGGGGCCAAAGGGAAAATGCAATTTAAAAATATTTATATATTTTTCCTGCTCTTGTGTCGTGTAATGTATGGCTCCTGAGAGAAAGCTTGTGCAAAAATTAAGACGTCACACACAAAATATCATATAAAAAACACATTCTTCAGAGTCGAGTCCTTTTCACTGTTTTCACTCCAAAGGTTTCATTAAATCAGTACATATATTTTTGTTTCCTTGCATTAACCCTTTGAAACCTGAATGGACATCACTTTTCTTTTCTTGTGCTGCATTCAGATGTATTTCACATGTATTTAAACATATAAAACCTGAGCAAAAGGGTTTGATTTCTTTCAAAAATTTGGAAAAAAAGGTAATTAGCAACTTAGTCCTACAAATTGCAAGAAATTGGTAGATTAATTGTTAATTATTTTTTTAAAAGCTGGGGAAAATTTTTCAGGGAAATATATTTAAAATTTTCATAATTATGTATTTAAAAATATTTTTATAAAACTATTATAACTTTGAAGATTTTTTTTTTTCCTTTATGTCATTTCTTTGTTTTTTTCCCATTTTTTTAGTTTGTATGTTTTTTGTGTATTTGTTACCAGTTTGCCTAGATTTCAAAGGGTTAACTGAGACTTTCTGACCTACTTTTCTGATTTTTGGGGCTTCCAAAGTGGCAAGAAAATGCTATTAATTTCAAAATCTATAATCATTCAAGTGTTCATTCTCTGTCTTCTGCTTCAGCTCAGTCTCCCTAACGATTATACTGACATTAAATGAGTTCACGATTTGCTTCAAATTGCGGCGCTGGGTGCCAGTAAAGGAAGCAGTGTGGCACGTCCCTGGGTTAAGCACAATGTTTTGCACTACAGTGATCTTAGATGAAAAACAAGCGCTTTCTTCCTTCTACAGTTTCATATCTGCGTACTATGCAGGAAGCCACAGACCTAACCACAGACAGGTCCTAAACTACAGACTTTGTTACATCCTTTAGAGTTAAATACAAATCTACACTGAAAACAAAAACTAGACACTTTTGTTTTTGCTAGTTTTTTCAGGAATTGAAAGAAAAGACATAGTACTTGTTCTATGCATACAGTTCTCTCAAATTTTGTCCACATTTTTTCTTTGTTGACTGTCCACCAGAGTTGTTGCCTGTGACTTGAATGTTTATTATATTACCATAAATTGTCCCTAATGTCCTTTCTGAGAATTTTGCATTACATTCAACCATCCTTAAAACTGCAGACCATGTGTAACCACACCAGCTTAGGACCTTTTTTAACCTGTCAGATAGATGTATTACAGATTATGTTTGCAAAAAGGGTTAATTAAATATATTTCAATAAAATTGTAAACAAAAATTGAGAAAATAAGACCTTTTGTGTGCATAAGTGATAAGGGCAAAAGTACTAGATCTTTCACTTTAACTAGTGAAAAATTGGGGGAAATCAAAGGATTATATATTTCTGTTCAGTGTACGCCGAATTTAAACATCAAAATACTGCTAAGGTCGGCACACAAACATTTACCTGTTACATTTTTCTAATATCAACCATGGGTACAGAGTTTGTCAAAATAATTCATTAAAATATATATTTACATCATTACTTAACTGACATTTCAATAATACCGTTAATAAAGGAATACAAACATGTTGTAAGATATAACTCTTGAAAATAAATTTGTCCTTGGTATTCTTTTTCATTCAAATTTGACACTTTTTTTTCTCGACTGAAGGAGAAATAAGCTTATAAAAAACTGTATTCACATCACTCTAATGTACAGAGGGTGTAAATTTTCCAGTAGTATCTTCTATGCCACGGTTTTTGTGGTGTTAATTTTAAGAACAGAAAAACAGGAACTGACAGAATTACTGCAAAATGATAAATTAATGAAATGAACTCAGTCAGGCCATGTAGAGTATTGAAATTTTGTGAATACTAATTGAGTTTTGAGTTCAGCTAAATAAAAAAACAATAAATAAATAAAATACTACGATATGGATTTCAAATCTTAAAAGTAAGCTAAATAAAAATTTCTTGATTGAGAATCATTTTCCAAACACAACTGCCTCACTGCAGGCATTTTTTTGGACCAACAATAAGCTGTTTTACATGGCTGTAACTGAGAAATCAAACTGAACCAGCAGCAGCATCATTAACAGTCCTAAAGTGTACTTACGGTGGCGGTTGAGAGGATGGAGCGATATTTTGGAGCCGTTTTACACACTGATTTGGTTGCTGGTCTCCACTTCATGTCCGTGTGGTCAAGCACTCCATTGGTTTCCTCTACTACAGCTGCCAGGTCTCCTAATGCCTGATGTACCACAGATTTCTGCAGATGGTGTCTGTGGGAAAAATGCTGGATTTAGTTTTCATGACACGGCATCGTGAAACAAGTGTTTTTTTCAGCTGGAGCCAATTCTGCACTTCAGAAAATGGGCACTTATGCACATTTGATGTTAGTGAGACAGAATGTTAATTTACCTCAGAAACATTTTTTCAGTTGTTTAGTTTTGGGCATCTTGACGAATAAATTGTAATCTTTTGTCTGATCAGAGAAAAACTGTAAAGAAGTGGTTTCTACCTGGAATAATGATACGGTTTCACCTGCATTGAAATATTGGTAAAAAATGTATTTTAAAGCTCACTATATTTTTATTTAAATTGTAATTTCATCTGCTTAATATGCAAAGCAAACTCATAGCACTTTCTGTTTACATCCATGTCTGTGAAAACATGACTGCTTCATACGGATCTTTGACCAGAACCTTATGATGTCACAGCAAAGTTGACCTTTGACCTTTTGGACATAAAACTTCATCACTTCATCATTACATCCTGTGAGACATTTGTGTGAAATTCTGGCATAATTAGTGTAATCTTGAGTAACGGCCAAAAATATGTTTTGTGGTTAACAGTGACCTTGACCTTTGATCACCAAACTCTAAATTGTTCATTCTTGAGTCTGACTGGATGTTTGTGCCAAATTTGATGAAATTTCCTCATGGCCAACTTGAGATATTAACATTTAAGAAAATGACACAAAGGCGAGACAACAGTCCAAGTTTAGTGTCAAATTTGAAGAAATTCCCTGAATGCAATCATGAAACTGATACAGATGCAGGGTCACTGTGACCTTGACCATTTACCACCAACATTTAATCAGTTAATCCTCAAATCCAGGTGAACATTTGTACCAAATTTGAAAAAAAAAAACCACCCCATGTTCTTCAGACGCGGTAGCAGTGATCTTGACCTTTGACCTATGACCACCAAACTCTAATCACTTCATCATTGAGACCAAGTGGATGTTTATGCTAAATCTAAAGAAATCATCTAGGGGCTTCCTTGAGATATTACATTCACAAGAATAGGACATACAGATGCACGAGCAACCTGAAAACATAATGCCTCCGGCCACAGCTATCACAGGGGCTGAGGCATAAAAAACGAAATTATAGGATATATTTCAGATTATTTAAGTAAGAAAATTGGACCTTGAAGAAACTTTTAGCATTCACACTGACCTCACTAACTGAGCTGTGTCTGAGGGTGCCGATCTGACTCTGAATGCACCATTCTGCATTCAGTAGCGATCAATGATTATATACAGACTAATTCTGACCAGTAGAGGTGTCCAGTTATCCCACCAGCTGCAAGAAATCATCATGATATCAACCCTGCTCAGTATAATCCATAAAACCTGTGATAAACAACATCCTTCATCTTTCAGGATTTTGCAATATGTCATTATAATTGAGTGCATCGATCTGTGGAGTGAATATGGGGCCACTTCCTGTGAAGCTGTGATAAGAGCTGGTCGTGCCTGAGATCAGGAAGTCACCTCTACCTTATCAGTCATCGCTGTGGTGTGACCAGGAACTCGGCAGACACCTCGAGCTGATAAGATAAACTGAGGGAGTGAGGGGAGGTGGGCACGAAGGAGGGATGGACTCTTACCTGTCCTCTGTGGAAGATTGGTAAGATGAAGTGTCCGACTCTGACCTCCGATAGCGCCGCCTCCGCCGTGAGTGAGTCCGTGAACTAGAGACACAAGTGGATAAAGAGCTAAGAGAACTGCGACTAATCACTTGGCAGGAATTACTTGACAACTGATATAATCAGTTTGTCTATGTAATTTAGTAAGTACAAATTCAGGCTTCCCAAAGAAGAGGATTGGCTTCTATCTGTTCTTCACCTCTGTAAATCGATTACATTTGTAGTTTGCAAATGTTGTTTATATACACATAAGGGCCGGTGAATTAAAGCTGTAGTTGGTAACTTTTATGGATTTTTTTTGGTGTTAAATTTGCTGAAAGTAGGCTGGCTTCTATTAACCTTAAAACTGTGCAAATTGAAATTGCAAATATAAAATATGTCTAATGGACACATGTAATACAAAAAAGCCATATTTCGCAAAACTATAATGGAAACACTTTTTGCTTTTATAGGTCACATGAGGCTATGGCTATACGCTTGTTGGTAGGAACTGGCTCCCTTGAGTGTAATGCTACAAGAGGTGTTGTTGCATTGGGTAACTCCTCAAAAGTTGAGCGGATCATCCAGAGTATTGAACCCACAATTCCTCTGTGAAATCGTGAACCACCACCTCTCAGAAATCCCTCATACATGGCCGCTTCTATGTATAAGACGCTTGCCTTTCCATTATCGCTCGCAAAACACGCCTACATCGCTTTTGAATGGAAGAAACGACAGCTAGCGCAGTGGTTGCAATAGAAATAAACCTGCCAATGTTTTGAACATCCATCGCCATGCTTCGTGAGAATGTTATCGCCAGAGGAGAAACTGCGTAACATCACTCAATGGAAACGCAGTCATCTCGCAATTTTGTTTTATTGACATTTCAAAAATATTGCTTAAGTTTCGCACAAATCTGTAATGGAAATTTGCCTAATTTGACTAATAAGACCCTGATGGGATTAAGGCATGACCCATGACCCACTATCTCCCAGGCAGGGGACATTTTTGGGTGTCACTCCCCATCTTGGTTTCCCTGCCTTCCTGCAAACTGTCAAATTAGGTTTTAAACCTTGCTTGCATCTATTTCCCTATTGGACGTCTTGCTCAGCAATGGTGCTGCTTTCCCAGACGTCAGTGATTAGCTTAAATTAATTCAAAGAGATCTGGGGTCATGTGATGTTTAACCAGTTTGGGGAAATATTACCCAATCAGAGTTCAGTAGGGTGGATTAAGAGTGGGGATGGCATCTTTCTAAATAGATAGCTACCTAGTTAGCTCGATATGTGTGTGAAAAATTGCTACAGAAAAATGGCGACAATTGTGGATGAGACTGGCAGACTTACAGATTGCTGTAAGTCTAAAACTAGGAAAATAAGATTCACATATGATGTAATCAATTACAATTATGCTTTGACAAATTAATCTTGACTCCATATTGTGGGTCTATTACTATTGATACTATGGCTAGATTCATTTAAAAGGAAATTATTTTCCAGTACTATACAGCACATGTGTTAATTTGTTGGCACAAACAAATTTTTGGATCTTGTTTTCTCTGATGAAATCCGAAGACGTCGGAGAAGAGAGAGTATAAAGTATCAGTGGAAGCATGAAGAGCACAAAGGAGAAGAGCGGAGAGAGTTGAACTGAGCAAGAAAACAGAGCTTTCTGTTGAAGTAAGCAGCAACTGAACTTGGCTCTGTGCTTACAAACAACGGTCCGCTCATCCAAAGTCGAATTATAAAATGTTGCGAGATCACAGCATGAAATTGGTTTCTCTTACCCTCTTTCACCCCCCTTTTTTCCCTCTCTTTGTGGCTCAAGCTTTCAATCGGTTTTCCTCTTTTATGAGGGTTTTTTCACGCTTTGCTCAGAAAAATAAAAGCCTGCATGTTTCTGTATTCACCCGTCGTGTCCTCTACATGAGAGCACTTTGGAGGATGCTCTCTCTTTCTTCTACAGCAGTGAGTGTTGTGAAAAGGGTGGATGAGCTTACCATGGTGGAGGAAGAGGAGGCAAAAGAGGGGTCAAAAAAGTTGTATAGGATTTGGAGAGTAGATGATTCTGAAGCAGAAATCACGGATTTTTAAAAAAAATTTCTATTTTAAAAATGTTTGTATTTGATGTAAAAAAAAAAAAAGCGGTTGTAACCCTTTTACGTACTATTCAAGTTGCACTTACAGTTTACAACGACGTCTGTAAACGTCAATATTAGTGTCACCGATTCAGTATCTGAGAAAAAAGGTAACAGCTGCTCACTTACTCCAATGCCACAAAAGTTTACTGAAGACAGTGTTAGATCCTACTTAAATCTTTTTCCTCATGTGTGTTGTTTTGTGGTAGCCGTGCAGCTATGTATGCGCCTATGCATGTATAACTCCCTTGTTTCAACCCATTCAGTATCTGACCAAATGTCTGCTGTCCTCTGCTGAGTAATGGGCAGGAAAGTGTTTTTGCACAACATTATGATGTCACAGTGAAGTGAATCTTTGACCTTTTGTATAAATAATGTTATAATTTCATCATTATATCCCATTAGACATTTGTGTGAATTTTTGTCACAATTAGCATATGAATTCTTGAGCTATGGCCCAAAACATGTTTTGTGAGGTGACAGGGGTCTTGACCTTGACCTTTGTTCTTGGATCGCCAAATTCTAATAAATTCATCTTTGAGTCCAAGTAACCGTTTGTGGCAAATTTGACACAATTCCATCAAGGTGGTCATGAGATATCACATTCAGAGGAGTGCGACTGATGAGGTCACTTTGACCTTGACCTTTTACCTATGACCACTAAAATCTAATCAATTTATTGTTGAGTTCAAGTGGACGTTTGTGCCACATTTAAGGAAATTTCATCAAGGCGTTTTTGTGATATCACATCTACAAGTATGAAACAGATAAGGTCACGGTGACCTTGATCTTTGACCTATGACTACTAAAATGTAATTGGTACATCCTGTAGTCCAAGTGGATGTTTATGGTACATTTGAAGAAATTCCCTCAAGGTGTTCTTGAAATATCCACTTCACAAGACTGGGATAGATGTACGGACATACAGACATGAAAACAAAACAAATAAATAATTAAGTAAAATAAAGACCCCCCCCCCATTGCTCAACATCGCCAGTTACTACCTCCCATACACTGTTATTGTTCATTCTGTGGTATAGATTGAATATACACAGTCTATAACCGGTATGGAATAACCACAGTAAGTAGCATGAACACTGATGGTGGGGGATGGTGTGAATACATTCTGATATTTCACAATATGTACGGCATCTGCTGAGAAAATTCTTCTGTCAGAAGTGGGATTCGAACCCACGCCTCCAGGGGAGACTGCGACCTGAACGCAGCGCCTTAGACCGCTCGGCCATCCTGACACTGTGCATACTCCAAATGACAGTTTCAATTACATAACTGAGTGAGTGTCAGCTGGAGGCAGTGCACACACATGGATACATGACTGCTGTGTGAGAAGACTGACCTTTTCTTGTGTTTGCGCTCATCCTTCCTCTTACGTTTTAAACTTGAAGAGCTGGTGGGATGAAAGAGAATAGAAACATGAGTGAGGCGCATTAAGACAGCCTGATTTCTTACTGAAACATAAATATAAAAAACAGTTTTTTCTTATTTTCCTATAAATTTCTTGTACATTCTTGAACTGATTTCTAGCAAATTTTTGGGCCATTTCTTGTTAAGTGGCTTGTTGCCCTCCCATGTTTTTGGAAGATATTAAGCCAATTTTCTCAGATTTTAAAGGGTTAATCCAATATTTTGCCCTTTAGAAATAAAACACAAGGCCATGAGACATGCTAAAATGATGCACACAATCTTGCAATAGTAATACACATACCTGTGTTTTGACTTTTTGGAGGTATACCTATAACAGAGAGAAAAAAAACGACGATTTCAGTCACTCAAAATAAATGTGCCATTTTGCCAATACTGTCATAGTAAGCGAGAACTACCTATGCCGCTTGCTTTTCTTGGAGCTCTTCTTCTTCTTCTTTTTCTTCTTCCTCAGAGGTGACAGGCTGTAGGAAGGGGACCTAAAACCAGAGAACAAGTAAACATGAACTCTAGAGAGTACCAAGCACCCCCCCCCGACACCTCTCTCAGTTTATTTATTTTGGGAAACACGACAAAGGTGTCCAAAAGTACACCCAAAGACATCTCATATTGGGAACTGACCTTTTCCTTTTCCTCTTGCGTTCAGACTTTCTCTTCTTCTTCTTCCCCTTGGGCCGAGGGGAGAGTTCCTGGTCGAAGGAGGGGCTGCAAGCGGAGACAGAGCAGAGGGGACACTCCTGGATTAATGTCACTGACGGGATATGAAATGTGAATGAGTTACAGCTTCTGAATCCCAATATCTGGACTTTTGGAATTTGATTTGCTCTATTTACATAGTCTGCTGGGTGTTAAAGGTGTTAATCCACCAAAATTACAAAAGGTTATTTCCTTGTTTATCTCTAGTATCCTCTAGCCATGCAGCAGCCAATGCCGTGTCCAGGTCTCTTTATATGTCCATGGTAACAGACAGTAAGGGTTTACCAGTCAGGGTGGGGGATCAGTGTGCAGTCAACAATGTGCAATATGATATTATCTCTTTATTCACTTTATTAACTCCTTTCCTGGCCTCATTGTAATTACCATGCGCAAATTTTGTAGAAAGGGTAAAGTTTAAAAACTTTGGTGTTTTACGTTAAACTCGAATGAATGATTCTGTGTTGTGAGCCTCTGTGAACTTGTCATGATACATTTTAATCTCTATATACTCTTTATGTTAGCCATGACAGTAGAAAAAGCTTCATATATGATACCTTTGACTTTTTGGATAAAAAGAAACATCACTTCATTATTTTATCCTATTGACGTGTAAAATTTTGTCATAATTAGCATATGATTTCTTAAGTTATGGCCAGAATGGCTACAGTTTTTGAGGTCACAATAGTTTTTGACAACCAAAATCTAATCTTTGAGTACAAGTGGATGTTTGTGCAAAATCTAAGGAAATTCCCTCGAGGTGCTGCTTTTAACTATTTATATTAATGACATAGTTCCAGCCTTACAAAACTGTAATGCTCATCTTTATGCAGATGACAGCATTTTATACTGTTGGGTGGACGCTGTAGATTTGGCTACTGTAAACCTGCAGCTTTCCTTCACTGTTTTGCAAGCTGTATTTATAAATCTTAACCATGTATTAAATGTCAATAAAACAAAATATATGCTGTTCTCTAGAGCCAAAACATAAACCACAGCACTCTCCAAATCTGCACTTTAAATGGTACAATCATTTTTCAGCAAGATTCCCCCATTATAAATATGTAGGCACCTGGATTGATGGAGAACTCACCTTCAAACCTCATATTAATGCACAAACGAATATTTTTAAATACAGACACAAGTGTTATCTAAATATGTATATATAAATCAGTCAGCAGGCTTTAACTAATTCTCTAACCAGACTTCAGACATGCCAGAACTACAGTTTACTTTCACTGCACAAACAGCAAGTACTAAACGTAATGCAGTTTAACAGTTAATGAGAAAGCGCACAAGTACGAACAGTGTGATATGAATATAATCGGAAAAATCATCTGTCAGAAGTGGGATTCGAACCCACGCCTCCAGGGGAGACTGCGACCTGAACGCAGCGCCTTAGACCGCTCGGCCATCCTGACATTGCATACTGCTGTCACCAGCAGTTTCACATTACATACTAGTGAGTGTGTGCCTGAGGCAACGCAGACAACCTGCAGGCTGCACTGACAGCAACATAAAACCGTGGCTCTGCTGCGAGAAGTTCTTCACTCACTCTTTATGTGATATCACAGAGCAAGTGCTGCTTACAGTTTTCTCTGTGTGTTTCCTGCCAAGTGTGACACTCTCACCATAAAAGTCTGTTTCCCCTAAATTCTTTGCAGAAAAATAACCCTGACAGAATGGGTGGAGTAAAATAATCCACATGACTCATTGCTGGCATCACATAACTGCACATAAATGCATCCTGATTCCCGTTCACAACACACATAAGCAAGATTATCGGCGAACCAAATGTCCCATACGAGATGATCCCATCACAACAGGATGATGAAATCCTATTGAGACCAGTTTTAAGTACAAAACAGATCGCATGCCAGTGAGCTTCACTGAAGTCAAGGCCGATGACAACACGGCCTCACTCGGGGGGGAGAATTATCTGTGATACATAGAGCTCATACGTCATTAGAAAATAATGGCAAACACAGCCCATTTTTCAAAAAGCTTTCATTGAATAACTTGCAGTTGTATTCTCTTCTCTATTATAACTAAGTACTTTTTTAGGGAATGCAGATTTGTCACTTTTTGACTTTTATATTTTTTATGAAGCATCCCCTGAACCCTGGTTATGGTTAGACACATGCATTACATGACATACTCATCAGGCATTCTTCTTTTTTTCTGACTTTTTTTTTTAAAATTAAGCATTAATTCAATATATAAAGTACTGATTGAGAAGAATTGTATCAGACCATTTAAACCAGAGAGAAATGATTAGCTTAAATGTTTGCATGACTATGAAGCACAAATATTTTCCCACTGAATGGATTATCAAACGTTTAAACAACCACCCTCAACTCGATTAAAAATTCCTTCCAATCCAGCCAGCCTCTCTCAACTGAGGTGTTTACATTTGAAACTCTTATTAGACTTGTATTATTCTGATTATTAGTAAAATATTAGGGTCCATATAAACAAAACTATTGACAAAAGAAGGATTTCTTTAGTTCTCAAATGGCTCTAACATGATGCCACTAGTGTCCACAGGAAACTGCAATGCATTTCATGGAAACAACACATTTTCACGAGCATGCACACACATGCGCATGCTATCCTAAGAAATTCTCTTTCTTCCGTCCATTCTTCTCTTGAAGTGTAAATTCAACATTACAAAGAAAGGAAACTTGTCCGATTCCATCTGTTGAACAGCTTGATTGCTGTCCAGAGGTCCACTTCATTTGCTCTCTGAGAATGACTGATGTGGAAAAGGAGGTGAGAGCCTTTGAAGCACCACGGGCTCATTGAATGAGCCTTTTAAGTGCAGACTGACTGAATTTCATAGGAAGCAGGGACAGGTGGGAGTGAGTGAGCATGTAGGGTGATACACAGTAAAGAAGAGAGGTGCAAGAAGATGCTTTTGACTGCAACTCATCCCGCCTTTGATAATGAAAAACCAGAATGGATGTGAATTTCATGTAGGAGTGATGGAGTGTTTACCCTGTTAATGGTGGCGTGGTAAATAAGGCAGAAGAAGGAGCCGCCACAGTGCCAGGACTGTAGTTACTGCACTGACATTTACTCTCATACAGAAAGAGGAATATATGGGGACGTGTACATGGACCTGTTTTACGAATTAACAACTGAAGCTGACGGTTTGAACAGTGTTTCCACTCAGTCATTTCCAGTCGTCGCAGAAGCTACTGTTATGGCATCTAAAGGCAGCTATCTGAGCGTTTATCACAACAATCACAGCAACCTGTTATCTGCAAAATGTCAACTTCCTTTAACTATTTACCATTTTATTGTTATTGTGCACTCCAACCTGCTATCAAACCAAGGCTATCACTTTCTTTTATTTGATCCTCCATCAAGGCGATCAAGGGAGAAACTACTAAGCTTTGAATCTTCCCAACCCATTCCCCCAAGTACCAGACATATCAAATCTTTCCTGAACGCCACCGAGAAAAACGGCACAAAACAGCCTTTATTTCCTGGCAGATTTCTTTTGAATAAGTGGCTTCAGTGCTAAATGTTTTTGTGATATCTGGGCTGTTTTTTCAATCAGTCTAGAGCTGAAATAATGAGTCTATTAATCAACAAAAGCAAAATAATCTGCAACTGATTTGGTCATTTCTTCGAGCAGAAACACAAACATTCACAGGCTCCAGGTTCTCCGCCGTAATCATGTGCGCTTTTCTCTCTTTCTCTCTCTCTTAAAGACGTGATTCGAAAGAAAAGCTGTGGTGATTTCATACACAGTTTTCTCTATATTCTTTCTATATATTATATATCATATTTTTTCTATATTCCTCTGGTACAGTTAGATGATCTTCCCAATGTACGAAGGTTCTCATTGGCTTTTGTCCTTTTATCAAAAGGGGAAAATAGCCATTTACAAAAGGAGAGAGGAAAGGAAAAGGAAAAGATACAACAGCATATTTGGGCTGTTGTAGATACAAAAAAAAGAGAAAAAAGGAAAAAAGAGAAAATAAATATGTGAACAGGGAAGGGGGGTAATATTCTGATAAACAAGATAAAAACTCTGCCATTATCTTTATTTAAGTGGTAAATTTATAAGAAAACACTGAAACACTGAATATTCCATGAGATTATAAAGCCATACCTTCACAAGAAGAAACTCTTTTTCCGAGATTAAAGTCACAAATTTAAGAGGAATGATCTACACAAACAAGCTATGAATACTTTTGTTAAAATATCACATTTTGAAACTCGTGTACTAATAAAATTAGCCATTTTTGTCGGGTAATACTACTCACTTTTGGTTTAGTAACAGCAACCCCTCTTTACAACAACACAGCTTTAACACATGCTATGGGCTGTATAAGTGATTTTATTACAGTTTTTCACTTTTTTTTACTAAAACAGTTTTGTTTTACTGAGAATAAATAAAAATATTATAGCTCAATTTCTGAATAACATTATTAATATCTAGATTTTTATTTTTATAGCACAGAGTGAGGCTTAGCTTTGCTCTGAGCAGAGTACATCCAAATGTCTACAAAAAGCAGCTGTAACAGACACATTTTTAGCACTGTCATGCTTCCTGGATGGTAATCGTTAATTGCCGTTAATCGCCATTTATGTCAAATATCAAGGAAATGTACCTTTGTGTTGCACAAACAGCAGGTCAAGCTAACAGGTGAGTGTGATCAGAACCGATCCGGACAGTGACAAACTGCACTGCTGCTTGATGTATGCGACCTCAGAGCTCTGGAGACTCTGTGCCTGTTTCATTGGATGCAGAAGACTGTCTCGCTATAATAAATGGCCCTGCATGGTGTAGTCGGCAGTTTGGGAGCATTAGGAACTGAAATGCATTAGGGCTGATTAGACCGACCAAGCCCAAGTACCCTCTCCTGGTAATGAGAACGCTTTGTCACTCATTAACACCTCTACCATTCTGGCCTTGTAGAAAGAGAGCACAAGGCAAGCGTTTGCATTTTTTCTTGCCAGCAGAAACAGTTTCTTTTGATGAGGTGGAGAGAATGAAAGGGAGAATGAGAGATCAGTCAATTGCCTGCTACACTGGGAATGGTGATTGTGTGAAACAATGGTGTATGAAAAAAGGATTTGGGGACATCTGATGAGAACATGCTCAATGCTGAATGCAGCCTATTTCCTTGAAGCGCATGTTACTTTCCAACCGACCGCAATCAACCATGAATGCCATAAATATATACATGTAACTACATCCTAAATATGTTGACTGGAGTCAAGTGCTGGAAAGAGTTCATGACAGTCATTATCAGGTGGATTTTGTATTTTTCCAGTGGGGTTTAAAGGACTAGCTGCACAAAACCTTTAGCTTTTTCTCCTTAAGTATAACACTTAAGGGCTAATTTCTCCTAATCTGAAGAACGTACATAAGGATGTTTCACAGAATCCCTTTAAAGGAGACTGTTTGTTTGTTTGCACTCACACCTGGGACACATGTTCCACCTCACCTGTTCTCATCTCACAGAGATGGCCTATAAATAGTAAGAAAATAGCAGAAGAAAAGAAGAGGATTAAAGAAAGGTTAAACTTATGGAGGAATACATTAAAGGAAAGCACAAACTAAAAATATATTTGATCTGCAAATAACAGCAAATAAAAAAATGTGGGAGGAAATTGCAATGAAAATGGATTTAAGTCATATCTACAGCATTAAATCGCTGAACAAACTTCTCAGGATGCATTCATTTTCTTCACTTATCTCTCTAAACTCTGTCATTTAGCAGTCAGAGGTACCTCAAGATTTTTTCTCTTACTTTGGTTGTTAAGGTCTCTTTTGCAGCTGTTTAGATTCCTTAAGTATAAGACTGAGACAGGGAGAAATCCTTAGGGCCCAGACACACCAAATCAACCTCAGAGCGCAAGCGGCAATGAAGGCCACCTGCTGCATGACCTTACCTTGCCTGTGTCTGAGCCAAAAAGTTTTATATGAACACACCGCAAAGACTACAACTGACTGTCAACCAGCACGTACGCCTGCTTGAGAGGAAACTCCCTCCATACCAGCAGACAGTGATAGTTTGTAGTCTTGATTCAAGAAAAGGGAAACCAGAAGACCATCTTGATGCTAATTAGCCGTTTAGAAAATCAACAACACAATCGAATGTTGAAACAACAAAGCATATTTACCGTGTGCCAGTGAACAACAACATCGGCGACGTTTCTGCTAAAAAGCTCAATGGCTCCGTCTTTACTTTAGCCCTTTGTTTACATTCCCCACTTCCATTCCTGCTCTCGTGCACTGAGCTAATCCACCAATCTGAGTGATTTCATTAATGAATTGGGTCCACTATGATTCAACATACTGAATTGCCAACTAACACTAAATAGCGCTGACTAGCTCTGATGAGGGCCTATGGTGTGGGATATACTGCAGCTACTTGGGCGACAGAGGCACAACAACAGTCCGACATTGACCGATAACCAATCATCGGCTTGGTGTGTCAGGGCCTTTAAGTATGTAACTGAACATTTTCAGGAAACCTTTAAGAGGGTAGATATTTTAGGGGGAACCTTAACTCAGATTTAAAGGAAAATATTAACTTCAGGTGTCCTGTGCAACCTAAGTAATTGAATGCTTTCACTGATTCAACAGAATGGAAATGGTTCACTTCAGTGGTTCTTCTTCCAATGAACCACGTAACAGCCACTTACTAAATTCTGTCGCTTACATACTGTTTCTAGTGGCTTGTGGTTTCAATGGAATAATTAACAATTGGTTGCTCTGCTAAACTGGGCTGCTGCCGGCCAATTAGCAAGATAAAAATCCAACGAACAAATGTCTTCAACAGAGGAGAGTTTTCAGAGGCAGCAACTCACACTGCTTTGTAAAGTGAGACAAAGACTTTCGAAATGAATCCACCTCATTAGGCACTTTTTACTGAGTGGAAATAAATAAACACAAACAAAGTATTCCTCATGCATTTCCTCTCTTCTATTTGTCACTATTGACCTACAATTATTTGCTTAAAGCCTGTGATGTATCTGTGTAGCTGCAGAGGCTCAATCACGAGTGGATGAAACACATCTGTTACGTCTTCTCAGTCTCTGTTTATTAGTCCCGACTATCGGTTCTTCACAGACGCAGGCAATATTTTAGAAACATTTCTACTGTGATGAGTGATGATCCAAAAATATAAGTAATATTTCAGAAAGTTGGAGGATCAGTTGTTGGTGAATTGAATGTATCTGTTTGCAACTTTTTAATGTGAGCGCTGAGCACTCTCACACGCTGTGTTTTCAGCATTCGAGGATTTATGGCACACCTGTGTTTGGTTGAAAATTGTTTCTCCTTCAAAATATGGTTCTCCCACCCTCAATCTGAACCAAAACTTTTCCTTAACCTAACCACGGAGGGGAGTGATACACATATTAACAGGAGGAAGCAGAATCTGACGCCGCACCCTCATGGCTCGTGCAACCGACGATTTCCCAAATTAGTAACTAAGCTGATACGATTATGGTCTTGATATCCACCCTTAGAAATAAAAACTGGTAAACATACTGTCGACTTTACTGAAGACATCTCTTGTGAATCCTCAGTACTTGTGTTTCAAAAAACGTTGTATATCTCTCTGCTTTTTGGAGTTACTGAAGTCCTTTAGTGTAAATTCAACTCAGAGAAAAAAAAAGCTCACAGTTTCAAGGAGAACAAACACCATAAATCTTTCTCACTGCGCTTTTTCTATCAGATGTCTTTTCTCACACGCACAAAACCAGAGAAACGGTTATCAGAAGCCTGCACGGCTGCGCGTTCTCTGCGCTCGCTGTTAAATTCAAAAACAAAGAGAAGCAGCCGCCGGGTAAAGTTCATCCAGAGAGAAGTGATTCATGTTTATGATCCTCTCTAACACCTCAGATGCGGCTTCAGTCGTGTTTTACATATCACTGGCTGCTTCTCCTGCTGTGTAACTGCAAAAGGCTTTGAAGGTGTCAGATTAATTGAGAGGTTTCTTGAAAAAAAATAAAATCTGCCTGAATCGATTTTTGCCACCTCAGAATCAGAAGCCTGCAAACTATTCTCAGCGTGTGGAGGAGACTTTTTGGTTTAAGGTGCTGTTGAATGAGAGGATCTGAATGACATAGTGTGGAATTCCTCACAACATGTTTGTAGTTCTCCACTGGGCCCGACCTGATAAGACTGTTTACGTTCCCCCGCACCACAGTACAGAGATTAGCTCTGTTTTTCCTCACTGAGAGTCGAGCCCTGGAGGAGTTTTTTGTGCACTGTTAAAATGCTTTATCACCAACTCTGATTTCAAAAGCACCTCCCAAAAACAAACAACAATGTAAAACATTTATTATCTGAAAGTGCTTCACTATGATCAACAATGCTACAATTTTAAAGGATGTTGATTTCTCAACTTTCTCTCTCAAGCACTCTTTGACATCTGAAAACCCTCTGTGATAATTTCCAAGTACTCTGCATTTGTGAAAACTCACCTCCTGGCCCTGCGATGACTGTGTCGTTTGCGTCCTTTTCCCTTGATGCAGCCATTCCTGTCCGCAGTGTCCAACCTGGTGTCTGCAGATTTCCTCTCATCAGGTTTGAGTGGTTGGCAGGCTGTCGTCTCTAAGCTGTGAGGGAAAATGAAAAAAGAAAAAGAAAAGAAGAATTTAGTTTTCTCGAGAACTTTTCAAAGTGATTTCTCTCGTTGTCCACACAGTTAACGTTTCCATCATACAATAGTGAGGAGGATTTAGCATGCTTGGTTAGCCTTACTCCCTCTGGTCTACTGGATATGTGTTTTATTCCCCTCCATTTCTCCCTGCCAGCCATTCTCCGGGAAAATTGGAGGTCAGCCATTTACCATTCAAATCGAGGTGTCAATTGAAATGTAGTTATTTACATGCTTCAGTTGCCCTGACATTTTGGGAAATGGTGTTTTCTATCTCGTGCTGGGCAGATGCAGCCACGGGAGATGCATGGTCATAAGACTGGTTCTCCTTGAATTTTTTTTCTGATAAACAACAGCTTATATTATCATATATTAAAGAGATTGTTCAGAAATGGGGCTGTATGAGGTAATTATTTTCAGTTCGATCTGAGAAGCAGACAGGAGTACCACCACCTTAGTTAAATAATGTACTGCTATGTTTGTGGAGCAGCAACATGATGCATTTTTGCCATTTTAAAAAGTCAGATATAAAAACATCATCATCAGTTTAAGTGGACGCTATACTGAGAATATTTTCATCACTTTATTTTAACACAGACAGCATGTTCTGACGAAAGACTGTATAAATACTGGATATCGCTACTGTCATGTCATCCATTGATTTGTGGACTCCCACTTTGAAGCCTCCGTTATGGCCATGGCCATCTTAATTTTTTGGAGCCAAAAGTGACCATATTTCAACCGTTGTCATGGATATTAAAATTAGCTACAAAGACCAAAACTGATTTTTGTACCAGGTTATTAGCATGTTTATTTATTCTGGAAAGTTGAACATTTTAACATTGGTGTCTGTGTGGACTGACTCTTTCCTTTGGAGCCATTTGATGAAGCACAGTTTTTGGCACTTCCACGTTGGCTTCATTTTTCAGCCTCAGAGGTTGCTGCTTGGTTCTGATTAGGAAACTGGCTTTAGTTCCCCATCTTTGCTCTCGGCAAAGCCATCAGATTTCGTTGACAAAAACAGTAAATTTATATCGCAAAACATGGGAGTTACCTTCTTGATCAGTTGGTTAGTTTGTTTTTGAGTGACTTCGGTGGATATGAAGTAACCCTTTTAAACACCAAAGTCACATAATAACACAAACTAACTGGTTGGGGCAGTGTTAGATGCAGCGAATGCTTAAACTCATTCTTAAATTCATTTTTTGGTGGCTAATAGAGGTTTTACTGATGCCCCCATCTACAGCAGTACACTACTTAGATTCCATGTTGATACTGTTTTTCTGAACTCTGTATATGCTGACCATCATCTCCTATATGTCATACACTGATTATAAGTCATACAACCCCACTTCAAAAGATCCGAATTATCCCTTTAACACAGGGATAAAAGAAGTCACATACTCAGCATCATGTTTAAGCACATTTTCTGCAGTTTTGAAATTAGACCAAATTATTTCTGGCTCCAAAACAATGCTGCTGTAAGTCAAGTGTTTTCTGATTCAACCGCTTCCACCTGAACCTCCAAAAAATCGTCATCCGGAGTCAAATGTGGCAGCAGAACGAATGACTAAATAAACTGAATGATTAGATGTGAGCACACAGTCCTAGCCCTGGTTATTATCCTCTGTTTTAGTCATGGGAGATTTGAGCGTAATTACACATTCTCCTCTTCTTCGAGTGGCTCCCGTCTGATTGTAATGAGAAGATAATCAGAGCCGGAGATTAGGCCGTCAACGCTGTCGCCACCTCCTCCTCCTCTTCCCCCAGCGATGAGCAGGCAGGAGCCGTCGCTTTCTATCTTCCTCACCTTCACTTTCCTCTGCTTCTTCACATAAGAGGGAGTGCCCCCGGCAGGGTACTAATAATGTAAAACGGCAGACCGGGTGCTCCAACATGACCGAGTGTTTGAAAGGTGATAGGGGAGATAAAGACAGACACCGGAAGGATGATTAGTCTGATCAAGGAGGCTAATGGGAAAGGAACCTTTAAATATCCTAGTGATTCGACTAATGTTATCCTACTGTTGTTGGAGAAAACAACAGCAGCTTTGTATTATTTTCTGTGCTGTAATTTATGTTGTCTGAGGTGACAAACTGAGAAATGATTCACATTCATTTTTACAGTGCAGATGGAGATGTCAGTGACCAACCAGCAGGAGTGAGAGATGAGAATAAAATCCTCCATCACAGTATATGAAATCCCAATAGTGTTAGATAATGTGTTTCCTGAAAAATCAGAGAAATTCTTGAGAGGTAAAAAAATCCTGCAAATAAAATACCAACACGTTCTCATCCCAACTTGTCTCATGGTGCTGCTCTGTCAGTGACCATTAGCGTCTACTTGTGACATTTTCGGTATTCTTCTGCGTCAGTTGTTTACGCTCTGGGATTTCGCTACAGAGATGTCAACAAAGGCACATGATGGGATGAAGCAGCATGGTGCCTATGTTTACACAACAGCGTGGACCATCACAATGGTTATGATGAGGCAACAAAGTCACGGACAGTTAGGTTTAGGCAAAAAAGGCAAATGGTAAGGTGTAGAAAAAAAAAACATCCACATGGGAAGCAACCTATAAACCCAATCGTGCTCCTTTATCATGTGGTTGCCGGTAGCGTTATTACCTAATGCTGTCCTACCGCGTTTCATGTGCATGCGCCCGGTTCCGTCTGGCAGTTCTCATGTAAAGCCGCCTGTGTGAGTTGCATGTGGATGCATCTGGTGCCATCCGGCTATCCGCCAGCGTACAATAAAAATGCCACCAGTTCTGTCCGAGCGCATTCTCATCTGACGCTGTGGCTTTTGGCATCATGCTCGCACGCCTAAAGCACTGACAAAGCTGTGCTATTAGACGAGTTCAGAGTGAGAATGGGCTGGAGATACCTGACAAATAAAGTTACTCAATCACACTGACGCAAAATTTATAAAAATCAAACATTGGCATTTTATTTTATCATTTCCCCTTCACTTAAGGTTTTCCCCTAAATAAACACACATGCAATTCCTTGATTGTTAACAAACTTATACTGATTTGCGATATACACTCAGTGGTCAAGTAGAGTTGTTCCAATACAAATTTCTGACACGTATATGATGCATATAATGCAGGATCAGGTATCGGCAAGTATGCGTGTCTATGCAGTGATATGATACCACGTCATTTACTGATAATCTTTAAAGTAGTTTCACACCTGGATAAATTGCCAGGTTCCCTGAAAATCAATTGCTCTTTGCCGCTCTAAAACAGTAACCTAAACAGCAAGTTGCACTGTGTAGCCAATATCCAGAGAGACAAACTGATTTCCGGCAAATAATGTATTGTTAGCCATTAACAAAATGTCAAATAAGATAGTTTAAGAACGTTCTATGCCAATTCATTCACTGCATGTCGGCATTTGTTCATGTTTACAAAGGGCTGCAGTAATGCCATACATCAATGATAGCAATCATTCTGCATCCATACATGGTTAGTGATATACAGCTGCTTAATGTTTTCTAACATAATGGTATTGGATTGGTACTTGGTTTGGGGCTGAAAAAATGGTATCAAAACATCTCTATTTATTAGATACTGTATGAGATCCAAGCATATGTGGCAACAACTTTTCTCTAATGCTAAGATCACGTTGCATGATTGAGGCATCAGGAACGATGTTGGTCGTGACATTTGGTTGTTGCCATGTGTCAGAAAAAGACAGCAGGGAAGGCGGTTCATGGGGAATCTCTTCTGATCACTTGTGTACATCACAAAAGTCCTGGTTGACTGGTCTGCATCCAACATGTCTGACATGTCTTTCTGCAAGAACTGGTCTCTGATTACCTAATTTGAAACACTGACTATTCCAATCATCATCCACATAGTGATTTTGTCATGCCCTCTATATGCATACATGAACAATAAGCAGATACTAGCACAGCAATTTTATATCCTCCACCTTCCTCCTGCTCTTGCATTTGCATTTAGATGTATGTGAATTTGAAGGTTTCTTTCCATATGTAGTTTTATTGTGATTTTGGTGCAATCTGACAACACTGGCAACCACAGCAGAACATGGAAACCATCTGAAAACAGGTAAATCCATCATCTAGCAGATAACATAAGAGGTGCAACGGGGGGTCGAGGTTGACAACGCAGCCTGTTCTCATTCTGAAGGCATCAAATACTGCAGCTTTTGCAGTGTTTTCAATGTAAGATCCCAATGCCAAAAGCTACCTTTTGCATCTGCATGATACACCACTGAATGGCATCAGCTGAGAATGCGACTGGACAGAATTGTTCGTGATGTTATTATGTGCCAGCGTGCGGCCGCATGGCACCTGCCACAGCAGCATAAAACTCTGCTGTAAGTATTATACGTATCACGGAGGTCCCTATAGGGCGGGCATGAGGGGCAGTGGATGATTTGAACAAACCCGGACTTTAATGCAGGAGTCAAATGTTCGCTTCCCAGTGAATGTGATGTTTTTTCTACACCTTACCATGTGCTTCCTTCCCCTAATCCTCACCATTTGTGCCAGCATGTTCTTTTGTTGACATCTTTGCATTGGTTGCCATGTGCTTGTGGTGTCTTAACAACACCACATGTAGCATAACCACCATGTGCATTTGTTGACATCACTTTAGCACCACAGACAGATACTTGGAGCATAATATGTAGATGCGGATGTCCACTGGAAAGCTGCAAGACTTGGGATGACAAAGTGTTGGATTGCCACAGGGCCAACACTAAGTGGTGGTTCCCTCATGAGTAACCTCGACTGGGTTTAAAAAAATGTAACAGTCACCTCAGAGATGGTTGAAACTATAAACCACAATGTTCTGTAAAGACACATGACAAACAAAGTAGCACACATTTTGGAACATAAAACAGCAATCTTAACTAAATGTCAGGCATGATGGGAAATGTGGACCATCACTACAATATTTATTACAGAGCCTAAAGTTGATTCGCTTTGCTCTGCGCATGGTGTGCTGTCTTTGTTTGTATTTTTAAATCTACCTTTTTTTCTTTATGGAAGGGTTAGACATTTATTTCTGACATCAAATTTGTACCTTGTCAGAGGGAACAACCTATTATTCAGCAGCAGGTGCCCAGGCCAATCAGAACGATGAAGCAACTCTTGTTTTTTACTGATGTGATGAATCAAAAAATCCAATTTAACACATGAATTTAGCAAAATCACAGTAGTTCACAGCTTTAAAGCAGACCTTGTATGTATACATAGCTGTCTTTGGCTGCTGAACACATTTATTTTGTCAAAAGATCTTGATGTTCCAGCCAGTGGTAAAAGTTCCTGCAAAGATCTGAACAATATAAGCAATTTACTTGACACAGGAGAACAAAGAGGCTGAAACATTTGCGCTGCTGAACGCTCAACTCTTTGTCCCTGAGTGGAAAGTGGCCCAAAGCTCCTTTATCCAGCCCCCTCCCTCTGCTTCTTTGTTATTTGCTGTCACTCTAAGAGCAGCGTTTGATGAGTTCTAAATGAAATCGATTTCACCATCATGGATGCACATTCCCTCCATCCGGCCCTGCAATTTATGGCCAAAACTTTCCAAGCTATAAGCACCTGGATTTATCGCGGGCTGTTTGTATCTGTCAAACAACACCCCACACTCCTTCTCTCTCTCTCACACTTGCACAAGCGTGGACAATCCTTTTTTTGTAGTTGTAATTCACAACCCGGGCAGTGGTTGAAGGTATTTAAAGGGACAATTCAAAGCAACAAACTGGCAAAAAGCTTTAAATGAATGTAAATGCTGAGCGGATTAAGTGAAAGTACTTGATGACAAAGAATTATGTGGACACTAATCCTCTAAAATCCTGACTGGATTTGTTTACCATAAAACAGGTAAAATGAAGTCATAGTCTGGGATCAGCTCCATTAAAGTCTGCAGAAATATGGCAATGTGAAAGCCATTCAATGACACCATTATTTGGATACGGCAGATACTGATAATGTTGCACTTCTTGACCTTTTGACCTTGTCCTCTCATCATATGTGTCATATTGCACATGTATGCTTGGGCACAGCTCCCTGGGTGATGAGTTATTCTGTTACCGAAGGCTGAGCAGAGTGACCACGCTGTGACTAGCTCTTGTTTCTGTCTTTGTCACAGAGGGAGCGTCTCGCTCCTCTCAACGTGGGGCTCCTCAGCTCCGTCATACACGGCTGCTGTTCGCCGTCACGTGGATGGGTAACAAATACTGACAGATGGTGCACAGAAACACTCTACAAACAAGAAAACAACACTTTTTAAAAATGGGTTGAGGATGTGACTTTCACCTCTGTTTCCAAATTTGGATGAATAGATAGGCACAGTGCAGGGTGTGTGTGTATGTGCCAATGTCGTCTCCTACAAAATATGTTTCCAATGACGTATCGCTGATTGCTGCCATGAAAATACCCAAACTAACAGCGACCTGATCATATGAAGAAGTATGTGTATTTTCTGTGATTTAGCTTTTCTTCTGTGCCACAGAGCTCCGTTACTGTCCAAAAGCACATCGGTGTGCCAGACCATTACACTGGGTGAAATGTCCCCTTAAACCAGTGGCCAGTGGAGTTTATTTTGAATCCAAGATCTGCAGCTCAAAAGAGACCCCAACAAACACACTATTTCCTTCTGTTTTAACAATGATACATAAAAAAGCTGCAGTGCCCAGCTGTTTTAGAAAATTATTAAGCATTTTTAAAAGGAATAAAAGAATCCCAGTTTTTAACATATTTAGGACTTCAGGACTTCAGGACTTCAGGATCTTATCAGGTTCAAAAATGATTATGGTTTAGGCTTAATGTTTGTACACAGATGCGGCCACCTAGCATTTCCAACCCTACATGATCAAGCACTTGCAGATCCGTGGCACATCCCCGCTGGGATCTTGCCGAGTCCTCCACTGGACTTAGATCCCTGCGAGGACATATACCGCATTCCCATCAAATTAGCGTGTGCACGCAGGATTTCTAAACACGTGTAAACCCGCTAAATATGGATGTTGGTCCCATAAAACAAGCAGTTTGAGGACTTCACCTTAAACATTTAGGACGTTTTCCACATTTTGTTACACAAACAATTAGTTTAGTTAGCCTTAAATGAGTGCAGGATAACACTATGAGCAGATCTGTTTGGTTTAATAATAAAGATGAAAAAGAAGGGGAAAGCAAAACATGTCTAACTTTTTCATTTTTTGCCATCTAACCATCTGCTTGTCTGCTGTACTTTCAGCTCTGCACTGTTATATTCATAAAACATCATCGACTGCTGGAGCCACAGGAGGATCATCATAGTTTGTGTACAGTTTCATTGTCCACACCCCATTTACGATGTAAAATTGAGATAAACTGCTACAATATCTGCCAGGAGCTGCTACACAACACTGGCTCGCTGTTGGAGGGCTCAATCTCACAACACGGGCTGACATCGTACAGGTGTGCAAGAAGCATGCAGGCAGCCATTAAACTAACCAACAAAGCAGCGCTACACAGCTACCAGTGTTTGCATTAAAAACGTGTCAAAATCACACCAGCGATTAACACAGATTGCATTCTCAGCTGCCTTAAGTACATTCTGCAAGACATGTTTTCATCTGTGCTCTGCTTTTTCGAATCAAGTGTTTACTCCGAGCGTGTGAAGAAAACTGCCTGACAGTTTGCTTCTGGAGGCCTTCTGGGGGCGTTCAAGTGTGTGCAGAGCAGGAGGAGTCGAGAGGATCTATGAGGACACGACAAAAAACACACAACTCAAATGCAACATGTTCCCTCCAACCCTTGTGTCTATAGATACCCCGCTGTGACAGAACGAGATCTTAAGAGATGGAGTTAAGGAACACTTGAGGGGCATTTGCACATCTCCTGTGATCTCATCTGTTGCTGAAAGCAGAAAAATGTGTTGCTGTCTCAGTGTCGATCTCTGCATCGTCACAACCTCTGCATCATTTGGCTCAATTCATTTAGTTTAATTTGATAAGTGTACACAGGATTATCCACATACTATTGATTAAAAATCTTCGCTGAGAGCTGCTGTTGTATCCTCTTATACTTTTTAAATCCTGCAGGGTTTCCCACACATTCATTATTTGTTGCAGCCTGCCACAATAAAAACATCTGCTGTCACGTATTGATTTTATATTTTTGGAGCAGGATTGTTCATTAAGAGTGCTACTGGAGCATCTGGTTATTAACTGCATGACACTCTCGGAGTGCAGAGCATACGCTGGGTACAGACGCAGCAGCTGAACTTCAGGTGCAGTGACAGTGAAACCTAACCATTAATTCAGCTTGGTCTAAAAGCTTGCTTTCACTCACTTCTGCCACTTCTTACCAGCCAGAGACAACTTTCTTTTAGTATACGCAGTTTAAAAGCTTGACTCAAGCTTTTGACCCACAATCAAAGCAGATCCATAGCAGCTTTAAGAGGGAAAAAGAAAAAACTGTACCAAGTACTGATTCATTATTATTATAGACAATTCCCAACTGTGATACAAACAAAATCTTTTTTTTTTCTGAAAGCTAAAGATATGTGATTTTTTTTATTTTTAGTGACTTTATTTTAAAAATATAAATATAGGTTCCAGCCTCCAAAAATCCATATTGGTCAATCCAGCATCATTTTGGTTGCCATGCCATCCTCACAGGTGCTCCCTCCCACTGACTGCTGAGAAGACTCGTGCCTAATAGAGCAAGTGAATAACAAACTGTGGCAATGGGGGATATATACATGGACAGATCAATACTGCTAACCCTAAAGCAACAACAGGAAAACAACATCAGGCGATCGATGGATGATTCGTCACTTTAAGGAGTCCTAAAAAGAAAAACAGAATTTTAAGACAAAGAAAATTGTTTTCTTCTAGATTTGTAGAGAACATATTTCAAACTCAATTATGGAGTTCAAAATATAAATAAAATGTTGGCTTGTTAATAATGGCTAATGTTAAGTGCAGAACTCTTGAAAGTAACTTTACCTCCTCATAAACAGATTTCCTCAGTGTCATTCCTCTAACTCCATCCTGATTATTCAAAGTGGAGGGTTGCCAAATTGTGCAAATTAGCACTTAAGGAGCTCTGTTCTAAGTTACAAGCTTGTAAACATGTCAAGGCTATCAGAGCTGATAATGGAGTCTGAGGAAGGACTTGCATGACCTTCATCCTCTCAGCAGAAATTTGTGCAAGTGACAGTAAAGGGTGCAGAACTGGGATGCTTTTATTTTTTTTCTACCCGTTTCCACAGATGATTTAAGAGTTTCCCCCGCCACTCGTGAGGTTAAGAGAGGCTAATAAACTTTTCATTATCACCGTCAGAGCCACCAGGAACAATTGATTATCGTTATTATAGGAGTGATGATAGTTGAGATAATTACCAGGGAAAGAGATGATCTACTACCACAATTAAAACCCAAACAGGGTGGTCCCGAGGCGCTTTCCTTTTATTTAGAGTGTTTATGCAAGTTTCAGACTCGAGTTGAGAGTAACTTCATCACGACCCAAAGGATACAAGCGAGCAATTAAACTCACACAAAGTAAATCAAACACATCCTTCACAAGGCTGACTCTTAATGCACTCAAAAGCCCGTTCAAAGTTTTCAGTGCAAGGTGGATACTTTGGAGGGAAGTGTTATTGATTAAATGTTAAGAAGTTTTGATGCAATCATTCAGCTGAAGATCCACAAAAACACAAGCATGCCATCACGCAGTCCCAATCGATGAGGCTCAAAAGCAGAAGATCCAGCCACTTGATCACTGAAACTGCCATCAGAACTGTGGTAGATAAGCTTCTGAACGAGCTTGACATGTTAAGAAAAGTATAATCTAAGAAAGTGATGCTTAATTTACGACCCACTGGCCAAATCTGGCCTATGATAGGATGCCGGGTGCCAGAGTGCATAAAACAGAAGAAAATTAGAGCCCCCTACAAAGGTCCCAGCTAAGCCCCTAATGTCCTAAAATCCTAGATACATCCCAAAATCCAAGACATGCCCTGAAATCCTAGAAGTAGCCTTCCTAAAAATATCCTAAAATCCTAGAAATGTCACAAAATCTTAGAGTCATCCTTAAATTCCAACAAACGTCCTAACATCCGAGAAATGCCCTAAAATCCAAGTAACTGCCTAAAATCTGAGAAACTGCCTAATATCTGAGAAATATCCTAAAATACAAGGAATGTCCTAAAATCTTAGAAATTTCTTAAATCCTGGAAAAATCTTTTAGCCCTATTAATTCCCTTAAATCCTAGAAACACGTGTGGGGCTGCTGCGACTGGCTCCTGGCCTCCTGTCACTTCGCAAAGGTGGCCGTCCAAGCCAATCAGGTGAGTATCCCTTAACTAATATATCTTACTCCTGATCACTTATATTGCCATGAAATTAATCCGATTTACATTGCTGCTCTTGAGAAAAAAAAGTCTGTTCATGTAAAAGTGTTGTTTCTGTTCTTACGGGTAAAGAAAATGACATGAATTCCCTCCCCAGCGGAGGTGATTTTTCTCCCAAATGTACGCAGATAGATAATAGAGTTTTTGCGACGTTCCCCCTGCTAGAATAAATTGCAAGGATGGATGCAGATCCTTTTGGGCGGTTGAGATGAGCCCCAAATTGGCTGCCTCTTTTTCCTTACAATGCATGATGGGAAGTCAGAATGATAGAAGTGAACATCAAAGATTTAATGGTTGTTCAGCCCCAGTTAGGTGGTATCAGTGGCTCCAGGCAATTTCCCGTCTTTGCTGGTTTGCTCCAAATGTAACATCCAACTTCAGCATTAAGCTTTGACAGAACATTAGGCTGTAATCATGTGACGATGGGATTGTGTTTTATGTTCTCTATTTGAATTTCAAGGTTCATGATTTATCTATAAATGAATTCTCTGTGAATGAATTCCCTTAACAATTTGTACTGAAGAGCTTAACACATTGCAACACAGAGCAATAGTGGAAAGTAATTGAGTACATTTACCTGCATACATTTTTCAAGTACTGGTATTTTCATACTAATTTTACCTCTAATCTGCTTCATTCCAAAAGAAAATATTTTACATTGTACTCAATCCAGTTATTTTACGGCTGTTACGTTACAATTTTACATAAAAACACTCATGATAAGCTTTAAAAAATACATTGTTCAAGATATAAGCAGTAAGTTCCAACTAAGGATGTCAACAGTCAGCCGATAATTGACTTGTTGAATTGAATTCTTAACCGAAGATAATATTTTTTTTACATTTTTTCTCATATAGTATTAAGTTTTTCCAATATTTCACATGAAAGCAAAGGTTAGAGAAAAGTCTAGGTCATCTTTCTTGCCCATTAATCATCATCCTGCAGATGTATGGTGTGACCCCTTGGAAGGGACCCGATCCCTAGGTTGGGAACCACCAGACTAAACTCACTGACTGTATGTGACTCCACCTCAAGCAGCTCAACAGTAAAAAGCTGCTCACACATTGATGCATCAGTATAATAATCCTAAACGTCTCAATCTGTCAATCAAGAATACTTCTACATTTGATACTTTGAATAGATTTTGATTTAGTTAAGCAGGATTTTAAAATGCAGTAGTTTTACTTTGAATAGAGTGATTTTTACACTGTGGTATTGGTACTTTCACTAAGGATTTGATTACTGAGTAGATTACCTGATTGTTCATTGTATGTAGAGTTGACAGTGTGGCTTTGTGATTTCATTTGGAGAACAACTGGCTCTGATTAATTCAATCACAATGACTATGTGGTCTTTGAATATGAAATGAACAAACTCAGCTCACTATCAGCCAATCAGCAATAGCAAGCCCTTTACCCTTCCAGAGGGCGAGTTCGCTGTGAGCCAGAGTGACTTTGACGACAACTGAGGTTGGTTTATTCAATTATTGTGTCCTGATGATAAAATGGGAGCAACATAATGGCTTGATTAATTTCCTTATCACGGTGAGCACAAAGAGTAATTACAACCAAATCCACCGCTTGGTGAACCACACATCAATCAAATTAAAGCAGTCTCCACTCGGCAGCAATCACTTCCACACAGAACAAATGAGTCGATTGGCTCAGACCTCCGCCTCCGGCCAGGGAAGTGTTTGCCTAAGAACTGTAACTCCAAGCAAAGGTCACTCAGGGTGATTAGAGCGCTCTGCACATGTCAGAAATCTTAATAGAAATTGTGTATGAACAATTGTAATGGAGGTTTGAGCAAGGCTGTGCAGGAGCTCAGGGAATATTGACAACTGGCTGCTTCTCACCCGCAGGAAAACTGGGTAAATCTGAGCTTTCAATCAAATGTCAGTGTCTAACAATGCAACTCCATGACCTCCAGTCACATCCATGCTCACTCACCACACAAAAGGCACATTCACAATTCAAATTTCCTTAAAAGCAACTATTATATGAAACTGAATGTGGCGTCCACTTGAATATTTTGCTTTAATTAAGTGTAAAGGGGCTTAATGCCTCTGCCTGCTTCACTATAATGAGGTAGAAGTGGTTAATGGAGACAAACTGAAGCTTTTTAGGCAGCTGGGTCAGTGTGGGATTGATACAGGTGAAAAACTATGACCTCTGACCTCACTGTTCAGTCTTAACATAGTTGCTCATTAGAAGTCCTGCAGGACTTTGAAGTGTCGAGATTTAAAATAAATGTTCTGTGCCAAAGTCTCAAGGTCTACACACACCTAACCGTCATCAAAAAAGTAGTTGTGACGAAAGCCGACTGATGCGTTGCCTGTGTATCAGCCAAAAGTTGCACGTGAACACACTGCAAAGGCTATAACTAACATCCAGCCAACATGTCCGTTCTGCACCTGCATGAGAGGAAATAACTATCCATAACAGCAGACAGCGGTCATCTGTAATCGCCATTTAAAAAGGGAAATTTGAACACCATCTTGAACCTAGTTAACACATTAACAACACAACCAAACGTTAAAAGAAAGTAATGTTTTTACCATGCACCAGTGAATAATAGCAGAAACCATCAGGAAACGTTTCTGCTGAAGAGCCCAAAGAATAAAGAAAAACAATCTCACTTTATATAACAATGTCACTCCCGGTTAAATTTTGCCCTTTGTTTACATTCCTCACATTTCTTTTCTTGTGCGCTGAGCTTAACTGCAAATCAGATGGATTTCATTCACCTATAGCCCTGCTATCTTCAATGCCGACTTAACACGCGAAATTAGCAGGAAAAAAAAGAAGAAAAAAGACAAGGACTGACAACGGGTGACAAGGGCCAACAAGGGTCAACAGTCAAGCACACACGTAAACAACTGGGGCGGCAGACGCCCACGGCCCAACTTTGACCGACAGCTAACCTTTGGCCCGGTGTGTCAGGGCCTTCACAGGTACAGATAAGAAAACTCTGCTTGATTATTTTACAGATGTTATGAAGCTACAGTATGTTCACGACTCTCATCTGTACATTTTAAACCAGATTGGCCAGTCTTTGTGCTGGTTATATATTACCTTTATATTTGAATCGCAGAGTTTATTATCCATTTCTCTGTAAAACAAACTCTTTGAAGGTCATTTAATATCTAACACTGTTCTGAAGGTATTTCCAGAGTTACCATCTGGATGAAAAAGTTTTCTCTCTGCTGCACAATGAAAGAGATTTTTACCTGTTTTCAAAGTTACAACTCCTTTTCCTAATTTAAACAAAGATGGTCATTGAAAATAATAATAACTTCAGTTACATAGCACTCTTCAGTGCTTCACAAAAGACATAAAACTAACAGATATAAGTGCAATAAAATGCAGATAATTAAGATTAAAATAAAACGCTATTAAACAGATGGAATCAAAGAGAAAAAAACGCAAAAAAGGCACAGAATACAACCAATTAAGAAAACACAACTCTGAATGATCAGAAAACAAAGTTCCAGTCTGCTCTCATTTTGAGCCCCGACTTATAGAGACCAACCACAGAATCTATCGGATGCACTTATATGAAGGTTAGAAAGTCAAAAAAAAAAAAAAAAAGCTAGAGGCCAATCTTATACATGTTTTATAGTTGAAAATGAAAATCTTCAAATCTGATTGTACATTCTGTTTGTATGGACCAAACTAAAACTGCTTATTTTGTGATTAAAAACTGGTATGGAGAATCATGTTGTGTACAGCTTTTCTAAAAAGCAAAGATCTCCAAATGCTCAACTGAGATCTGGTAATTTACCTTTGACTGTTGAAACAGGATGGTATATTTAATCTACAGGAAGAAAAGCCTTACTATCCAAAGTGCTTTGTTTTTTTATGTAGTCCTTTTTATTTTGAACTGTGCAATGCGTTGTTTGGTAAAATAAATATGTGTAGATATATAGGAGTAAATCTGGAAGATGCATTAAGACTGAGACAGCTGTTCACATATGAAACTTGCAAATTGGCCAGTAATCTGAAGAAAGCCTGGAAAAAGACCAAACAAAGCTCTTTATTGATATAATCTGTAAATATTTGGACTTTCCTCCTCCTGAATTGTTCATTTGGGATATTGTTTTTGTTTTGTTTTCAGTGTGTTTGTTCATGCTTTGTATATGCAGTGGCTGTGTATAGTGCCATGTTATATGGGCCGAGTATAAATATTGGCTCAGCACAAAAATAGAAAAAAAGACTGAATGCACAGGCAACTAATGTAGAGATACTGTATATGCAATCTTCTATCTTATCTGAGTGTTGCAGTAATCTAATCAGGATGTAATAAAAGCATTGGTTACAGTTTGTAAGTGCTTTGCAGATAAGAAAATATTGAATTTTGGACACGTTCCAAAGATGCAGGAAGCAGGTTTGTACAACCGAGCTCATTTGGAGATCAGAATTAAGCCTGTTATCAAATGTGACACTGAGATCCTGCTATGAAGGTTTATGCTTGAAGACAGGAAATCTGACTGACTGATAAGTCTGAACCAATGACAATAACTTCTGATTTATTTTAAGTTTACTATAACTTAATAAACTATTGGGATAACCAGTTTAACCCAACTCAATTGTGTAACAGATCCGAAGCAGTTGCATGTTAAAATCTAAAATGTTTGACCAATAACAAACAGTAAAGGATATTACTCATCTTGCTCAATTTGTAAACCATGAACCACAATAAAAGCAATCATTATCAGTCATGTTGGTATATAGATTGATGGTAAGTGTCACTTAACAGATTGTCAGGTATTTATTTTTTGGCAAATCTGATGCTTAGCTCTGTGGTTCAAATGTAATACATGACATTAGAAGCACAATCTGGATGTTAAAGCCAGATATAACCTAAACAAATACTCAGCACAGTTTTAGACAGAGGTGACAAAGTTACTCTTTATCAACAGTAACTCCTGACTGACCTTTTAAGATTCCCAAAAGACAGAAAACAGATGTTTAAACATAAAAATATGGCTTAAAGTTAGTCATTTAAGTTCGGTAGGATGCTTCCAAAGATGGCACTGACAGAGCCCCCTCACTGCCAGCTCTACTTGCGAGAATTATTTTGTGCTTCTTAAAATGGATAGCCTGGAGGTCTCTGATAACATAAAATATGTTGGAAAAAGTAAACGTATGTTTCCATGAATATATCAGAGCGCCAGTTAAATCAAACCACTCTATCAACAACTCCGTCTCCAAGCTTTGGCACTAAAGTGAGAACATCTCATTAAAATTAAAATAGAGGAAATAGATGTTCCTCTCCAGAGTTATGTAAATGAGAACTGTAACATCAACTGGAGGATGAGCACTTTTGGAAAATAAATTCATTTTTTTAGCCAGTGAATCATAGCCTAAAGGCTTCATTTGACTTGGGTAAACCTGCCGGATTTCATTGGCAGCTCTTTCTATTTGCCGACTCTCTGTAGAGCTAAAAATCAAATCACAGTGCTAGTGCTCGGATTCACAAGAGCTGTTAGCGCCGTGGTTCATTATGAGAGCTGCTACAGGCTGAGAGGAGGGGGGACCGTGTAGGAGGGAACGTTGAGGAATGTCAACATTTGAATAACGTCTTCATACAACATGCTGCTGCTGCGACTCGAGTAGAAATGTCTTATCGGTTGGTGACGGGTCAGATATGGTCACGTATGTGTCAGTGCTGTCTGTGTGGTAATATTCTTTTGCCAGAATGAGCTCATGTCAAAGTAAGGGCAGCAGCACTTCCCTGTGAATTGGAGGCTGAAGCCGGAGGCTCTGAAACAGAAAAAAAGAAAAAGATGGCACCATTCCCCATATCTGCCGCTTTACATTTCATTCCTGTTACAAGCCGCTTTGGCTCGAGAAGCAAAATGTTAGGCGAAGTTTATTCCAGTGTGGAGCGTGGAGCCAAGGCTGACGGAGTAATCAGCAGTTCAATTCCAATAAAAAAAAAAGGGGGGTGGCGTTTCACATGGGCATACAGACTGCACCCCCCGGCAAACAGCAACATGCACAACAGAGCTCGCCTGACTCTTGATTAGCCCGGAACCTCATATAAATGCCAACACTGTTGTGCTGCCATCATCATCATGCTGTCATCATCATCACTGTCATCATCATCGCTGTTATGCCCTTTGTGGTCAAAATCAATGATGCCATTTCGGAGGCATTTAGAAGAGGAACAACTCCGGCGTCACATGGTCCTCTTAGCTCAGACTGTTAACATCTAATCTGGTGCTGTTTCTCAGCTTTCACGCATCATAAACCTTACGTGTGCATCAATTGCTTGCTTCCAAATCGAGTTAGAAGTGATTAGAGGGCTCTTTGTGTGGAGGCGGAGGGAGGGAAGCGGGCATAGTTGGGTTTAATTAGCAGCTTGTGAGGCACACTTCCTCACTGCACTTCTTCCTGTGTGAAGGAGATTACTGAAGAGCCTTCTGCAGATGCTAATGTGGCTAATGTATGTGGAGTGCAGCGAGCAATAATAATCCTGCTCCCCGTGTTTAATTACTATGACACCAGAATGAGGAAGCAGCTGAGGATGATTGGCAAAAGGTGTTCCTGCAGAGACTGACCAAAGAAGAAGAAAAGAGGGGAAAAAAAGTTGGATCAGGGAAATGGGCCTGCAAGTCTATGCTGTGAAAGGGATCTTATCGTCCCCAAATCAAATTTATTCCCTCATACCGCAGCTGACAGATGGGTTCGGGGGACACTTCAGTTGCTTCCTGAAGGACTATACCCGACTCAGAATTATGTCAGTCAAATCAGATACGGCCGTTAAATTTGAATATTCGCTGATTCGTTTTGTTTTTCCATATAAATTTCACACTTTGAATGGGGCTCAGCAGGATGTTAAGTGTGACAGAAGCATTAATGTCACATAACAAACATGCTAATAGCATCAGATCACACATGTACAAAAATGTTTTTACCGACACTAGATATAAAAAAAAAGCCAGAGACTGTAGGCGGGTTTCCATTACAGATTTGCACAAAACTTCAGCAATATTTTTGAAATGTCGATAAAACACAATTGCAGAATGACTGCGTTTCCACTGAGTGATGTTATGCGACGTCTCCTCTTTGGAAAACATTCCAAGAAGCGTGGCAATGGATGTTCAAAACATTAGCAGGTTTATTTCGGTTGCCGCCACCACATTAGCCGTCATTATTTCCAATTGAAGGCGACGTAGGCGTGTTGTGTGAGCAATAATGGAAAGACAAGCCCCTTAAACCTGGGAGCGGCCACATACCCGGGAGTCCTCCACAGGGACCGTCCAGCTCCTTAAATTATTTTGTTACCGGCAGTGTTTCAACCTGACACCATCGAGCAGTGTATCATACTGCAGTGCCAGGTGCAGTCCAACGGACCAGCGGTGTATCATACAGCCACAACTGCCTGTTAAAAACGGACGCCCAGCAGCGTTTCCTACTGCCGAGAAAGGTGGATTTTAGAATTAGCATTTTAGGCCGAAATCACTGATAAACTAATGGTATTAGGCGACATCTGAATTAAAACAGGCTGGAAATGCAGTGCTAAAGCTCACTGAGTCAATGGAGCGGCAGACGAAAAGGAAAGGCTTTATATTTAAGGTTTTATAGGTTTTATATTTCACTCCCCCCCCCCCCAAAAAAAATTACCCAGTTAGTCAGCGCTGGCCTTTTAAAAGAAAAATTAGCTGAAACTGACATCCCCAGAAGAGACACTGTTTGAGAGAAAAACTCAACTTTTGCAGCACACCTCTCCCAATTAATTGAGAAAACAGACAGAAAATAAAACTGCCATCTGGCTGAAACTTAATCAGCCAATTAAACAAGTAATATTTACCAGCAACTGCAAAGAAGACCGCAAATAACTTTTTCCATGACACTGAAGCTAATTTAGAATTTGCCTTGACAGACCAGTAGCCATAGCTGTGCGCATTAAGGACCTTCTGAGACGCCTTTCCCCACTTCTGCCTCCAATTATCCACCATCACGTTACCTTGTGGTTGCTCTATGGGAATAATTCAGAGCATTAACTTTAAGGGTTCCTCCGAGCACCTGTCTGGATGTATAGACCTCGACAGGGAGGAAATACTGGGTCCCTACACTTTGCTATTTCAATCTGCCCCTCCTGCCTTAATGAGCTGCTGGAGTTTCACACTAATTTGTGTCAGTAAACATATCAGGTTTGCAGCCAGCCATGACAGGGGGAATGAAACTCAATGGGCCAATCGACACCTCAGTGCGGGAGAGAAAGTGAGGAAACTCCCGACAAGATCTAGATATATGCTGGTAATTAGAGAACCGGTTCAGGATGGACCAACAACGGTCCCTTACTCTCGACTTTCCATCTCGTTTTCCTTTTCTTCAACCTAATCCTCAGTTGTGACGCCCTCTCTTATGCAATGCAGCCGTGTGAATTATTCACGAGCATGTTTCACAGTTTCTGTTCCCTCATTAGATAATCAATGTCAGGAGAAGACAAGTGGAGCAAAGAATTTTTTCCCTCCTTTTTGTTGATAGATGTGACCTCATAGGAGCAGTGTGCGATCTGGCGGGGAGAGGCAGAGGCCTGACATGATGTCACAAGTAACATCTCTAAATAACAACGTGTTTCTACACTTCGCTTTCATGTCATGATGACACTATCTGTTATAAGTTATAAATTACGAATAGGCATGTTGATAATAAATTACGTTTGGCCAGAAAATGGCTAACAGTGAGGTTGATGATTGGATTCATGGATTCAATTTATTCTAAATTATACCTTAAATTGAGCTGCCTGCCTATGATAGAGAAACAGGTGTCTATTTTTTAGCCAGCCCCAGTCATGGGGAGAAATGTTGGCAATGTACGTTTCTGCAAACCACAAATACAAAATAAATATTTGCACATTTCATTACACATCGTATTTTCTAAAGTGATGTAGTATATAAGCTGAGTTTGTCATGGGGAGGTGGAGGGGATGTTGGATGGCTTGACATGAAGACGAGATGCCTGCAAAGTGAAAGAGTTCGAGACCCACAAACAACACAGTTTGTTTTTTAGTTTGTTGTCAGCACTGTGTTCATGCCATAAAACCACGAGAAGCACTTTCTTTTTATGGAGGCATCCCTGTGTTTCCAACCAGGATCGTGCTATGAAAGTGCTTGTTTTTACTGGGACATCGCTGTGTTTCCAGGCAGGACTGTGCCATTAAAAGTGGTTGTGTTTTTCACTGAGACACCGCTGCGCCTCCATCTGGGATAGTGTCACGAAAAACTTTTAAAAATTATTTTTACAAAAATATCGCTTTATTTCCAGGAAGGATAGTGCCATCAAAACCATTTGTTTTATATGGAGACACTGCCATGTTTCCAGCCACATTAGTGCTTTAGATGTTTTTTATCAAGACATCAAAGTCTTTTCAGGTAGGATTGTGCCTTTTTCTGTGTGTTTTTTTTTACTAATACATTGTTGTGTTTCAGGCTGGAACAGTGCCACATAAAATTTTTGATTTTTTGTATAAAATAGAGATAGAGCCATGTAAAGATTTTTTTACAGAGACAATCCAGCCAGGATTGTGCCATTAAAAGCATGTGGTTTTCACCACAACAGCATTGTGTTTCTTGTCAGGATAGTGACACAAAAAGCTTTTATTTTTTACAGAGAAATTGCTGCAACTCCAGTGGTGATAGGGCCACCACAGGCAGGAATTTTAAGCCACAACATGATCTTTTCCTAACCACAACCTATAGTTACTTTCTGAAACATTAAGAAATAATAAGTTTCACTGTCTCCGCTACATGATAAGATACAAATAACATATTTATGGTTTGCAGAAATGTACAATACCAGCATTTATTTTGGCAATGTTTAGGCTCAGGGCACTTATTTGAAAAAAGGAAAAAGAAAAAAGAAACAAATACGCAGCACAATCGCTAAGATTAAAGGTTTACCATGAAATCATTTTCGGTTAGTGTGAGCCAGAGAAAGTAGAGGCCAAAACCAGATTCACTCTTGTTTGCTATGTTTGCATTTTTTTTAGCACTGTGTCTGCATTTTCTGTATAGTTTCCTCTTGAATGCGAGCTGCTTACGGTCTGGCACCTGGTCCTTTAAATAAAGCCCTGAACTCACATGAGCACCCTGCCAGGGAACATCCTGAACACAGCAAGACACCACGAGAATATAATTACAGAGGGATTACTTTTGGAAATGTCCATCTTATGTTTTTAGGTTTGAATTAGCTTGAATTATTTGACACCTGTCCTTTTCTTCCTCACCTGAGCTCATTACAGTTCTCCCACTGTGCACTCTGTCCCATCGTGCTGCTTTTGGCGTGGATACATGTACAGGTAAACTTTCCCTGTGTTCCTTCCTCGTGCTTTCATCAACCCTCTGTCTCTGCCACCTACCAGGTGTGCCGCACGGGCAGATGGAGGCGCAGCATCCGACAGATCCAGCAGATCTACCGGCATTTTGATGCTATAAATGTACCTTAGTGGATGGCATCACATGCACTCCTCAGCCAACTAACTCCCTGCTGTCTTCATATGTTTGTATCAGACCTCCAGGCTTGTTTCGTCTTTGTTTCTGTGCTGCTTTAACCTTCTGTCTCTGTCTATTTGAGTCTCGTCCAAGAAGCTGAGTCTTGGTTTTGTGAGTACAGCTCTACATTCGTAACACCCGCTGTCTGTGGTGTATCAAAGTCAGGACCTCCTCCCACGTCTGTTGCTACACCCTGTGGGCTGTTACACAGGCCACGGGTGGCATATCTTCAGTGTAATCTCTGTTTCTCCATCTTTTGTTTTTCTTCTCTGTTCACTTGACTGCGGACTCCATTGTCTCTGTCTCTGTCGTCTATCTCTGCACATATCTCGCTCCAGTGTCATTAGACAAACAAGGGCTACACGATTCTTGCTTGAATGCAAATCATGATTTTTCTTTCTAAGAACTGAGATCAAGTATTCTCAAGTGAAAAAACAAGCCTGAGATGCTTGCTGTCTCGAGGGCTTTCTACAGACAACATTAACATGAGACATATCAAAGTGCCTGACTTACATGTAACATATGTCAAAATCTTTTTTCTTCTCTTTGTTTAGAACAGCATAGTTTGGTTGTTTGTTTGTTTGTTTGTTTGTTCTGTTTTTAACAGTAGCTACTCTTCCTGTGGTCTCCATTATTTTCATGAATAATTTTTCACTTACTTGATTACATAAATAGACATAACATTCATACTCACAGTTCGACTAAACACATTACAACACCAATAAAACACACAACAATCAATAAAAACTCAAAGACTGAGTAATATATACAACAGCTAAGCATAGCACCCAGTGAAGCCAGGAGCAACAGCAACATTTAACAAAGGTAATGTTACGAAATTAAACTCAAATACAACCCACGAGGTTCAGCGACAAATTAATTGTCTCATACTAAACAGTTTTTTCTCATCAAATACAACATGCTAATGTTTTTAGCACAAGCCTTTGGCATTTTACATTGTATAAATTAGCCTAGCAAGTAGTGGAGATTTAAGCAGCTGTAAAAATTTAATTTCCTGTACATTCCTAGACAATGCAAAGGGAAAGAGGAGCGTGTGAATCACTGTCATATAGAAATGAGTTCTCATAAACTTAGGAATCAAAACTGTGATTTTTTTTCGATTAATCGTGCAGCCCTAAGACAAACCATTTTAAATGTTGCTGTGATCTTACACCATTTGAAGAGTGATCCACAGAGTGATAGACATTTATATAACAAGCATACCACGCTGCCCACTCTACATGACAGCACATGCATGTATATGTGCATACTGTAGGAGTGTGTGCAGGCCTCCATTATAAGCGTGACATATCACTGTGAGCTCTTGAGGAGACGTTACATTAGCTATGCAACCTGACATTCACATCTAAAATAATCATCTTAAAAATGGAGCATGGCTCGCCGAATGTGACGACTACAGAGAGCAATCAAGACACCCGCTGACTTCCCCATCCTCCACCCACCTCTCCTCTCCCCCTCCATGCTAATCAGTGTGGGTGCTGCTGGCTGTCTGCTCGACTTGATCTGATTTTGAGACAGAAATGCTAAAGATGAGCAGGGCAGTCTCCGCAATATACTAAAATCAGAGGTGGCTTGATGGTCCAGTGATCATTTTATGCTACATATAGACCTTATGTTGGACAAAATTTGCAAGATAAACATCATTCAGCTGCAATTATGTTCACCTCTTAATCCTCTTTAAAAGAGGCACTTCTTGTAATTTTCTATTCTCCAGATAGTTTGAAGTTGTCATAATCTGCGATGCTTTGTCTATTTTTTAACCACCTGCCTGCTTGCCTGTTACAGACAGAAATGTCAACTCATTAAACTTTATTTCCATCTTCAGTCTGACATTGCATAGACTCTGACAGTAACTGATATCCATGGGGAAGGGGGATCGATTTTCCCTATTCAATCTCTAGAGACCACCGTATCGACCTGAATCTCAGTCCACACTGATACGTAGGCATTCCAACATGAAACCAAGCAAAGCAAAGAAAAACTAAGAAGTTGGGTGATGCTGAGAAGACAAATCGACTGGAGCAGCCTTGATAGCAGCATCTTCCTTGTCTACAGCACTCGTCATTGTTATCACTCATAAGTTCCAGGGCACTACTTGGCAGCGTTTAACAACGGTGTTGGTGCGCACCTGATGCCGAGTTCCCCTGCGTCACTCATTGCTTTTAATTTCAACCAAGAAACCGCTGTGTTGTGTCACTATGCTGAACAAATCAGTTGACTCAAACTAGGTGGCAGGATGGGCTATGAGAAATTCCCCTGGATTTTCACCCTTGCTGGAGATCAGGCAAGCCCTTATTTTCCAAGATAATATTTTATTGCTTTTAATCCTGACTTTTTTGCATCTGAGTACAGTTATGGAAACAGATTGTTTAGTTGGTTAAAGAGATTCAGATAACGGTGGACTCACTCATCCCTGCTTTTTTGTTTTTAACTTTTTACTCTCGTTTATGGAAGCAAACAAAAAAACGTGCTTGAAATGTTTAAACTGGAGCTGAAATAATTAGCATACAAACTAATTTCAATAAACAAATAGTCTACAAATCTTCGTATAATCGATTAAGTCAGTTTTCAGCAAAAATGCTCCAAAAATGCTGCTTTCAGTTTCTCAGTTGCGTAATTTTGCTGTTTTTCGTCATCTAAAACGGGGTTTGGACTGTTGATCGGACAAATCAAGATATTTGTTGACTTCAGCTGAGCTTGAGGAGTATGTGATTCTATTCACTTTTGACAATTTATAGGCTTAAAAAATGAATTCCTTCATTGAGAAATAAATAGATAATTCACTGACACATAAAATGATCATTATTTGTAGCTGGGCTCACTCACCAGTATTCCGCATTTTTTAATCACAGGTTCAGGTTTTGTTTTTCCTTGTTAAAGTTGTACCAGCAGAGGCATGCAGATGCCAGATGGAAATTTTTACTGCCTATCTGGCCTCTCAATTAATTGAGATTTATGTCGCAGACCAACATCATGATTAAGTTGAGACTTGATTTGCATAACAAGCAGGTTTACTGCAGGTTGTCCAAAAAACATTGTACTTTTGCAATCCCTCCTCTAGTCAATATGCATTTCATTTCATCTGTAGGCCACAGAGCGCAAACTGAAATGTGCTTACTGCATTGTAAACTGACCAAATGTCGCAACATTTTCTATTAAAATTAAGGTTATTTCTTTTATGTTTCGCCTCTAGTTTAAACTCTTCAATGTCCGGTGTTTCTTGCACAACATAGAGAAGATCATATGGAACAAACTATGTTTAGAGGAGCATAATGTGTTATATTTCATTTTCTTTAAATAAGTCACATGTTTACACCTGAAATTTTCTGTCAGTGTCAAACAATGCATGTATTTGAGCAGAACATTTAGGGATAATGCACTGCAACTCAACACTACAACACACAGTCAATTCAATAATTCCTAAACGTTTCACTGTTGTTCATAAAAGCCACGACTTCCACATTTCCATAACATCAAACAGGGACGCGCAGCAGTTTTAATCTGTGCTATAACAATAACGTTCCACAACACAGCCGAAATCCTCCCTGGGGGATTTCTAACCCTTCCTGGTGATGGCTGGAGGTGACCTCGGCCCATGTTGGTACACATAATTATCGTTTCCCTACAGGGGAACAGGTGATCAATGAGAGGGTGACCTTCCCCTCCGTACGCACCTTCTTCAAAGTCGGATAATAAATTGGTTCATCTCACCTCCCCTACCGTCCGTGTTATTTAGAGGGCTATCCGAGGGAGTCCATTACGTTTTTATGGAAAGGAGGTTCATTCAATTTGCTGGCGACCCAATAAGAAGTTCTGTATGGATGCACGGCGAAGGGCTCAAGGGCAAGTGAATTATTCCATTATCTTTAATGTGTGGGAAGGCAAACGCTGTCAAGGTCCTGAGGGGATTTATTTAGCTGTGTAACCTCTGTTCCTCCAGAGGAAACAATGAAAGTAAATAAAAAGTCACAAATAGGCTCCTGCATGCTCATTCCTGCCTGATTTGCCTGCTTTTAGCGCTGCATTCCTCTTTAAAGAGGTTTATTGTAATTTTTAAAGCAGTTCTGTGGATTACATTTTTACATTATTAAAACTAAATTATTTTACATGTTGTAAATCCAATTAACAACTTATTCGCATAGCTATTATAGATGTATTTTTTTTATTTACTTAGGTTGTTGTGAAATATTTTCTGGCTTTCCGCTGGTTATTGTTAAAAGAATTAAATGATAGTTGTAAACATGTTAAGATAATTTTACAATGATTCAATTCGTCCTCTGAAATTAAAGTCAACTTAAACATTTAAGGCAGCCCAGAAAGTAACTTTTTTTAAAAGTTAAAGCTGTTCATTTTTATAGTGAGTCTGTAAAAGTCCATATATTCCAGGTCAGAGGCCAAAGTGACGAACATGAAACTCAAATGACATTTAATTGAAAAGCATCTCAGCCACATGGGTTCAAATGATTTGCTTAATTAAAGAGTCTTCTTATATTTGGCTTAAACCTTATTAAAGGATAATCCCCCTCAAAGTCAAAGGTGCTGTTTAAAGGATTCACCATGCAGCGTAGTCGAGCTGCTCGTACTGTTTTTTATTAATGTGGATATAATGAGTGGTATAAACTGTACAGTGACATGCACATATGGTCCTTTATTGTTGCTTATTGCTTGTTGTTTGCATATAACCAAAATTAATCTAGTTTGTAGGGTTCACAGCTGTCTCCCCATTACAACCAATGATTATAGAACTAACGTCACCCACTGTGGGAAGGTAAGTATTTTCATAAATTACACATCTGTCCTTGAATACTATGTTAAAATACAATTCCTCAACACACTCTTCAGTTAGCTTGGAAGATTTTGGCCTAAACAACAGTCATATCAATTTAATATTTGACATTTGCTGCATTAAGTGGTGCCTCTGCCCTTTTTCCTTGAACTTTAATAGTTGATTTCATAAAGCTTTTATTAAATATGACAGGGGAAACCCTGGTTTTGTTCAAGTTGTGAGATCAAAAATCCCTTTATTAATCATGTGATTGTGTAATGTGAATTTGTTAATAGTGTTTTGTATTTATCCATTTTTATATATTTAGTATACTTTAAACTTTCAGGAGTTAATATGTAGTTCAATTTAAAATTCAAATTTGCTTTTGTAAGAAAAAACAAGCAGTTTTTTTTTAGTGTCGTTGACCGTCTTTTTGTGCTTTATCTGGAAAGGAAAATCTGCTCAGGCACCGTTTAGACACTGGTACCATTTTAGAAATATAGTTTTAGCACTGGTACCGAAAAGATACCCAACCCTACAGCTGAGGAGGACGCCATTAATGCCTTGTCCATGAGTAGATGCACACTTCCCGCTGCACAGCGGTACAGTTAGTGGGTGTAGCTCAGTAGAAAGAAAATATTTCTGCATAAAACAACAAGGTCTGTGAGTTTCCTTGAGTATCGGGTTATAATTTCTGGACAGAGACATTGCTATTGAGCTTCTCAAATGCATTTTTTAAAAAAAATAATGCTTTGTGCACAAAGTGTAGTTGTGACATCTCTAAAACCGATATCTCCAACACTCAGCAACTCACACCAACACAGTCAAGACTGATATACAGCACCACATGTGAGAGAAAAATATGTATTTTGGATTTTTGGGGTGAACTTTCTATTTAAATTGTTGAAGGTCATACTGGGAAATGTGGGGACACTATAAAATGACTCTTTGTTATTTTCCTTTATTATGGCCAAATGGTCCAAATTCCGGCCAGCTAAAGTGTAATATTTCTCCATTTCTGATGCAGTCTTTCTCAAGGTGAAAACGATCCCATCAACGCAACAGGACCAGTGGTGTGTGGGCATACTGAGCATATTGTATCCTGTTCTATTTTGAGAGCTCTCTGAAAAGCATCACAGCTTCATAACATAGGTAAACAGGCGTAATATTGTAAATTGCATATTTCATATCGCTTTCCACTGTGCAGGACATATTGGGAAATAAGATATGTTTGAAAATAATCCCTAAAGGCATGTATGAGGCATCTGGCGCAAAGCCTGTCAGCTGCTTTGAATGTCGTCAGCGTCTTGACAGCATGTTTTTTTGTCGTTTTGCTGGCAAATGCAGCCATTCTCTGAGTGAACATGAAGAGCAGCGGTGCCTGAGAAGTGTGCAGATGTAAACTTGAATCTCTCTCCTTTTGTCACAGAAAGGCTGTAAGCACATTTTCCAGAGAGGGAAATAATAGAGAGGGAAGGGCGAAGTAAAAGTGAGTCAGGGAGTGGGGAGTCCACTCTCCGGTCTCAGGGGAACTGGAGGAGACATGGTTTAAAAGAAGGTAAGCCTGATCCTGCAGTGTTTTGACTGCAAGCAGATTATGAAAAACAGAAGAGGCCTGATGAAAAGTGACTCAAGCCTTATTCACATGGGACTACTACTGTTCGGTGTGTTGGGAACTTTATGCAATTAATGAACAATCCTGTCAACCTCTGTATCCTTGACTACAAACATCTAGATATACAAGCTGTGACTTTGTGAATCACTGTAGTAAAACTACTACAAAGGGCTGCACATATAGGGAAAATATTCAATAATGTTGTTGAATATAATACACCAAATTGCTTGTTGAATTTAAGTGATTCAAGTATTTACTTAAATGTAAATATTTTCTGGTTTCTCTTCTACGATGACAGCAAAATAAGTATCTTTGGGTTGTGGACGAAACAAGAAATTTGAGGACGTTATCCTTGGCTTTGGAAAACACTGAGCGACATATTTGCACCATTTTCTGACATGTTATAGACCAATCAACTAAATGATTAACTGATAAATTATCAACAGATTAATAAATAATTGACAATATAGCGCCACATCCTGTTCTATTTAAAAGGGACAGCCGGCAGAGACGAGTAGGATGTTTTGATGGCGTGTTATTCGTGTAACCCACTGTGACAGATTTAAAAAGTAGCTTATAGCAGGTAACTACAAACTCAAAGAAGAAGAACATTTCTGCAAATTGGGAACACAATAAGACTGGGGAGCTCCTTACCCTCCGAGCAGCAGATGAGATCAGCCACCATCTAACACAGAAGGTAAATAATTATTATTGTCATATTATACAATTGTTATTCTTTAGGGGTATGTTATATGTCACACTAGAGGCAGACAATGCTGTTTTAACGTCACACCCTTCACGCCCCTTTTGTTTCCACAATGCCAGCATGCTATCTAAAATAACACACTGGAGCAGCATTATGCTGTTGTTGTTTGTTTCTTTGTGAAAATGTGACAGCAGTATAAAAAAGGGACTTCATAACAGCCCTATAGCATGATTTCAGTGTGAAAAGTTTAAAGGTTTAAAGTCTCTCGTGTTTATTGTGCAAGTTAGCATCACAATGGTGATTAAAAAATATCCGTCATGTGCTCCTGTAAAAGTCCTGTTAAGAACCAAGTTGCATGTTTTACATTGCTATGAAATCAGATTTATCCAGCGGATATCGTGTTGTATTCCCAAGCCTCTCTGATCCATTATTGCAACTGCAGAAACTGGGTTTCTCATTTACATTTAAGAAATAAGGTTATTGTAGAACATGGACAGAAACCCTGTTATATAAGTGCATGCCCAGTTAATAATGGTGGCATCATTTTCTCCAGTTTGGTTAGCACTTTGATTCAGGTTGGGACAGATTGTGATTTCAGTTAAATCTCATTACTGTTAATAAGTTAAGTGACCTTTTAGATGTTTGACCAAGACAATGATGTTTCCTTAACCAAGTGCATTGTGTCCTTAAACATAACTATCAAAAATTTTCAAAAATGTTGAATTCATGCATTAGCTGATTCTGCGAGGTATTTTGAGTCAGGAAGGTACTGTGGGAATATGAAGCATGTTTTCCAGAAATGATCATAACTAACTTTTTGCAACTTGGCAGCTTTTGTACATCAAATTCATTTAAAAGCATTTCCTCATTATTAGCCTATAAATGCAATTTCTAGGAGGCAGGGTTGAAATGGAGCAATCGTCCATTTCAAAAGGAGAAAAATACTGAATTTGATTTGCAGTGGATTGGTATTATCAGGAGACCTCCATCTTTCTTATAAATACAGTCAGGAATTTGCCCTCAAACTTTAACTTTACAAACTGTAGACGTGGTAGATTTGCACAGGATTAAAATCACCATAAATCTTTGAAATGATTGCAAAAGCATCTCACGTCCCAGAGCAATATTGGTGCTGTGGGGACGGGGAACGAGGCTTTAGGCCGGGATTAAAGCTGATAGCACAGGCGGTCATCCACGGTGATGACCTGAGGGCTAAGACGGTGCGTCGCTAACTGGCTTTTAAACTCGACTCCTCCAATCTGACGTACCCTAACCTTGGCGGCTGTCAGTCAACGAGTGCGGCCGTCTGTCAGTCAGGCTAGAGGACTGTCCTTTCACCTCACGGTTTATGAGAAAAGATAGGGCGACTGTGAGATTATTCCTCTTTTCCAATACCATATTAGCCCCTAATCTCCTGCCTCTCTCAGCCCATTCTCAACAGGATGAGGTGTCGTTAAGGGCAGCGACAGCTAGAGAGAGGGATGCTGGAGGACCAGGAGTAAATATGTCAATCACTTGAAGCGCTGAGAGGTTTTCTTGAAGAGAAGGAGAAGAGAGTCAACAAGGCAACTCTCTTCCTCTCCAACGTCTCCACATTCAATACATTCAGCCTTGTTACAGCACCACAGCACATATCTGCTGCTGGATACTTATTATGCAGAACGAGTTTGAAAAAAAATGTTATCAACACATGCATGCACACAGTTCTGATTCATGTGCAACACCTGTATTTCAAAAGCGCTGCTTTTCAAAAGTATTTTTCATCAGGTTGAATAATGAGGCAAATGTGCAGAAAATCAAGGACTCAGATAAGTGGATTAAAAATAGTCTCTATTCTGCTCTTTGACTTTGACGTTGATATCTCAGTGCATTAAGTTCGCCCTTTGGCCATCATGAGACAGATTATGCCACCAGTCAGGATCTATTTGTTTACGCAAATCATCGCTTGATAGGCCAACCCTGCCCCCACCTCGGCTGAATATATCAGACAAGATGAGGGCGTCCTGCAGTCAAATTGTAGCCGGCAGCTCCATGTCCGTCACATTATATAATGCACCTTCCTGCATTCTGCTGCAGTAAATTCTGAAATAATATCCAAATATAGACTATGTAGGTTAATGTGGAGGTTGATGAGATTAGGCAGATGATCTGCAACTCCGGTCTATGAGGCATCATGATTATTGCAAACATGAGATTATTTCTATTTTAAATCTTTGAATTCTTTGCCAAAGGTTCCCTCGCTGCAGTGCAGGAAAGGGAACATCAAAAAGTCAAACTTCTGGCACAGCCTAAATAATTTAGCAGTCTTCCACAGAACTAGGAACTCATTTAGATGAGGACAAAAGGCACTCGTGCATCGCCCTGGTCGGATCAAAGGCAAATCATTAATTCGCAGCCTCCTGTTGTAGTCAGATCTGGTGTTTTATGGCGCCTAGATTTCCTTAAACAGTCTTCCGAGTCAAAGAGAGTGCTGAGACAAAGCAATTCTATTTCTCCTACAAGGGCACTGCTGAGCCCAAGTTTAAATTGAATGCCCCAAAATAACCGTTTAATTATGTGGCTATCGGAGAGCCTTTCATGTTTTCCAAATGAATCAGGGCGAGTGCGATAACCAATTCTTTCATCGATGCAAAACTGGAAAAAAAAAGAAGTTTCCCTCGCTTCTATCAAAAGTGATAGGAAGCCACTGAAATGAGCTCATATGCCACAGACATTAATTATATTTCTTATAATTAGGTAGAATATCCCCAGATCACCCCGATCCCTGCCAGATAAATTTAATTAGTGGACAAATTAAACAGCACATGCAGTGTCCATGTCTTTATTAAGCAGTCCTTATGAGACTGGAGGATGTCTCAGTTTGTAATGTTTTGAAGTCAAGGTATGGCCAGTGACAGCAGGTGGTAAAACACTGCATTTTAGATTTCCACTAAATGGGGGGGGGGGCTTTTTAAAAAAAAAGGTTTTCACCTGAATCGCACATGTATACTGTTTATGACTCCATATGATTCTAAGGTTGCCTATAGCTGCTGAATTACTTTCACTGACTATAAAACAGCTCACCTCTCCATGATGGGGAGCAAGGCTTTAAACTTTATATGCTGAGAAGTTAATTAAACTTGGATTGTGGAGGACTTGCCTCACTCATGGCACTAAACTCATTGATTATTTATGGATTTACGATACCAACAGGACATGTTACAGTTAAGTAATGGCACTTTTTTCCCATGTGGTCTCAAGACTTTGGAATCCCAGAACAGTGACACATGGAAAACAGAATAACATTAAGAAAACAGATCATTTATATTATTTATTTTATTTAACCTGATCACAACATTTAAAGCTGGTATTAACATGTGTTTCCAGTGTGCACACTTGAGCTAGATCATCAACAAACTCTCAAACTACTCCAACAAACTCAGACAAAACAAACTGATCACTGAGGGAATGAATCAGCAACACCATTGCTTAACTGCATCTGCAAAGTCATTTATGCATCCACGGCTACCGAATCTCTTACACTGACCACATTTAACATATGTCTAATGACTGAGCAGCTCAGTCAAGGCTGTTGCTGAACTTAATTAAGGAAAGAAATGAGCCATTTCCAGAAAGCAAAGCAATAGAAACACCAATCTTGAGATGTTTGGGCAGTGTGCTGATGTCATGTGAAAATGATAACTTTGTTAAATGATTTTTCTGTAGTCTGCAAATATTAAATTGCATGGCGGACCTACACTTTGCTGAAGCCATTAGAATTTGAGAGATCTCTTATCAGTGGCAAAGAGAAGCAAGCATGTTTTAATGTTTGTCATTTGGGGCTGTTATTAGGTGGTGATGACTAACAAATGCTCAGTTTTTATGATAACTAGTTTTTCAAAAAAGCTGTAAAATTATATAGACAAAAAGAAGTGAGTCCGAGTTTATAAAAGGATCATATCTCCCGTCTCATCTCAGTGTGATTTGACCTGACAGAACAGGAGATTTCTACTCCACTTCCTTGCACGTCTCTCTCACTCCGGGAACAGCGACAAACCTGTCAGCTCCATTTGTCCTAATCAGTCCTCAGTGGGATGTGCTGGCTACTGGAATGTCATCGGGAATAACACTCACACTTGGAAGTAGCACACTGGGAAAATGAGCCTTTGAACAACAGTCTGCACAGCTCTCGACTTGCTACGCCATCATTCTTTGACCTTGATGTTGACCTTGACACGACAGCGTCTTCAACTGCTTAGATTTAGCTTGTTGCTTGGCGCACCTCATCTATGTTCATCTGATGAGGCATTAGTGGGGGTGTACCTCTGAAATTTGACTGGAAGCTCTCTAAAGCAGCTGTGCTCAGAGGTGAAAATAGCAACGAGACCTAAAAAGCTGAAAATTTCAACTTTAAAGTGGAAACAGAAAACTTTCCCCGCAGGCGTTTCCAGGAAGCAGTTGGGGCAACTGTCACAAATACAACTGGCTCACTCTCCATTTTCCACAGAGTAGCAACTACCAACAACACAGGAGAAAAGTGTATGTTTATTATTTCATTTAGAAATAATGGAGACATGAAAGCAAATAGAAATGTCAGAGGGTTTTTCCCAGAAGACATCGTATTCTTCAGACAGAATTGCGTGGTGAAAGTGAGGTCTATAAGGAACCAATCTGAACACTGATGGTGTAATTATTCTGAAGCTGTACACTGTGCAATCAACATTTACTTCATCATGGTACACTGAAGCAAAAAAATTGTCTATTGCCAGTTTAAATATCAAAAAAATTATGTTATGGTTCTTTAACAAACTACATCTCTGACCTATTCTTATACGAAATGATGGATTTAATGAGTCCAAGTTATTATTTCACTGTGCAACTTCACCTCAGACCTTATCGTGGATGCAAAAGTTTCCATATGCAACACAAAAATGTCATTTATGCGAACTTCATACATTTATTTTGTCACATTTAGGCCTGCCACGACAATTAGGCTATGTTACCTATACAATACTGTACAACATTTGGACGTGACCTCATTAATTTTGCTGACCTCCAAATTGTGCACTGTGTTTACATGCGTGTTTGTTTACTTAAGAATGTAGCTAACATTTCAGCAAAAATAATACCACAATATGCAGCAGGGTTTTCTAAACCATTAGACTTGGACGCAGCAAATCTTCCTTTGTTTCAACTCCTGCTCGCCCACTTACGCAAATCCAAAAAAAAAAAAAAAAAACATTTGAAAGATGACACAGCGTACTGGCAGCCTGCAGCTGTACTTTTGGAGTGGAAAAGGCACAATATTTATAGTTGCTAAATTGCCAACCCTTGATAGCGAGCCAAACAGTCCTTTGTTTGTAGTTTCACCTTCCACCATCTTCATCCTCTGCTCTTTGAATCCAACAGCAAATCACCAGGCTCCCAGGCCATCTATCCCCAGGAGCCAGCTGAAGCACACCAGACAAATCATGGAAGTAACTGCTGTGTTCCCTGACCTTTGCTGAGCTTGTCTATTGATGACAAGAGGCATCACTTGGTTTTCTTTTTGTTGGCCAAAGTCTCAAACTGAATATTTTTTGTGCTACTTATATAAAGGTACTAACATTTTATGTATTCGCTTTTGTATATATAAACAGTTGTTCATTTTTTTTTTGAAAAAATATGTTAATCTTTTTTAATATTCCAATTCCAATGTCTGAATATCCTTAAGAATTAAAATTTTCTTTTTGAAGGGGCGTACTTGCATTATTATGCTATTATATTAACATTACATAAATGGCATAAAAAATCTCAAAATGACAATAATATTGTTAGTCGCACTTAGTTCTGAGACAATATCATCCAACAAAAGCAGTAATGGTGACATGCATGATCATATTCTCTGTTAAATTCCAACTCTATGATTCAGACCTGCTGTAAAAGAAGAGAAAAGACTTAAGGTTCAGCCACACCAGTAAAAGATCGGGGCAAGATTGAGAACTACTGCAGCTGGCGAGCTAATGGCTAACATGTAAGCCTAGTGCTAGTTACTACCAACAGCTCTGTACGGTGGCATTTAGTCCCCGCTGACATATTGTTATCAGGATTATAAAAGATTTTATTTCAGAGACAGTTATCGAAGAACACTCTCCAAGCTAGCTCGCTTAGCTAATTTTTAGCTAGATGTGCTGTTAGTATGCAAGATTATTAGGTTGACTCTTGTTCTATAGCTGTCTGAAAACCATTCCTCTTTTGAGGAGCAGTTTGTACTCCGAAAGACAAGGTTAAATTTAAGTGGACGGTGCAACAAAAGATAGCTTTCTTTCTCTTGGTCAACCCTTTTAAGACTTGCTCTTGAGTGTTTTACTGTGCAAATTCACTGATCATGGGGATTACGTTGAAATAAAGTGATTTTGCCACAACATTTTGCCATTTTAAAATGTGTGACCAAGCTTTTTAGATCCACAGCACTTCACAGACAAAGAGAAACAGACATATTCATTTATTTATTACTCCTCACACTTTCGAACTTGCTCGCTTAGTTAGTCAATCTGAGGGTGAAACAGGAGTGAAATTATCCCGCCATCCTGTTGGGTCATGATTCATTTCTCCTCAGCTCATCACAGCCCTGTTATTTATTCTCTTTGCCAATCCTGTCCCATCCCGATGCTGTTCACATTTCATCCCTATTTCCATTTCAACACTAAGTCATTATTTTTCGTGCTGAGTATAACAGAGTTTCTCTCCAAGAATAATAGGCAGCGTTGTAAATGTTTGACTTCAAGGTTCCCACATTTAGCTGAACTAATCCAGCTCCAAACAAGCTGATGTGTAAGTGATTTTCTGAACTGACAGACAACAGACTGAACCAGGATCATTCACGAACGCTGTCTCTGTGATGATGCTAAACTGTGAAGGGTGCCTCACTGTAGTGACACTGTGCGTCCTTGTTACATTAAAATATTCCCCAGAGCGGCTATAACTGCATTAATGACACGTTGTTATGTGCTGAGAGTGTCTTAAAATTGGGATACACTGGTATTGATCAACAACCCCGTCAACCCCTCAGATATAATATAGTTATTTTACTGCTGAAAGGCAGTAAAAGTTATATTATCGCTTTAAAAAGGCATGAATTGTGGCCGGTGGGTATATTTTTATGCACATATAACAACGGGAAAGCACAAGGCAAAATGGATTCATTATTTATGACTGAATATTGAAAACAAGAATAATAACATAATGAGGCTAAAGTGTTAGGACTACTTAACTGGAATCATATGAGGTTTAGAGGCATAAATTCATAATGCAGAAATATTGGGGCTCTTTATAATGTTCCCTTTCGTTGATTGAAAAAAGGCCAAAGCAGCTAAAAACACACATTTCAAACTCTCAACAAAGCAGCTGATGTCTGACGCAACTTCACCACAAAGTTTCCAAATACAAAGCAAGCTTGTCTTTCACCTGACGTGAACCTGAAAGATGTTACAGTTTTGGAATCGCTTGTCATTGCATGACATTTCGTGTCAAAAAGCGACGGCAGAGGTGAAGGCAGCGGCAGCAGAGGGGAGGGAGTAAAGCTGCGGGGCCAATTAATTCCACCGCTCACATCTCCACTTGCATTTGTGACATCAACACCACCACAGTTTGCACCCTCACCCCTGCATCAGTTATGCAAATGGTGGCAATTTCACATGAATGGCAGATCGTCTTCCTGAAATGAGGATGGGCAAGAAGCGAGAATGAAAAATGGAGGAGGAGGCCGAGACGTGGGAGCCAGTCAGCCTTGAAATGATTTAATTTAAGCGATGAGGAGTTGACTTTGATAAGTTTGCATTTTAATAATGAATACTATGACCGCTCCGGGGGTCCAGTTACAAAGAAGAAGCATACTTGGCAAAAAAGGAAAAAAAAAAAAGACACCAACAAGCTGACAGTCAGTCACTGTAGCACAAAACTGAGCTTTATTGTCTGAATGTCCTCTGTGTTTCTTTATGTGTGTGTGTGTGTGTGTGTGTGTATGTGTGTGTGTGTGTGTATCCATCGTAAATAAGATGCTCCTGGGAGTTTTTTGACTCTGGAGTTAAATTTGCTGCCAGGGGAAAAAGGCTTCACCCTATTATGTAGGATTTTTTTCAGATTTTCCAATATGCCAACTCTGGGGTGTGCATGCATATTTAATGAGGCCTTTGCCTCGGTGCGATTTTAGACTGAGAAGATTTCAGCCTACTGTCATTATGAGTGATTGTGCTTCCTCATGGCACACTGCATTCCAGTTGGATGCGGCAATAACTATCTGTCTATCCCCCAAAGCACGGCTGATCTTATTATTATTATGACTTTTTCAGCCGCTGTATATTCTGAACCATTATATTATTTAGGTTGAGGCTCTAACAAACTTGGGAGTTCATCAGACAAGGGTGTGGTGTTGTCAAAATATTGATTTATTGATACATTCTGAATATTTGAAAGAGATTTAATACTCATTTTGTGAAGTATTGATAAACCAGTCCTCGCTGTGTTTTCTATTTTCAGTGTTTTCTGCTGTTTTCTTCTACTAACCAAATAAAAAAGGTAAGTTGTTGCTGTTATGTCACAGCCTTGTTATGTTTATCTTCTAATAACATTTTTAAATCGTATGCCCTCAATGTAAGTCTTCCCCCCTTTCATCAAAAATGGTACTGAATATCGATATTTTCAAGGTATTGTATCAAAGTTAAAAACTATAGGGGTGTATGTTTATTGTATTTTGTCAGAAAGAGGGTGGAAATAACTAAATAGACACAGTGCATACTAGTATATGTTAAAAGCACAGACAAAATGAAGGATGGCGTAAATTTCTCAATGCGTTAAAAAAACAGCTCTGATATGGGCTTGTACTTTTGCAGCAAGTCAATTAAATGTGATCAAAAGATCAACAGTGGTAGGCTTGGGCAATATCATGTTATGACAATATAGCGTGGTATTTAGACATCCCAACGGCATAATTTTCAAAACTGTCAATTGGTAATCTGCTGAATTGATAATTTATTGTAGGTAGTGCACAGCACTTAATTTGGGTACCAAACTCTTTTTATCAGTGCTACCTTCTACAGATTCACATTAAATCTATCAGTGCCAAATTTTGGTACGTGTAAGCATATCTGGGTGAAAATGCCAGGTTAAGCAAATAGGCGAGAATACTATGAAGTGCCAGCAGCGGACCTCCATGGAGCCGCCAGATTTAACTTCAGGGGGGGCAGATGCGCACCAAAGCCAGGATGCCGGCCATGAAGCCCCATGGCCACTCCGTGTGCTTCCAAACCAACCAAAACTTGCTGCAGCGCCAATCTGCTGCGGCAATTTCAGCGGCTGGTCTATTTTTATTATATATTATTTTAATTTAGCCTCGTATCGCTGCTAGACAAGCAGACACACACAGACACACAGACACACACACACGAACAGAAGGAAAGAAAGAGCTGTGTGTTTATAAAAAAAAGCAGAGGAGTCGACTACGTCAACTGTACAACTTGTATAAAAATGACATTTCTGTTAGAACAGAGAAAGTAAAGTAGGGGTGTATCATAGGATACTATTTCATAGGATACTGGATACTGTTAATCAAATGTGAACGGTACCAATACACAGCATGCACCACCAGAGGTCAGTCTGCACTGGTAAAACAGGCAGCTCAGTTGAGAAATACTGTGACTGCGAGTGGTGGGGATTACATTACAGGACTAGGAAACAGGACGGCACAAAACCACCATATATCGTGTAACCTGGTGAAATTTGGTACAAAGGTATGACAAAACCGATACTCTTTATAGATAGCCTGTTCAGAAGATTTGCCTGTGGGGGAGAGGTTACATGCTGATCTGTCAAATTATACTTTGGTGAAATTTTTATCTATTAAATCATATTCTTGGCTGATTTATGCAAATAGTCTAAATGAATAACATTGGGGTTATAAAAACATACAGTATCATTATATTTTACATTAAGAAGCAAAATCTGGCTTGCTGGCCATAAGCATGTTTTTGTTTCTCCTCCTCTGTGGTGCCTCTTTGCTGCAGGCCAGATGACTGGCAGTTAAAGTTGGAAGTTAGCTCATATCTTTTTCATGTCCAGGGACATCCCTGGTTTGTGAAGATCTAATAGGTCGTAATGAGCGAGCCGTCCCTCTCTCAGCAACCGTGCGCGCTGGTAATGAATCGCTCAAAGGAATAGGTCATCTCTTTTACTGTCTGTAAGATTTACGACTGTCCATTTCTTGTAGAAGCAGCGAGAGGACAAAGGGGTGTTTCACCTTCTCTCTCATCGTCCATTATGAGTTTATTCAATGCTGTACATTATGTGCCTACATATAATTCAATTCCCTTTGGCCGAGGCTCAAGAAAGGATTTCTATTCATAGGCTGGAATGTGATATTCAGTAAAATGTAATAACCTTGGCTGCTCCAGTGTCCTGAAATGGACAATCTTAAAATGTCACTCACAAAGTCTCCCCTCTTATTTCTTTTTTAACCCTTTCTATTTTTTTCCCTCGTTCTTTCTTTTATTTCAGACAGTTATTATAGTTATGCTTTGCACTGTTGTATATTGATTTCCACCCCCCCTCTTTATTGAAAATAATAACTTCTTCTTTTAATCTCTTTCTCCATCTCTCTTTCTTGCTTCTGTTTTTTTCACAAAATACTGAAACCAATTACATACAGCTGTAGGGATACGCAATATTGGATTTTTTTTTGACAATATCCGATATGACAATATATTTGGCCGATAATTGATACCAATATCAAAATTCATATTCTTCCCCACCTAATTTTAGCGATCATTAATCTGTCGTGTAATCTGATCTGTAGTGAAATGAACAAAATAGTATGCATCTCCTACTGTGATGGCCCACCAGCAGATGGACCCATAAAACACAATGCTTTTTACTGTTTGTACTGTTCATTTATTGTGCAAAATAAGAAAAATACCTCAACTTAGGGTTGATGTTTTGTACATGTTCACTGTAAAAATAATTTAAAAAATTGATTTGTGATATCATCAGAAATCATCATGTTGGCTGATTCCTGATATTTTGTTTTAAAGCCAATATCTGACGATACCAATGATGTGGCGATATTATCATGCATCCCTATAAAGCTGCTTGTTCCTGTACCACATCCTAACAATCCACACTATATGTTTTTGTATATTTCTGTATGAGACAAAATGTGAGATATGAAAGAAAGTCTGTGATCTCTGTGTTTTCTTTCAGCCTATCCAGTTGAGTCAGCTTTTACCTTGTTGTGCACTGGTTCCTCAATGTCAAAAAAGTACAAAATACCTCCTTTTGAAGCATTTGAGCAAGGTTAAGATATGCAGCAGTCACAGGAAACAAGGCTGAAAGCCCAGTGAAGTATCTGAGGCAACATCTGTCCGTATGCGTTACTCACATCCCCGAATAAAGTCGAGCAGTCAGAACATTAAAGGGCCAAAGCTCGGAGAGATAAGAAGACCCTAATAAGGTTTGAAAGACTAAAGCTAGCAATCCTTAACAGTTTCTGTAAAAAAAATAAAAAACACAAGTGTGTGTCACCCAAACTACTGAGAGAATATTTCACTTTTTAAAGAAGAAATTGGTGTCGTTACATTTTGGGGATGTTTTACGCCTTTGTGTCTCCATCCGTTATGTTTGTTCTTGCAGAGTCTGCACTTGGCAATCTGACAAAATGAGGAGCGCACATACACACACAGACACACACGCACACAGAGACACACACACACACACACACACACACACACTTCTCATGAGCAAGCAAACAATTTACGATGCTAATGGACTTAAATGTCATGAGATTTTTTAAATGTCAGTGCACTCGATTTTAACATAAAGTAAGTGCAACCAGGTGCAGAGCAGATCCATACTGCTGTACTTCAGTCTAGATTTGTATACATGAACAGTTCAAATTTCAATGAACAAGACAGTAACTTTCAAACAGGGCTAATGTTTTTCCTCTCTCTCCCTGTTATGATTATGGAATTAAACTAATTCAGGCGTAAAAACGCAAGCTCAGACTAAATCGTTTCACCCTTCTCTGCCACTGGAGCAGAAAATTTCTCTTTACAGCATGACAGATTACATTCTTGCCTTATGTTTTACTGACGCTGATTGAACATCTACATCTTACAGCTTCAATAAAATATATTCAGTTGTCTCAGTGTCATTGCCAATGCTCACAGCTGGAAAGCAGACTTAAGGGAGTACTGTAGTACAGTGTAGAGGCAGTAATATTTTGTATAATGTGGGTTGTGTAGCGTCTTAGATGGAATTTACACCTCACATTTGGTGTCAATGTGTTACATTCAAAATGCACAAGCAGCTTCAATGATAAGATGCATATTTAATTGTTTAAATTGGTAAAAAGGAAAAAAGAAGTGTGTTGGCCTAATAATGTATTCAATTTCCTGTCTCTTAGCCAAATTAAGTAAATATGAAGTCATAAGTATGAAATAGAATAAGATAAGCAGTCACCAACATGTTTATACAGTCTATTTCTGTGCTTGATCTCAAGTGCTTGTTTTTATCACCTTATTTTTATGCCTTTCATAACATCACACTGCATGGAAATATTCTGCACAGCTAATAAATCAACTGTTAATACATCAGCGCAATTCCACTGCTGAATGTACTTTAATTTTGGTAAAATTGTTCATGTAGAACTTTGAAGTTTGATGTAGAGATTGTAGAGATAATTTAGTGATTTTCCTCAGAGGATGATTTAGTTAGGTGTGAAAATATGCTTTTCTCTGCTGCTTCTGTGATGTCTGACCTTCCTCTATTCTGATATTTTTTACATCTAACTGGGTGAATTAAAGAATTATTTCAACCAAACCAGACTTGGTGATTGTTGTAACAGTGGAAAGATGAAAATTGCTTATTAAATGAAGTCTAGTGTTATTGGTGATATCTATTTCGGGGCTGTATCTGCTTAAATAAAAAGGATCATACTCTTTAACAACAACAACAAAAAACATAAATCTCTAAGGATCCTTTCCATAATGTTGTCAGACACTTAGAATAACAAACTTGAGCCTGTCAGTGGCAAAAACAAGCATTTTTAGTGGATGTACAGTGACTGTGCCAAATGCCCTGAGTGCGACAGCAGCAGTCTTCACACTCGGTGGAGTATTGCAAGAATAAGTCCTAAAACCCAGATATGAGTCAGCGGTTTATGAAATATGTCTGTAAATAACCCACTCATAAATTTTGAAGCCTTTACATATCTTTAAAGAAACAGTTTCCAAGAAGTCGTGTTGTCACAATACCAAAATTATGACTTCAATACGATACCACATCTTGATGCTGATACTGAAACGATACCAGGACAAAAAAACTAAAAGAGCTGTTTTATTATTCATCTATTAACGTTATTATTGTAGAAATAAACTTTAGATGGAAATCTGGCATTTAGCCATCAGTTTTTTTGGCTTGCAAAGTCAACAAAGTGCCATGTTTAAATTGCACACAAGGGGGTGCTATTACTGAGGGGATTTCCTGAATGAGTTATGGAAACCTGATCAAGACAGATTAACTCAGCTACCACTCTGCTCACTATTTTTGCATTTCTTGAGTCTTTGTCACACTTTGTGTTGTTCTCAAACACAGCTGGAAGGGAAGGCTGCCTCAGCTGGGTGGTTGCAGATTTTTTTTTGTGGTAGCGACGTTAGGTCATGTGACCATGGTGTCGTCTACATATAGCCAAAGGTTACCTTTTTACTTTGATGATTGCTTTTAGGTATCGAAAATCCTGTGGCGTTCCTTTTTGAAGATTATCTTTCCTAACAAAGCATGTACAAACGTAAGTATCATAAACATCTGTCTACCACAGAGCTGATATTCTGTAATGATCCAAAATTCAATGGCCGTTTATTATTTGGTTGAAAAGCGACATAACTGACATCACTTAGTTAAACTCTGCCAACAGTAACACCTGAACATTAGTGCAAAAATAAAGAGTCAGAATGTGAATATATGAACCAGTATAACCAGTATGGATATGTCAAGTGGATATGAACCAGTATAAGACATGGATGAGGGATACTAGAGTGAGTAAAGTGGAATTGAATTCAACTACTATACCATTAAGTTATTTTGCTATAAAGATTCAAGATTCAAGATTCAAAGTGTTTATTGTCATATGCACAGTATGGAAACATGTTTCCCTGTACAATGAAATTCTTACTTTGCTGTCCACAGAATGCCTAACGTGTAGCAAATATAAAAGAAATATGAAATAGAAATTTAGAAATTTACAATAGAACAAATAACACAAGTGTAAAGGCACTAAACAAGGTCAGAGTGCCAACTGATGTCCAAAAAGGACAGAAAGTGGCCTGGTCAGCACACTTGACCTTTAGCTTTGTAAGCAAGGTTTTTTATTTCCAAACTAGAAAATTATTTATGTACTGCTTGAAAATGTTTCACAAGAAAATGTGCAGCATAGGAGGAGGCTTCACAATAGCTAGCAGCTGCAGGAGAAAGGCAGCGTGTGGTATTTTCCTCACTGAGGTGGACCACAGGCTGGGAGCTGTGATCCCTGAGGGGGAATTTCACAGCAGCTTTGAGTCGATGTTTGGAGGAAAGGGTTAACTCCCAGCTCTTTGCTTTCATCTTGGAAAATGCTGCTGCTGCTGTTAAGCTCTGGAGGAATTATAACGTTGAACCCCCGTGGGGTAATGTGTGTCAGTCTCTATATGCACTGTGCAGTATGTGCATATAGTATGTTTGTATATGTAAGTGCCTGCACATACAAGCAGTTTGTGCACATGCGTTGTGTTGTATCTTCATGAGAAAAAATCCTCCAAAGAGAGGCGCTTGCTTCCTCAAGCTTTGTTGTTATTATGGTTACTATATAAGATTGTACTGTGACGAGGATTAAGGTTCAGGTGAAGTTCAGAGCAATTTTTTATTTATTTTATTTTTTGGGAAGGGGTGAAGGTGAAGGGAGCATTTTTTAGGAAAAAAAACTGTGCGGCGATGACTCCAAATTTTTGCAGGATCAGTATCAGATATTCTTTTTTGTGACAAAGTGTTTACTTTTAGTCAACTGCTTTTTTCTTGTCGGCGACGTTTTATTCTGAGTTCTTCAAAACATCTTGCTGAACAAAGAAAAGATTGTCTTTGTCTTCATGATGAATTCAATTACCTTTGGAAGTCAGGCTGTCACTGCAGGCATTGTTGTTATTCTGAGTCTGTGTCATTACAACCAGCATTTTACAGCGACCTCTTTGTATCATCTTCATGTTGTCTGCCCAGCATGGAGAGTGAAACAATCAACATCATGAACTGATTGTATGAGTTCATGTGTTGATTTTATTAAGGCATGCTTCTCTTCACTGCAAGATTGTTGCATTTAAAAGTATTCAGTCCAGTTCAGATCAAAGATTCACAATAAGACAAAACTAGGGGTCGACAGATTATCAGCCTGGACGATTACTGTAGCCAACATTTGGAATTTTGCTGAATATCTGTCGGCTTTTGTTTTTTTAATGATTGTCGGTAAAATTGATTAAAAGTGCAAAGAAAGTGTCAGCACAGGGGGAACTTTTACTTTGTAAAACCTCAGGAAGCTTTTTAAAATGTATTTATTTTTTATTTAAATGTGTCCCTTCGTATCATTCTGTATACCCTCTCTCTAAATTTGGAGATTTTCGGTGGGTCTGTAAAAGCAGCACAGGCAGAGCTCTCCATGAGTTCTTTTTTTCCTCGGCAACAGTTTGTGATTACTGGGGGAGGACAACTGATCTGTTCACAGCTGATCCGATCACACTGACGGATGAGAAAAGCAGCTGTTTGTGAGTTGATGCAAAATTTTCGATTCAGAAGAATAAACGATCCAGTTTCACTTTTAAAGCGCCTGATGTTCTAATGCTTGTCTCTGACAGTGTTGTGCTATAAAAAACCAAATAGTATACAGCGCTTAACTAACAGTAAATCTTCAAAAACAGAAAATCTATTTGTGGAAGCACATGTTTTAATTGTGGTGACCCGTTACAAATGTGTGAGAAACTCTGCAATAATGTGTAAATATCTATCTTTATCCTCTGATGCATAACCCCACAAAAAGCACACAACCTGACATCTTTTCAGGAGGTCTGTGTATTTCTAGAAAAAAAGAGATTGGCAGGATTAAAATATGAAAGACTTGTTTGAGCTCCACATTCACAGAGATGTGCTGCTCTTTGTTACCCATCATGCTTCAGCTCTATCAAACATCTATCACAAGTTGGCACTTAAGTGCAGCATATTGTAGCATATTAATGGTAGTGTCATTAGCAATTTCTCACAGCACCAGGTTGAGCCTTTGTGATGCAGAGTGAAATTTGGAAATGTCAATGTGTGCTTTAAAAGCTGAAATTATCATCTGTTACATTACGAAAAAATATCACAAGAAAGAGAACTTTACAGTTTTTGCTGCAGCAGAATTCAGAAGGGATTAGACTTGGTACAATAGTACCCTGCAGGTAGGGAGAAATATGGATGGTCACAGTGTTGCTAATTGGAAAGGTAGAAGCAATCATGCTGGCTGGCCTCTGCAGGTTGCCTTTGCGGTAACATAACAGCAACACTTAAATTTGACTAAAGCCAGCTCAAAGTATTTATGATAGCCTGACTGGTGAGTTAAAGTGATGGATAGAAAACTGATTTTCTTTTTTTTTTTATTCATGACTGAGTGAGAAAACACATTACTGCTCCATTAAGGGAAGATTATGTAAGTTTTGAAAATAATTAACATATTTTCACATCCTTGCTCAACAGAGTACACTCAGTAGTGTTTCTGCTAAATCTTTTCTTGGTTTTGTATAAAAAGTAGCTCAAGGTGGTTTATGTTGTTTAATGATGATTATTAGGTAAATATTGCTGTAAATGGACATTACTGAATCAGTTCAATGACTGTGTGACTCTTCTCTGTATGCAGAAATATATCCAGTTGAAGGAAAATTTTGGTTTTCTGCAACTACATTTTGGTGGCCTTGCCTAAAAGCGTATCATTTCCTGCTTTTAAAATGATTCTTTAGCTTTTTCCATGTAAAAGGTTTTGAAATATTTTTTTTATTTTGCAGAGAAATTCTGTGTTTCTTTCTTCTTATGAGACTCTTTAAAATGCCATTGGACAAACTCAAAAATGCTTGATCTTTAAACTATAAACTGTCTTTGTTACTGAAAAGCCCTTTATTTTTAAGAGGTCTTCACTCACGTAACACAGTAACACTCTTACTATTCTCATAGCTTCTGCTCCACATTGTACTTTTTTA